>NW_026294802.1:7500-607500 GCF_026119805.1 Tympanuchus pallidicinctus
CAAAATAGCATGCTTTAGCCCTACACAAATGTGTCATGTAACTGACTGAATTCCTTTATTACATCTGTCCTGAAACTTGTTGGATATTTCCCACCAGGGCTAGGGAATACAGCTTGCAAGACTGCTCCAGCACTCCACTGTCTTCCTCTTCCCCCTATGTATGCACACATTTGAAATGACCTGGAAACATGCTGTACTGAAGAGACTTTGTAGAAGTGAAATGTGACTGTATATGCACCAGAGATACGCATACAGGCAAAACTGTTGAAAACGGAAGGATTATATTCATCTCTGTAACAGAAATCCAAATACATGACAAGATTTATGTAGCCCATCTGAGCTCATGCACTTCAAAATCTTTGTATCAACTCTCCATAGAAAGTTAAAATCTGGAAATGTTTACAGACGTATTTTGCTATCAGCTCTTAGCTCCTGATTCTGAAAATTCTAATATGAAGGGCTAGAACTAAGCAACATATACTTCTCTTAATCTGCTATTCCAACACATGCAACCACAAGAACTACGGCCATGCAAAACATAAACATTATTGGTATCCATCTGTCCCCTCAGTTTTACTAACCCATCCTGCCTCCCTCCTTTACTGCTTCTCTCTCTGTTCCTGAAAGCACCTGACGTTCATGAACATTTTAATGGTGCTTCTGCAGAGCTGGATTTTCATACAAACCATTCAGCTACCTTTCTACTATTATAAAATAGCAAAAAGTATAATAGAAATCTTTAGTATCTACCTTCCTTTTTTACTCTTTTCAAATACTGAGATTTTTTAGCTGTTTTTTTGAATAGCGACCATATGCGACCAAGCTAATGTAGGTCAGTACTGCAGACAAGTTGGCAACATTTTTTTTTTTATTTTATAGCAAAAATCTCCTCCAAAAAATACCTTACCATATTTCCACTGCCAGAAATTTCAGACAGATGATTTATTTCGCATCTCCCTTTTGAAAAAGAAATACTTACATCGGCACTTGTTATTTTTACTGGAGGATGTTTGCCTAATAGTCACAAATTCCATTCCCTTCCTTGACACGGAACCATTTTTTACACTACTTTATTTTGAAGCAATTTTATAGTTTTCTTCCTGCTCATTTTTGCTTTGCTTGCTTATTCAATTCTATCTGCCATCACTTGATGATGTGTCAGTAGGTCTCATCGTGGGATAAACAAACAACCATCAATACATAAGAAGCAACTTCAGTTCACGCTTTGAACCAAGTTAAGGTGCAGGGCTGTCCTTTTCCTGATGAGATTAAATCCTGCTAGCAAGAGATGAAGAGGAAGTGACTTGCCCCTCACTTTATGCTCCACCTGTAGCCAACTCAAGATATTTCCCCACTCACTTCATGGAGGTGGGAGAAAAAAAAGCCATAAAGATATTTTTCCTCTACACTTTAAACAACATGGCTTTCCTGGAGCCACATGAAGGCACGTTTGCATCAATAAACATGCTTATCTTCTGTGCGTTGGCCTGGCTGCTGCTTGGCACCCACCACTGTCACTGCTCTGAGCAAGAGTCACAGGCACTTCAACTGCATCCCAGCAGCGTACCTGCCTTTCTCTTGCCAGTTGCTCACCATGCCTTTCAAGGCATTCCCTTTGGGCAGCACAATTCCCAGCACCCTCCGCCCAGGCTCACGCTCTCACGCCTCCCTTTTAATCCTGGCCCCCTCCTCTCCCTTAGCAGTGCTGCAGTTCTGCAGGCTGACAGATCTACCATCATCTGTTCAGGAAACTGAAACAAGCATAAGCCGCAAATTACCGCTATCCTAAGCAGAACTGTATCAAGAAAATCAGGGCCAACAATCCCCTTTTGCACACTGGCTGTTTCTCACACTGTCTCAACATAACACAACACACACTTCATGTACGCAGCAGGCTCAAGTAGCTCAGCCCCCAGCAATCCACACTATTTGCAATGCTACTTAGGACCACGCTCAAAAATCCCCAGTGCGCTCGTGCTCTTCACCACCACCTACACTCCCCTCTCTCTCCAGAGGACACCGCTAGAACATCTCTCATGCCTTTCAAATCCTTCTCAGCAGTTGCCATTTCTGCTGCACAGATTTGCTGACAGCACAAGCTGCATTTCTCCTATTGCTCACCCCCCACACGGCCCTCTCTCTATTCTCAGGTCTCACCTTGCCTGGGAACATAGACACAGGAAAATAGGTCCCAAAAACTCTCTTGAGCAAGCTTGCAGCTGACCTGGAAGCTCTGACTTTTGCTAAGTTCACAGTGACACCCACGGTTCCTCAGGAGAAAGCGTTCAGCTCCAAAAAAGCCGCCACCGTGGTGTTCATACCAATTCCTCGAGACACCACATCGCCACACCAACAGGAACATGGGGATGTACTTCTCAGAAGCGCTCGAAAAGACACAGTCCCTGCCGTTCCTTGCGGACGTGAAAATTCTATTTTCCAGATGTCCCGATCCAGTAAGCATATGTCTCCCTCTAATATGGAATGGGAAAGGTGAATTTCTTCTTTCCAAAGGTGGGTGGAAAGGGAAAGGGGAAAAAAAGGAAAAAAGGAATTTACTGGGGGGGGCCAAAAAAAAAAAATCCCGACACAAAGCAACGTGGCAGCAAAAAAAGCATTACAAATGATAAGACAGGCAATTTAGCAGAGCTGTTCCTGGGCAGACAAGAAAGAAAAGTTGCTGCTGATGTTTCTGTGCAATAAAATGCAGAGTTTAGACTACAGCTTCATTTCTAAGAGCGAGAACTACAACAGGTTTTCGACGTATCAATGAAATGGAAATAACTAATCTTACGGGAAGAGACAGGGAAGCAAAATCTTTGGGCTTGATCTTCACTCTACCTTAATCTGTACAACCGTTTGTTCATGTTAGCTACTCAATCTTCCGTTGCATCTCAGCACCTGGATTCATCTAGGCTTTTCTAGTTTTTTTCTCCTGTCCAAGCAGATGACCTTGGATGAAGGCAGCAGAGAGCCAGCCAAAAGAACAGAACCACCCAAGCACTGGACATTCAGACACTCAGATAATTTAGCCACATCATTATCTCCATGGATACCATCGCATCTCCAGCTTTGTACTTCTGCTTCCACTTCTTTTTCTCCAAAGCTGCTTCCTCTTCGTCACCATTTCCCCTTATTCTTGTCTCTTTCACCTCTAGCCCCCTCCTCCAAACTCTGCCAGTCCTCAGCTGTTAGACTTCTGCCAGGATAGATATCTTTCCCTTGCTGTGGGCTATGCTTTGTCTAGGTCATGGTTAGGACACATTTGGACTTAATATCATTACTGGGTAAGAATGTCACGCAAGACACAGACAGAAATCAAATTAACGTGACTGTGGGTACAGCAATTAGTGACTAAATCAGATCCTGTGCATTTTAACAGAAAATTGCTAACAGCCATTATGAGTCATTTCTCCAAGAAAGGTTTTTCATACATGATCCTGGCTCAAGCCTTTTTCTTTTCTTTTTTTTTTTTTGCTTTTTGCTATTTTAAATGTATGTATGTATGTGAAACAGGGACATGGGCTGTATCCTCAGTGAATCCTCATGCAAAAAGGTGACTCTTACAAAGAACACATTACAGCCCAAAGAAATTAACTAGCACGTGGTTAGCACTTCCCTTCTTAGAGGTTTGGCACAGAGCGCAGCAAGTTTGTAGTTTTAGAAAGAGAACAATCAAATTGTTCACTGGAGGCAGAAATGTCACACCTGGAATACTTGACATAGCCACTTCAAAACTCACAGTGACTGGAAAGATGCAGTACAAGGATCTACGATTGCTCATGTTAATCTGACCACTGCCCTCCTGGTGAGCTTTATCCTAACTTTCTGAGGGACCTTGCAGACATCAACTCACAGCTGCTGCACTGACTGCATCATGGTTCAGGTTGCTCTATCTCCGGCACACATTTGTGGCCAAGGCTCACAAAGCACATTCGGAAGAACTAACAAGGTACCAGGAGATGAATACGGATCACGAAGCAGCAAAGGTCTTCCCAAGAAGTTCTACCGTCTTCCCAGTACCAACCTTCACCTTTCTTCTCATTACCTCTTGTCTGAAGTCAAAGTAACAAATTAAAACAGCGGCGTGCATTTAGTTTGCATATTCTGTTACATCAGACATTGCTACCACTTGGAGGAGCACAGCATAGGTCTAGGTGGACTCTGGAATAACTAGCTGACGGGTGCCAAAGTGCCTTCTAGCTCATCATGTTATAGACATACTTCCATTTTTCTGATGGTTGTTAAAAGTGACAAATTAAATGACTTTTGGCAGCTGCACTCGGCTCCCCTGAGAATGAGAGTCACATTCAGAATCCACGCAATAAAAGGAAGTTGGTTAAACGTTCTGCCGACTTGGGCAGATTGAAACAGTCTCAGTGGGACAGCAAGACAAACTGAAACTCACCAGGTCCACAAAGGGGTTTGCAGTGTTGGAGGATAATGTTATTCAAATGGCAGGAGTGAAAGACAAGTAGAGGAAAGGTAAGCAGAACACCTTCTGACCCTTTCTTTTGCTGATAAGAAGCATCAGAACAGCAATTTTAACTATATTTTCATTATTACTGGCAGTTCTAACTACACAGAAATTCACAATAATTAAACTTTGTGTTTGCTGAATAAAAGGCCATCTTCCACACAGCTTTATTTCTGTATATAACTTAGTTATTCAACGATAATTAACTGAAAAAGGGAAAGGGATTATTCAAGTATCTTGCTTACTATCCAAAATACTGCTGCAATGCTCTTGTCTGTAGGTAGGACTGTATGGAAACACTGTATGCCATTTCCCTTCGTGGCATGTCACTTCCTGTTCATAGAAATTAGTAGGAATATATCATTAAAAAGCTCTTTCGAGGCCAAAATGCCAGTTGCTAGTCTGTCAGAAACCTACTGCTATTGCTAATCCAATTAGCTAGTCGTCCTCCACATCCTCCACATCCAAAAAAGAAAAAAAAAATTCCCTACAACTATATAGGCACCATAGGTTTTATTCGTTCCTCTGCCAACACCGTTTGTTACCCAACAGCGATCCTCACTCTCCATGATATTTCTCATTTTAAAACATCCACTGTCTGTCCCTGTACTCCTAAGTTCTTACTTTGGCATCCTAAGAAGCTTTTACTCTCCCAATGAGACAAACTCCTTTTAACCCTTCTTTTCATTCATTCCAATTACACTTTCTCTCCTACACATGAAACACAATTGACAATTGTCTTTACCAATCCTGACTAGTAAGGAAAAGTAATTTCTACATGCTTGCCTTGTCCTTTCTACTCTCAGACATGCTGTTACATTACATTACACTTCAGTTACTTTCGTTCTCAGCGCTGTCCAGCTCCTCCTGTTCTTCCCCTCCAAGTTCAACTGACACTCTGTCAGCACACAGACAATCTAAACTAAGCACTCCATCACAAAGACAGACCTGGAAGCTTTTATGTCAGTAATTCTCCTGTAAATACTACTCATTTTCCACTTAGCTTTTTTCTATATGCGACATCGGTTGTTTACCAATAGGGATTTGTATGTTAGCTTAAGAACCGTTACATTAATTTAGCAAAAGCAATCTATGAGGGATAGCTCTTACACTTTCCATTTCAACTTCAGCGGGTGAATAGTTTTGTTTTCCCCAGTATTTCTGCACTGGGGGCATAACAGAACTCTTTCATCTTCTGCCTCCATCATTTTGCCTCACAAGAAGCACGGGAGTCCCAGTAGAATATTTCCATCTTTTGCACCCAGCAGGTGCAAGGACATCTTTGTCAGATTCCACTTATGTGGCTTTCAAAGTTGCTCACTAGGGTCAAATAAGCAATGGAAATTTCCCAAACTGGGGAAAAGCAGCTGAAAGTTAGTCCAATGTCTCAGTAGTGAAGCTGATGGTGAAAATGAGAAAGAAGTAGGTGGGCACTCAACTGCCCTAGATACCACTGAGCATGCCCAAAGGGACATGAGCGTATCTTAATAATGAGTCCTTGAAAAAGAATATGGATGCTGCTGTACTGCACGTGTCTGAACTGTTCAAATGTAGAACCTGAGCTCTGAGAAGGCACGCTTAAGATCACATTGAGCTAAATGGTGATTTAAGGTGTATGCCTGTTAAAAACCTCTGGACAGGAATGTCTGCCTGTAGATCTAGTTGCCGTTTCAGCATTACTGCATCGTTCTCATTTCAGTTTTTATCAGTATAACTGACATCAGCACTGTATGAACATTCTGTCAGCTGAAGGAACGCAATATTTTCCCAAGCATTTCAATGATTTTCTGAGCACTCAAAGGTTTCTTGCCTGACTGTTTTGCTCTCTTGCTTTCTATGCAGCTGCACTGTGACCTGGGAAAGCAGAGAAGTGCTGAATGCCTTCCTATACCTATAACATAAAAGCAACTCAAGCCATTCCTATTTGTCTCCTCAATTGTTAAATGACTACAACAATCCCAGCACTGAACAGCAATCTTCAAAACGATTTCTGGCTTGGGAACAGATCCCGTGTTAGCAAAGGGCAGGGACCACTGTGGAACATGCAATTATTCTGTAGGTTTAAGAGCAACAGCGTAGGCTGTTCAATACCAGCTAGTTGGTTTCACAGCTTGGAAACATTCCTGGACATGCTTAACTTACTTGGGTAGTACAGCCTATGCCTATAGCTACTAACGTAATCTTACAGTGCAAGTTAAAAAACAAATGTAAGCCCTTCAAATAAACAATAAAAAATCACTTTGCAATTAATTGCATCTTGCTTTTCTCATCTCAAGGATCGGAAAGACTGCATGAGGAGAAATTATTTTGTGCAATAACCAGCTCTAGCTAGAAAGTATCACCCCAAAAGCTTTCCTAACCTACAGATGAGATTCCGTACAATTTTCCACAGAAAGATGACCTTGCATTTTGTAAACAGCATGGTTCCTTTTGTGTTTTTAATTAAGACAAAGCTTGATTAGCAACTAAGCATCTGCTGCAGCCCTGACATGAAAAGGTCTCACTGGGCCTGACAAGGACCTCTCTCTTCTGAGATCTGCTGCCGCTCTACAGACCCAGAGGCCCAATTTCACCTCAGCAGCACTGCTCAGCCTCTGCCTAACCTACATCAGAACAGCACTGGCCTGCAGCTCAGCCACAGCCCCACACATGCACTCCAGGGATCCAGACCCCAACTCAGGGACTGCCTTCCCAACATGACCTCAGACCTGCCTCCTCACTACAAACCCACTGCAACCCCCAACGGTTGCTTGAAGATCATCACAACCTCAGCACGGCGCTGTAGCAAGGATCGGACCCTGCTAGCCACATCAGGTCCAGCTCTGTATCCACAGGCAGCAGCCAGCCCTGCGGCTCCCCAACATTCATCAGCAACCTACTTCTGGATAAAGGGTAGATCTCATTTTTTGGGCAGTATTTCATTTGAAGTTTTATGAGGTGTGCGTTGGCTCTATTCAAGGTACAAAGTTAAGGCGGCTGGCAAAATCAGATAAATGGATCAGTTGCATTGAAGTGCAAATCGTCAGCCTAGAAAAGCATTGCCAGTCGAGGTCCTGATGGATGTACTTAGGGAATACTCTTAAGCAATATTCCCACAAATGGACGTGGGTCAAAGAGGAGAAATGTACTGAGCTTTGCTAATGACACTAAGTTGACAAGCATGCAACTGAAAGCAGGAATATGCTGGGAAAAAAACAATAAAGGTGATCTGCAAAACCAAAATACAAATGGACAAGATCAAACACCGCGCAACGCAAGCACAGTAACACAGCAACTTCTGACAGGGACTTCCACTGAAAAACAAAAATATCACCAATTCAAAAAGACAAAGCAGAGACCTCAGTTCAGCGTCTGCTGACTGCTCACCAACTCTGTGAAGTGACTGCAGAAGAAAAATGTGAACTGAGGCAGTGCAGATGAAATACCACCAACAAAGGTAAGAATTAACTGTAGTCCTGTTCTACAAGGAGTTTCTGGGACCTCATTCCATCCACTGAGCTGCTCTTGCTCTTCCACACTGAAGAATATAATGGGAGATACAGAAGGGACCTAAAGCACACAGTCTGATTAAGACTTTATTAAGAGACGTTACAATTACTCAGTTTATTAAAATGATTACTCAGGCTAAATACTCTTTCTCCCCTGCCCCTCCCATAAACACAGAAGGGACATAAAAACACCGGTCAAAGAGGAATATCTCAAACACAAGTCTAATCCATCACAGGTGTGCATAAATGGAAGGCTTCCAAAGAGTAATCTTCTGGAAATTCACCGCATTGCAATCACAGGAGGAAAACTGATCTGCTCCAGAGAGCCCGCAATCAGATGATGATGGGAGCTATGATGTAACTGTCTGTGCTAGTGGGGAAATACATGCAGTGACTTAGCCCGGGTTATTAACTCATGCACCCAGCTCACGCTCCTAGCCTCATTCCTTTTCTCTACCTGCAAGACTAAGATGCAAAAAGCATACAGGTATGCCACAGCTGGAAGTACGTAACTTGTGCCATAGACACAGATATACCTGCACAGGGCAGGGCACCCTTTAGCCAGGCAACGTTCGCAGGCTGGCATCAACAAAGCAATGTAAACTTTCCCTCTGAGCTGAGCTGGACGCACACATAGGTCAGCCGCTGACATACGTGTTGTGTGAACATTCCCGTTGCCAGAATACAAGCCAGGTCTGCATGAGCAAGCAGAGCTGCCCAACAGAAGATCTATCGGAAGGAAAAAAAAATACTTGGTGCTCAGGAGGACCTGCCATTCACACTGAAAACATTCCAGGGGTTCTTCCCTTTTTTGCTAACTATATTCCCACTCTGTTGTTACTGAAGGGCACTGGATGCATTCCTGGAACTCACTGTCTACTTAAGCTATCTACAATCATTCCAGTTCACATTCCGCAAAATGATGAAAATCAAAGGACAGTAAAAGGAGACAATCAAGAAATTTGCTTCAAAAGCTCATTCTCAATGTGAGCTAAAAAACTGTAAGTAATACTTTGATACTCACTGTCATTCTGAAGCTAAGATTGCTGTCATTACAGCACTACCAGCCTTTCTGCTGCATACAGCTCGGGATGGACAGAACTTACCTTCCCTGAAGCTGCTCTACAACAACCATTTCAGCAGATGCCCCGACCCTCCCATTCCTTGCCAGGAAAATATTGGCTTCATTCACCCAGTGACAGTGAATGCACTACCCAGTCTAACAAAAACCACGGGTGAAACACGTTCCCTGTTAACAGGCATCACTGTGCCTCATTTGATAACACCTATGTCAGAATCATTTCCATCTTGCCTCACGCTCATTAAAAACAGGCTTACAAAAGCAAGTGTCAAGGCTACACTGAATTGAACTGTAAGAGCTTTCTGGTCTGGTTTTCTCTCCTTCCTTTCCTTTAGACCATCAATAAAACATTCATTGTGAATGGCTGATTTGTTCCAGTTCCAGCAGGTATATTCCAGGCTCACTGCAAGGCTTTTTATTTTGAATCTGTTTCTGACGTAACACTGCTATGTCAACCATCTGCCTGAGTGACAAGGCCCAGCTTTATTAGGATACCCTCTGTCTGCTCACACACCTATGCTGCACAACCAGGGGCAGTCTGAAATACCTCAAGTCCAAAAATAAACACTGTAATGGCATCGTATCTATGTATATTGAAAGATTATAATAGAATACGCAGTGTGAAAGACCCACACAGGGGCAAATGAAAAATATATACCATATTTATTATTTATTAATAATGAAGGAAAAACCCTCCAATCCAAGCCATGTTGCTTTTCCATCTCACGATGGATGTCTTGATGAGCTGCTAGGAAGGAACAGGAATGACTTCCTTTGGAGGTGGAGCAGGAGTCTGATAGCTTTCTGCACTTCACACTGTGTGCTGAATGAGCAAAGGTCCTTTACTGCTACTACCTGGAATCAATGCAACCAGCAACAGGAACTTCCTCTAAAAGCAGAGCATGCAAAACTCATTAAGTTGCATGCTGTTACGCGGACAAAAGGACAGGATGGGATCATTCAGGTTGGAAAAGAACACTCCGACTATCTAGTTCAACTCATCACCAGCATGTCCAGCAAGCCATGCTCCTCAGTAAAACAGCTACCTGCTTCTTGAATACCTCCAGGAACGGTGGTGACTCAAGCACTTCCCTGTTCCTGTGCCTCACCACTCTTTCTGAGATTTTTTTTTTCCTAATACCCAACTGAACCTTCTCTCGTGCAACCTGAGGCCATTCCCTTTCGTCCTACAGCTGGTATCTAAGAGAAGAGGCTGACCCCCACCTTGCTACAACCTCCCTTTAAGGGACTTTTAGAAAGTGATAAGGTCTCCCCTGAGACTCCTCTTAGCCAGAACAATCCCAGTTCCTTCAAGGAGATCATCTTCTGTGTGTTTTGCTACAGTTCCTGGGAGGCAAAGGCCCCAAGCACCAGTGTTACCTTCAGCAAAAGGGCAACGTATGCCTAACCCAAAAGCTCTGCCAGTAGCGATGGCTGCACAGCAGTGCTCTGCAGCGCAGTTTGAGAATGGAACATCAGGTCCTAGGAGAAGGTCTTTCAAAAAAGATTTGCTATAGCAAATATTTTGCAAAGCAAAATATTTCCAAACTCATGCAGCCATCTTACTGTAGTTCTTCCTTCTTGGTGCATAATACATTATATAATAATGGAACACTTCATCAAATGCTTTTTTTTTCCCTCAAGAATATATATATATATTTTTTTTTTTAATTCAGCTGTTCTTACAAACACAAAAGATTGAAATCAAGTAAGGATGGCATGAACACTCTTAATTCAATCTAGTGTACTATTTGAATGTATCTTCCTGCTTGTGCACATACTACCTCCTTAATCAGTTAGTTAGAGGTGAAGGAAAGATAACAAGGGTTTCTTACCTTTCAATGTTCAGACAAAAGGAAGAATTTGCTTTTGAAGAAAACTGCATTGAAATAGAATTAATTCTTCTGAAATAGGTTTCCTACTTTACTTTCAGCCAGGCAAAATCTAATTTGCTAGAATAACAGACCAAAAGATCAGCATACAGTTTTGACACCGTTCTGAGAGATAATATCTAGTAGATTACACGAAGTGGTCTACTAGTTTTCAGTTGTCTGCAGAGCAAAACACAGGACTATCTGTTTAATAAAGCAATCTCAGCCCTATTTTCTTAGGATTCCTAGAATTGAATCTGCATGTCAGTTGCTCCCAGACAATGCATGGGGTCACAACACCTCTAGTTCAAACTGATTGTTTTCTGGAGAATCCTCTTTGTTCAAGAGACTCGTGATGACAACGTCTTCAAGAGTCTCTGAAAAATTTCCACTAATGAATGTGCATAAGTACTGTCTTAGGGCAGAAGGCAGAAGTAAAAGATCTTGACAATGTAACTGTTTTCTACGATTTTACTTATTAATTTCTCCTGTTGTTGAGTTATCCATCTTTGTTACTAATTAATATATGAGGAAGAAAGAGAAAAACTTTGTATACCAATCATAAGATTCTGTGCTCTGTATGTGGGTACAAACAAGCTTCAAAAGTGGACAAGCGATTCTGAATTAGAAGATGATTTGGATGAATTTTGCTTCCACAGACCTAAGTCACTAAAAGATATTAACTGATTGCATCAGATCTGGAAAGCACACACCTTATATCTTTCAGATCCATAAGCCATAACAATATGAAATGTAGGGACATGGCTGAAGTCAACATTCAAAAATTGAAATGGTAAATGGTGTCAGATGCCAGAAGTGTGTGTCTCCACCCCCTTTGCTTCTTTGAAAATCGGCAGCTCAGTCACCAGGTCCAAATTTCTACCAAGAAAAATAAAATCCTTTTGAAAAATAGAGAGAATGACCAAAGGAATTGCAAGGAGACTAATCTCTGTAGTTGTAACTGACAGAATACATTTATGAAAGCCAAGACTTATTAATCTGACACAAGTTCATGCCAAAGCTTTTCTCAGAGTCCAATGACTCTGAAAAAATTTCAATTTCAAAACGGTCCCACTGCTGTCAGCAAGAGAACTACCTGCATGAAGCTCAATCCAAGGCACAGAGTGTCATTTCCATGTTAAATTTTCAAGTCTTGAAAGGCTGGTGACAGAAAAGCACCACACTAAAATATGTTTGCTGTCACAAGTTTTTGTTTATTTGTTTTAAAGAGAATGATGACACACAAGACCCACAGAACTTGCCTTAGAGCACGTTACAATGTGGAAAGCATCACATACACCATTGATGAAGACAATCTCAGACAAATGTCCTCAGCTGTTACATAGATCACTCAGAGGATTTCAGAAAGCTAAAAGAATCAGTATGGCATCCATATAGTCATAGAAGTTGTCACTGCATATGCTGGAGTGCCTGTTATGTTTAGTATAACCTAGAGATGTACATGTCACAAGAACTATTTCAAGCTGCAGCTAGTCTAGCAACCATTAACGAATTACATAGATTTGTTAAAAAGAGATGATATCACAATCCATCATTATCAAAAAATATCAGGGTAAACTCTTCCATTCAAAGTGCTTCAAGAACACGTTTAACCCTCACCAGATTCACTAAAGGTAGTCCTGATTCCCTCAAGAGCTGCAGTCATACACAGGAGTTAAAAAAAAAAAAAAAAAAAACACATGAAAAGCTTTTGCTTTCATCTGCTTTTTTTGGCTGTAGCCAAGGTCTATACAGGTGTATGCCAGATGGGCATGGCTAAACTGTTGTGTTGACAAGGGTAATATTTCCAAATGTTTTGCTGTTTTTCTTGGACAGTCTTCCAGTGAATGCCTAAGATTTCTGCCATCTAATTCATTAAATCCTGGAAAATTTTAAACTTGCCTGTGGAAGCCAGGAGAAGATGAGAATATTGCATCTGGGACTGGATGTTGTTTTGCTGGAGTTTGAGGTTTTTCTCCATTCTGTCAGATAACTGGTGTCAGAGAAACCAAGCTGTATGAGAAGATTTAATACATCCTTTGAAATTGATGATTTTCTTTGGAAACAGCGTGCAGTGCTGGCTTTGTGCACTAACAGTAAGCATTGTAGCTGGGAAGCAAAAGGGGATGGCAGTTCAGCCAAGACAATTAGCATGATGAACAGCACTGGCACACAGTAGATGGAAACATAATACCTGGGGCCAGGTGCTGTGGGCTCTCCTCTGGAACCTGAGCTGCAGGGCAAGAAGTGTCTGGCAAAGGGAAAAGAGAAGTAGCAGCCCCAGGTGGGAGATGAGCAATTTGATTTCTGACGTATTTGGACCACGAGCAGAGGAACTCATCCTGAAGCCACTTCTTTAGGCACCCACTGGCAATGGAAGTACATTAAAATGAAGGTGTGCCTATAATCATGATTCTATGCCCTAAATCAACACTGACAAATGATGCTAGTCTTATCAGCATGACTAACAAGAACCAAGATCTCACTAACAGAAAACCTAACATGCAGGCTGGAGTTATTCATTTTTATTATTTTTTTTTCCTTCAGAACACACCAGATTTTCTAGCAGACAAAGTTTTGACCTTGTCTAACTTGGACAAGACACTGAGAATGCTGAGATGAGTGATGTTCTTCACTATTCATGAGAAATGTGGGGTTTTTTTTAAATGGAGAGAATTTTCTACTTACACATTTAATCTTCATGTGCTAGGATATCAAATAAGCATGAAATAGAATTTGTTTCTTATTAGAGTTGTATTTTTCTTAAAATACATCCAAGAATCAATGTAGATTCAGATAACTGTGAATTCACTGACTTCAAAATCCAGTGTATTAGATGTTGCTGCTATCCATGAACCAGCATTTACTATGCCTATCTACACTAGACATATTTATCAGCACTCCTTTTAATGTCCTCCAGAGTAGCAGTATCTTTTCCCCATCTGAACAGTAACTTCAAAATAATTCTATGTTCCTTCATCACTTTTGCATAACTTGGCAATTACTGGGGTACCCAAGTAAACTCTTGTACAGTACGTATGGCACAAATTTTTCCAACTACATCTCTTAAGAGTTTCTTCAGACCTGAAGGTTTGTTGGCAGTTGTTCAATTCCTGCACTTCTAGGGGATTTGTTACAGCATTTCAGAGTGTTTAGATCTCCTGTGCTTTTTGAAGACCTGCAACTTTCAAATGCATTTATTAGAAAAATGGAACACTGAAGATTCAGTTATTCACTTTAAACTGTAAATTTACATGCATATACACAAAAAAAAATTAAGCTGCCAAAAGCAACTCTGTCTTAAGCAACTTCTTATATTGTTTCCATGTGGATATGTCTTCCAATGTGTAAATTGAGTCACGTTTTTCTTTGTCTTCTAAAGAAGAATCTAGAATCAGATTTATTTATTTTTTTTGTAGGGCTTTTTTTTTTTTTATCGCCAAAAATGATCATCAGCTCTCTTTTTTGGCTGTTTTGTTTGTTTGTTTTTTATGTTTACTTGTTCTTGGCTAATCTGACAAATCAAAGAGGTGCAATCTACATGTAGTTATCCTATTTTTTTTTTTCAATGTATGTAATGAATCCATGTGTATATTTGCAAGTTTTCTCATAATTAGGTCAATAACAATACAACTTAGTGGAGATGAGGGAATGCAATCAAGTTTGATGCTAACATCTATAGTAAATTATTTGTTCAAGCCCATAATTAAGAATAGCATCAGAATTCTGTGCTATAGATAATTTTCTTGGCTTATCATCAGACTTCATAGCTTTCCCCCCACAGATTGTAGTGGAAGGTTCTAAATAAAATCTGCAAGCACATGACTGGCTTTCTTCTCCCCTCCCATTTTATGGATGCTTGTACAGGGATTCTAATAGAGAAAATATGGGCAATGTATGGTCTTCTAGCCTGAGATTAACTTCACCTTCGTATCTTTCATTGATAAAGACTTTTGCACATTCTCCTCAGGAAAGTCATGTAACATCACAAAAGTGTACAACCTGGTTTTCATCAGGATGTAGGTGGTAGTATCTAATTTTTGTTTATCTAATCTACTGATCTTTCCTGATCCCATTCTTCACCCAAATCGGTAATGGTATCACTTACTTTGTCATTTTATGCACCTATCCATCTTTACTTTAACCTGGTCTTTAGCTGAAGTTTTCTCTTTCTTTTTTTTCCTCATTTCATGATGTTAGACTCCACTACTTCCTTTCCAGTATGCTGTGGAAACAGTACACGTATAACAGAATCTGAATGCATTGATTCTCATTGCATTACACTCTCCATGTTCCTAAACCTTTTCTTGTTTACGTATTTTAACTCAAGCAAACCTCCTGGGAGGAAGACTTTCTGGAGGTACTAAAGCATCTTCGTACCACCAGCTTCAGTGTCTGTTTTATTCATGTACTTCCTCCTGGATCATCTTTCACAGTTAATTATTATACCTACAAACTCATAGTATTGTCAGACAACAGAACGCACTGGAGACCCAACAAGTAAATTTGCATCACAGAAACAGCTTGTAAGAACAAACTGATGGCTAATTAGACAATACTACTCTTTACAGTCTCAAGCAGAGCAGACATCCAGTAGGGTTAAACAGCTCATACATGTAAGGAACTCCAGGTCACTCCCTTGAAATCCATTTGACTACAACTCAAAAGCATCTCAAATTCTACCTTTCTTTTCACAGCTTGCACCTCTTATCCAAAAGGGAACCATGTCTCCCTACTCTCCCAAGTCTACATCCTATATTAAGATCTACATTCAATCAATCCCAAGAATTTTTTCTTTTTATCAAGGAAAGATTTTTCTTAATGCCTCTTCTATTGAAGTTCACTGCATAGAGTTACTTTTACCCCTTCAACATAAAATTTTCGATGCAAAGCAAAACAAAATAGTACATAGATATACTGGATACGTTGATCTTCCTTACTATCTGCGTGTAGAATTTTGAAATTCCTGAAATTAATATGCTAGCACTTTTTAATCAGCAAAATTAAAGCTATCAATTTTTTATAATTATGGAATAATCATTTTATATTCTCTAACTGACGAATTAACACATCTGTCATCTTTTCTTGTTTTTTTTTCAGATAGAATGGATCTGACTTGAAATGGCATAGAATTTGGAGCTTCGCAACTTCAGGAAGATGGCGCTGTTCTCTGAGTGACTTAGTATGTTTTTCTCCTTTTCCAAAAGCTTCTTTTAATTTCAGAAAGACATACCATTTTCAGAGCACAAAAGTGACACAGGAAGCTAAGTCTTGTTCTTAAAAATACCTGGAGGATTCAGAAGCTGCTAAAAGACAGCAGCTCTTATTTACTTTACTAGATTAGGTACATTTTCAATGCCAAATATGGCGTGTTGAACAAAGCTTTTCTTCTGTGTCAAATTGTAATTGCCTGGTGCTTTTATAATGCCATTATAACTTTTCACTCTGTATTTTAACCTCCAAGGCGGATTGAGATACCCCAGCTTCACTTGAAAACTGATTAATATTTGACAATAGCTGTCAGTTCTGGCAACAACGGCTGTGCTAGAATTTCATGTTCTTGGAATAGGGCTAACCTTGTCTCTCTTTCACTAGACCTACAGGTAAGTCAGATATTGCAGTTGATTTGACCTTTCTAATAAAGGAACTGGATAAGGCTAGAACATATTGGCAGAGGTGAGACAAATCTCATTTTCAAGAAATGACTTTCCTGAGCATCAGCCCAGACCACCACGCCCAGGGCAGAACCCATGCACAGACCAGCTGCCAGGCACCAGGATACAGAACCAAGCCCCTGGGCTTCTGTGAGGGTGAGGTCAGGCAGAGGCAGAGGATGCATGTCTGCTTGTTGCTTTCCAAAAAGCTATTAAAGATCCCTGGAGCTTTCCAGACCATACTTGAAAAAGTATTTCACTAATCCTACTTTCTTGTTCTCCAGCCACGTCTTCTCATAATGAAGTCTGACCCATATTAAGGTATTTTTCTGTGGTGAAAAGGTGGTAAGGCCGTGGCACTTCCTCCAGAATCCATACTTCTCAGGCATTGGAATCCCCAGCACAAGAAAAGGAGCAGGCAACAGGTCAGCACCAGGAGCACCTCTCCATACCTGTGAATTGTGCTGCATCTATTAAATTGCTGTGGGAGGAGGGAGAGGGCACCAGAAAAAAACAGCTTCCAAAATCTACCTGAGAAACAACCACTTCTATTTGGTTTTGTGCAGCCCAGAAAAGAGGAGTCAAGGAAATTAAGTGACCTGTCAAAAATCAAACAGGGTCTTTGAGACTAATCTGGTCTGCCTAATCTATACATATATAGATCTATATATATATATGATCTATATTCTACATATGATCTCTATATATACGATCTATATTCTACACCTTTCTCTAATGTTGTGGTCTTATTTTGATGCTCTGTCTGGATTTTTAGATTTTTGATTCTTACATGATCGTGCTATTGCTCACTGGTGACTGAAATTTTTCCAAGTTGCGCAGGAGTGCAAAATTCTCAGTGCAGATTCTCAGCTCTATCTCTGGTATAGTTTCATCTCAGCTAACCAAGCAGCAAGGGGTCCCTCAAACACATTCCATTTTATGCCTTTTTACACAGTTACCTTAGCACTATCACTACTCTTGCCTCATGCTTTGATTTAGAATCTTGTGGTAAATATCTACACTGATCACTGATTTAGAAAGAGTGAAAAAAACTTTCTTTTCCAGAAGTGCTGAGACTCATCCATTGCTGCTGCACTCATATTTTACTGTTTATCCTTTGCTAACTTGGCCTTGGTATGTCTAATCTGTACATCACTGGCACAGTCTCAGCTGAATATAAAGAGTTTGACTGAATTCACTCAATTAGCAACTACATCATTCAGAAAATAAAACTGAACAGGTGAAAGTTCCTCAAACACCAAAAATCAAATCTTGGTTTTGCACTGGTATTCCCATGCCCCTAAAGTCACAGTAACATCTGATAAAGTATACCAGGAAAAGTCAAATATTGTAACCCTATGTTCCAGCATATTTTATTTCACTGTCCCTTCCTCAGTGCACATTGCTGTTTTTCACTTTGACAATTACAGGTGCAGGAAAAGCCTGAAATCAAAGCCTTACCATTCTCTTTACAGAGGATGCCACCTGGGTAAGAGAGCACTGACAGCCCTCCTTTAGCCCTTTGCACAGTGTTTCTTGTGAAGCAAAGATCTACCTACAACTGAATAAGAAACTCCAAGGAGCCAGTGGATCATCCACCATGTAACAGAACCAGGGTGCCAGCAGAAGTGCAGGTACTGGCCAGGGAAAGGAAAGGGCACCTATGGAATGACTGCAGGTAGGAATTCCTTCCTACCTGCAGAGGCTTGAGGCTGTGGGAGAGAACTTGCCACCAACATCACTCAAAAGCAGTTGGGAGAAGAAGCAGTGCATTGTAGCCACTCACCAGGAAACAAGCTGAGATTCCAACAGCTGCAGACAGCCTTCAGCACAACCCTGAAGAAACATGTCACTTCAAATGAACTAGATGCTTTTGAGAAAAAGTCTAAAAGAAGAAGGAAAAAAAAAAGCCTAGAAAGAAAACTTTTACAAAGCACAGATCTAATAGATTTTTGAAGAAGAAATAGAATGCATTTGCAGGTAGAGACAGTCTGTTACCCTGTGAAAACAGGAATAATGCCACTCCTATGCAGACTGGACAATGAAACATGAGGATGCAAGGCAGCAAGAGGCCAGAGTGACTTGGGAACACAGCATAGAAAAGAGATACGAAAAGGGCAATGCATATAAATAGATACATCTAAGCATACCCTAAGTATTCTGCAATCTGTTAACTGAACCAAGATTCTGGGAGAGCAAGTACTACAAAAATAAACAAACAAACAAAAATAAACACAGAAGTGGAGAAAAGGAGAGGAGTGGGGAAACAAGATAGGGTACAGTGATGAAGTAACTGTCCTTACACAAAATTTTCAGGTGAGGGGGAGTGGGAGCTGTAGAGCTTTAAATTCACATGGTAGGAAGCATCAGTACTGTGCTTTTTGTTGCTACTCCTCACACAGATGTATTCTTGAACTAGCCCATGTGACAGAGATGCACAAATGTGCTTCGCTGAAGGAGATGTCACATAGATCACAGATAATTCATTTGATGTGGCATTTGCTAGGATAACCATGCAATTTTTTGCAAACAACAAACTAAGCAACTGTAAAAAAATTGTAGTTCATTGCTCTCATCTTCCCTGTGGCTGAATAAAAACTTCTTATCTTTTTAATGTACTATATAACTTTTGATCCATTCATGTTTCTCTCTCTTTTTTTTTTTTTTTCCCCAGTTGCTCTCCCATCTACAGGTTTGCACCCTATATGAGTGCTCACTGCAATCCATTCATTCTTCATTCATAGAGATGGGGTAAAGAAATATGTCCAATACCTTCCTGAGATGGAGACGGCATTAAATCTCTTCAAGGAACCCAGTGAAGGTCTTTCAGAAATGCCTGCCATTATCAGTTTGGCACCTTTTTAAGAAAAAAATGTTTATAGAACCTGCAGATAGGTAGACAAATTGAAACCATATATTTATTACAGATTATAATAGAAGATCCACTGTTTGGTCTCCATAAGTGCTCAGCAACTACCAACGAGTGTCAGTGGGTGCCAATTTTTCCACATGGATAATTCAGTGACACCCCTTTGCTTCATACACACTTCCACGTCAGACACCATTTTATCAGACTGCCCCTCTGCTGCCATCTTTCACACAGCAACAAAACATAATAGCGTATTGGTGGGAAGGTTCAGCCTCTACTGCCACACCAGCAACATCCACCTCTGATGTCATGGGCCAACATAATAAAATAGAAAGCATTACTTGCCTTGTCCTTGTCCAGAAATGAAAATACACAAATGACTAAGATTTTCAAAGACAAAATCCTATAGAAATGCATAGGATCTGAAAAACATCACACACACATTAAAAAAAAAAAAAATCAGAACAGACTGGTTTGTCTGGTGATTGGTTGGTGGTTTTTTGGTGGCTTTTTTTTTTCCTTCCTCTCTCTCCGGTGCAGCAATTGTGCATTTAGTTAAATTACTTCAACTCAAAATAACAGCTCTGCTTGTTATCATGAAAGGGCTGAATATAATAAAATCAAACTACAATCCCCACACACTACGAGGAGCGTATTTGAATGCATACATCTAGAAAGCTGGCAGACTGGTCAGTATTCCATGCACACCAAAACCTGCTGGTAGTGAAGCAACTCCACATTCTTCTACTCATATCACAGAATCACAGAATCGTAGGGGTTGGAAGGGACCTCCAGAGATCATCGAGTCCAACCCCCCTGCCAAAGCAGGTTCCCTACAGCAGGTCGCACAGGTAGGCATCCAGGCAGGTCTTGAACATCTCCAGAGAAGGAGACTCCACCACCTCCCTGGGCAGCCTGTTCCAGTGCTCCGTCACCTCACTGTAAAGAAGTTCTTGCACACATTTGTGCGGAACTTCCTATGCTGCAGTTTCCAGCCGTTTCCCCTTGTCCTGTCTCCACTCACCACTGAAAACAGTCTGGCCTCGCCATTCTGCCCCCCACACCTCAGATATTTATAGACCTGGATCAGGTCCCCTCTCAGTCTCCTTTTCTCAAGGCTGAACAGACCCAGATCACTCAGCCTTTCTTCATAGGAGAGATGCTCCAGGCCCTTCACCATCTTCGTGGCCCTCCGCTGGACTCTTTCCAAGAGATCCCTGTCTTTTTTGTACTGGGGAGCCCAGAACTGGACACAGTACTCCAGATGAGGTCTTACCAGGGCAGAGTAGAGGGGGAGGATCACCTCCTTCGACCTGCTGGACACGCTCTTTTTAATGCACCCCAGTATGCCATTGGCCTTTTTGGCCACAAGGGCACACTGCTGGCTCATGGCCAACCTGTCATCCACCAGGACACCCAGGTCCCTTTCCGCAGGGCTCCCCTCCAGCAGGTCATCCCCCAACCTGTACTGGTGCATGGAATTATTCCTCCCCAGATGCAAGACTCTACACTTGCTTTTGTTAAACCTCATCTGGTTTTTTTTCTGCCCAGCTCTCCATCCTATATGCCCCAAGAAGTGTTTTGAAGTGTTTTCCCTGTGCTTTCCCTGTACTGCAGTAATGCCAGTGTTTGATGCTGATTATACTGGAAGTGCATCTGTTCTGTGAAAAATTTCTATTGAATCCATATGGATTAGAGCTTAGCAAAATCAGGTGTCTTCTAATGTTCCCCTGTTCTTTCATACAAGATAAAAGGCATTATTTGCAGAAGAGAGAAAGTCTAGTTAGAAATACCATCATTTTGTGTGCCATTAGGAATTCAGGATGCAATAGAAAACAAACTCATGCTTTGGGCAAAACAGATTCTCAAGCATAGACAGGCCTCAGCAGTACAAAAATTTCCTGTCTCTAACTTTTATGACTTGATTGTGTTTGCTCTCTTTTCCTGAATACAGACAGAATGTTCTACAGCATTAAAGACACTGTCCTAATCCTGACACTCAAACAAATCAGGGACTTCTTAGTGAAGAGGGGATGAGCAACAACTAGGTGGTCAGCACCTAGTGGGGGACCTGGCCCATTCAACCACCTACAGAATATCTGCAACACATAAAGACCCCAAGGAGAAGATTTCATAGTCACCCTCCTGCCAGGTGGGAGAGACCTCACTTAGCCAAGGATAAATTCAGAGAAGGGCAAATAGGAGCTGACCTACTGCAAAAAGCTGGTGATTCTGAAAATATGGAAACTCATCCGTACTCCATTCCTTGGAAATAGTCATTTTAACTAGGTAAACCACTTGTACAGTTATTGCACAAATTCTCCCACTCTTTGATATTTACCACAGCCTTCTTTTATCCTAGGTTATCCCTAGCTATGTTTGGAACAGACATTTTGCTTCTCTTTTAGTTACTGATGACTACCTCTAGCCCTTCTGTTGCTGGTTCCAGCAGAGTTTAAGGTGGGCTTCAAGAATACCCTCCAAACCATCCAGAAAACAGAGTTGCTCCTCCTCTTCCAAGCCTGCAGAATTAAATTGGATTGAAAACTTCATTAGCTGCAGAATAACAGCCAACAGAAAGCTAGACCTTTTGTACACATAATCAAATAAGCAAAAGGTTAAACACAACTCTGAAAATCCCAACACTGACTTTCTTTCTGGTACACCAGTAATCTCTAATAATAATAGTAATATAATCTATGAGTTAAATTCAAATTAACAACATAATTTCTGTTGCCAGTAGGCAAATCTTTCCTACACAAACTGAAGTTCATTATTTCTTAGTGTTTCAGAAGACTTAAAACTTGCTGACTAGTCGTTCTGTTTTATTGCATTTAAATCTATACGCAAAAAAAGAATTAAACATCTAGAGCTCCACATCAACAGATTTATGCCAGTATATCCCAGCTTCTGTAGTGACTTCTTTCTAGAAACCATTGGGACATATAAGTAGGCAAGTGCATGAACATAGAAGCCGAGCAAAGCTTATTAAAGGACAAGGATCCTAAGTTGGTCACACATTATTTCTGTATCCATTAATAATTCTTTTTGCAATGCTTGTAAGTCTATATAACAAACTCTAATTATGGTTTAATGAACATCCAGAACTCAGTAGATAACAACTGGTAATACTCTTAACTGTTTATAAATGAAGGCTTATCATTAATGGTAATCTTTAAATGTTACATATGACTATCAGAACTATAACAACTGCAGAAATATTTACATCAGAAAAATTCTACAGAATCCATGATCCCAAATGAAAAACAAGGTAGGACTCCAGTGTCTGGGCTTCAGGTTCCCAAATGCTAAAAACAAACTTCTTCCCATGTTGTCTCATGTTTTTTCTGCTTTCAAACAAAACAGTCTGGGGGCTCAGAGGAAGAGAGATGGATTAAATGTTGACTGAAGCTCTTAGATGTCTTTCAGGAAGAAGTTCAAATGCCTGGTGCTGGCGCAGAGACCTGTAAATAACATACATTACAATGGAAATATTGCAAACAGTCTCCTACTCTTTGAGAGGCATCACTACGAGGTTGCTGTGATTGTCTGTTTTTGATACTCACATGCTCATCCTTTGGACATTCCTCATATTAAACTCATGCTTATGTCTGCTGTTTACAGCAAGTTTCTAAAGCAACAAAGAGATTGAACAAATAGTCTTGCTTTGCACAAGATAATAGGTAATTCAAAACATCCTTTTTTAAGCAGAGTTGGGTCATCTGCACATCAAATTATTCAGATGACACTGAGGCCAAGAAAAGTCAACATATCCAGCAAGACAATAACAACAATCCCAAAGTGCTGTAAACTCCCATTAATTAAGAGGATCAGGGCTGAATGTCAGGGGCGTGTAAAATATCCTGCTGCCAAACATCCACCCATTACAACCACAGGGTGAGGAAAAGACTGATTAACTGTGAGTTTATTGCCAGAGAATACAAATGCCATGTAGTTTCAGCCAAGGTGAAATTCACTTCTATCCCAAGAGTCTTACTGGCACCTACAGGTGCATCATACAGTAGGCTCCAAGAGGATCTGATCCACAGCTCAAGCCAATAGAGAGACTGCTTATAAACAATTATAATTCCTGCTTTAAACTGAAGCTCTGTTTTTTGCTCAGTACAAGTTAGAAAGCAAGGGCTTGATCCCAGAAAGACACCAGTGCCTATGATTCCCTGAACTTGACAGGATGAGACCTCACTGGAACCCTTCAGTATTTAAATGAAACTTATAAACAAGATGGAGGTCAACTTTTCACACAGTCTTACAGGACAAGGAGGAATTGTTTTGAACTAAAAAAGGGAAAGTTTAGGTTAGATATTAGGAAGAAATTTTTCCCTCAGAGGGTGGTGAGGAATTGACACAGGCTGCCCAGAGAAGTTGTGGATGTCCCATCCCTGGAAGTGTTCAATGCCAGGCTGGATGAGGCTCCGGGCAGCCTGAGCTGGTGAGTGCCAGCCCTGCCCATGGCAGAGGACTGGACTGGTTGGACTTTAAGGTTCCTTCCAACCCAAGGCATTCTATAGTTCTGTAGTAATTCTCCAGCATGGAAAATGAATTTGACATCCTTTAAGCTTTATAGAAACAGAACAAGCTTACATAAAACTAATGTTTCTGAACACCAGCTGGTCAACGGCTTCTTGAAGACAAGAAGCTCTTCTGCAAAAGTTCCTTTACACTATGGTCACTATAAGATCAGAGCAGGAGACCTCTCAGGACCTTCACAAACAAGCCCTTGAAGTGATGTGTATTTAGAGCCCTGGAGACCGAAGGGGGTGAAATGAGCAGTGTCAGTCTGGGTCAGACTTCTGCCAGGGCTGAGGTGCAGCGAGCAGGCATCTCCTCACTTAGCACACTGAGGTCAGGAAGCAGCTGTTGTAGATGGTGCTGACAGCACCTGAGAGGCCAGTGACACCCAGGTGACACAGTGGTATGGCAGGACATCAGGACAGCCACAGAGTTTCCACACTCCTAGCAGAGTTTCTTGCTCCCAACCTCTGTTGCTCCCCTATGCTGTAAGGAGCTGTAAGGAGCACACTGCTCTGTGTGGGTGCAGCCATAATGCACCCAGCCAACAGCTCCCGTGCAGGCGCTTATTTGAAGAAAAAAAGGATAGCTTACATCAAAAAAAAGTTTAACTTGATTGACATGTTTTGCTTGGATAAAGGAGATGTTTATTCTGCCTCACATGCTGTAGGCCTAGGTGCTTGCCCTAAGCGCTGCTGGCAGATTTTCCCTTGTAATACACACATGAATCAGTGGCCAAAGAACAATTACACAACATGCTGCTGCTCTGGAAGAGAGCAGCTTAAAATCAGTGCCTCTTCAAGTCTTGGTGCATGCTCTAGAACAACCTAGGGCTTGATCCTTTGACATTTTATTCCTCTGCATTGTTTTCTGCTTTCTGTGTATTCAGGTGTTACTAATTTCTAACTCAGTTGGCGCCTATGTTTAACGGTAGCACAGTGATCTCAGCAGTATCTGAGAGTAGGATAACAGCAGCTTTGCAAGCTAGTTGCAACAGTATCAGTAAATCCTATGGACCCCTGTAACTATTTGTTTCTGAGCTTCTGAATTTTGGTACCTTGTGATCAAACTACACATTTTACTCATGATTTCCAAAGTCTTTGTAAAGAAATGCCACTTTCACCAGTAATCAGAATTGAAATATTTCGGTCATCATAGGTCTAACCACTGCTGTTCATGACTCCCAGAATATCTTGAAAATCTTGGTCCGTTATGTGGCAAACATCTGTCTCACTCTCTCAACCTCCTCCAATGAGGGACACCAAGTTTGCAACATGACTGTTCTGAAGTCCTTTTATTAAACTTTGTAATGCCCAGAAGCCCAATCATAGAAGAAAGTTCTGTCTTCCACATCAACGCATCTTTATCTATCACGATTTACTCCTTTAGTCTAATTTACCTCAGATCTCACTGCAAATCACAGGTCCTTTTGTATGTTGGGTACCCTGAATGACAGAAAAAAGGACCAAACTCAATCAAGGCATGCAAGAAAAGGTAGTCGAATATGGCTGGTTACAGTTTATTCCCAAATAAGGGAGAACAGATATTTTCAGATCAGCTTTGGCATGATCTTGATGAGCTTGTTCAAAGTCCCTCACTGCATCAGTTGACTTTAGAAAGAGATGAGAATGTAAGAAGCAGGAAAAAAAAAAAAAAAGGAAGAAAAGATTAGTAGATATTAATCACTTGGAAAATGACAGTTAAAACTATAGGAAAAATACATTGCTCTGTGCCCTGTTGAGGACTAATACCTGACAGGAAAGGTGTAATACTTTCAGTATTGTCATCTAGCTCATGAACGAGAAAGAACATTGTGTTCACTTGACTAATAAGATCTCTATACCTACGCTATTTCTCCACTATCAACTATCAGTCTCTACCCATTTCAATCCCAGATACTACCAGAGGAGTATTTTAGGTGACTAAACTCAAGTGTCTCATGAAATTCCAGACTTCTTTGTATGCCTCTCCTGGTTAGCAGCTATTACTAGAGAATAAGAAAGTTATCCCATAGGCTCTGCATTATCTCTGCTAGCACTGTGCAATACTCCATAGTTTAGGAAACATACTAGATGCCTTTGTTTAGGAACTTGAATTGCTACCTAGGTGACTGCTGTAACCACAGTTGGAATCTTTGTTCACTGTAGCACTGTTAGAAATATTTGCCTTTTTTCTAGAAGCATAGCACAAACAGAAACACAAAACCCTTTTCTTGTGGTAGAGAACTAGCATACACACTGCTGATTACCCTGGGAGGTGGTTCAGAGCTCATAGTAATTTGATCAATGTTCTCTTCTGATCTTGCATGAGTCTAGGTGACACTGGATTGGTATCCAATATCTGCTATCAGACATGGGAAGTTTTCTAAGCCTTACAGCACAATTTCTGGATGCAGGTTAGGAGCTAACCAGATTGACTACTTGTAAGGAATGCCTCCTTCTCTGCCTCCTGTGGCTAAGATTATGACAAATTTTGTACAGTCAATTCAACAGGGTATCCACTCTATCAGGCACCAGTAGTATGTACAGTATCTCATTCTGTTACCCTCTGCTTTTTGGAGAAATCAAAGTATAGAAAAAGAGTACAGAAGAACCTCTCGTAATTTTTTTTGGAGAATGGAACAAATAGCAGCTTCCATCTTGTTGTTGGGAGTATAAGGAGCCAACACAACAGAGATCCTGAACAGAAGCACAGAGACATGCGTGATCAAAAGGATGCCACTGTTCAGAAGACTACAACACCACTATAGCTGGAGTTTATGCACACCTACAGAGAGACCCTTAGTGACTTGCGCTTGCAAAATTGTTTTTCTTGAAAAGTCTCTTTTGTACATCTGAAGAATGGAATTACTGGCATGTCCTGTTAGAATGAAACAGAGGTACCATTGTCATAGAGCTGCTTTAAAAAAAAATTCCTAGACAGAAAGGAAAACAAGTGGAGTCACAGTTGGATCAAAAGCAACTGAAGCTCTTGGGCTTGCATCCATTAGCTGGAGGTGAATTGAAATAAACTCCCCATTCCACAGAACTTTGGCAACCTCCTGGGAACTACGCTCACTTCCAAAGCTATAAATAAATAAATAAAACCAACAAGTCCAGACCTCCCACTCCATCCTATTTGACTTAATAGTCAACACTTGGGTGGTCCAACTCCTAAGCCAACCTCTTTTATGACAGTGGAAAATAGTAAATTAAGCTTGGGAAACTGGAATATAGTTCTCAAAAATATAGGAAAAAGAAACAGAATATAAGAGTAAAAGCAAGTTAAGTGCTCAAGGAACAAGGGAGCAGAAAGAAGTCGTGTACAATTAAACTTTACACTTTTTTTCTACTCCAAACATCCCGGTCTGCAATAAAATTGCCTGGGACTGTGGTCTGCCTCCTACCCCAGAACCTCAATGACTCCTGATGTATCAAGCATTGAACACCGGATATTCTCCATATAAGAAAGTTAAAACCCCTTCTTTATCCTGCTAATACATGTTTTCCAGGAAAAAAAAAAAAAAAAAAAAAAGGCTGTTGTTGAGGGGGAAATGTCAAAACTGTAGTGATCCCATTCTTTAACTTTATTCTCAGGCTGCAGGTAGTGCTTTATATTCCCCCGTAACTGTTATTTGAACAAGAGCTTGCCTGTGGTTGCATACAATTCCTGCTGGAAAATCATATTACAGACCATTCCCAAAGCCTAGACAACATAACCCAAAGCCTAGACAACATAACTAAAGAATCATAAACATCCAGCTTTTCACTGCTGTCTTACCTGCAATTGGAGACACATTCTGGGGAAAAAAAAAAAAAGAACAAAAAATAATATATCATTTTAGGAACAAGTCTGCCAACAATTCCTTTTTAGTTCTAATTACAAAGCTTAAATGAAGCACATCTAACATCGTATGATTGTAAGCTCACTTTTCTCTCCTAAAGTATAGAGATAAAAGTAGTTTGCAATGCTGTAAAACGAAACAGAACCTCGGGCATTCCACAGGTAGGATTAAATTATTTGTGTTATCTGAATATTTTTTGAGTAATGTCCAGCCTCTTGATTTTGCAAATTACACTGGATTTAAAACAATGGCCCTTGGGGTTACAGACAACTCTTATATGAGGATTTCATGTGAGACTACACATCATGGGGCTGATAATTACACATTTTACACCTTTAACATGAGGCTGAAAGCAACTCTGTCTGTTGATCATTAAAGAATGTTTTCATCTGCTTAGTCTTATGGTGTACCACAGAGATAATTCTCATGGATCTCACTTCCACTCTCCCCTTCAAGCTGTTTACTGCCTTGCTTTCCATACCACATAACCCCCAAAGATCCTTGTTTTCAAGGGATGCTTTTGAGTCCAAAGACACTGTATCAGATTGGGTCTCAGGTGCATGTGAGAAAGTTTGTCTAGCTGCTGTTCTCCACACAAGCATCCAAAACACCAGGCTACAAGCATATCAGCTGCAACAAATGAAGTAAGATCATTCAACAACTTGTACAATGATTATATGATAAAAATTGTCACGGAAAACGCAAAGAATGTGATTGCTGGAAGTTCTGAACACAAAGATTTTCCTTGAAAGATCAGGGTACTCCATTCCAATCGTTGGATTGGAGTTCATCTGCCCTCAAATCATGAAATCAAACTTTTTGCACTCCCTCGGTCAAAAAATGGCTTTTTTATTCAAGGCATTACATCATCCTACCTCCTCAATTTACAAGGATTGGCCTTGCTCCTTCTCATACAGCTTTATAGTCTCAAACTGAATTCAGAGCAGACAGGAAAAAATGGACTCAAACAAGTGTTCTATCAAGGATGGGGTTGAGCAGTGTGGCATACGTACAACTGATCAGATATCTGAAGAAAATAAAACCTAAGTAAATGAGGTTTCCATGCAAGACATTCCACCAAGAACTAGGCAGCCATTTCTTAACACACCACATTGCTATTACCTTTATCATACATAGAATGGACAGGTCATAGTCATTAATTTTGGAAAAGAGCTCTGAGATCATCCAGTCCAACCATCAGCCCATCCACACCATGCCCACTAACCATGTCCCTCAGTGCCACTGAGGTGATGGTGACTCCTTCCATGGGAAGGTGACCACCTTCCCAAGCAACATGTTCCAATGCATCACTGATCACCACTCTGAGAAAAAAAATTCCTAACATCTAACCTGAACCTGCCCTGGCACAACTTAAGGCCATTTCCTCTTGTCCTATTGCTGTTACCTGGGAGAAGAGGCCAACCCCCACCTCACTGCAAACTTGTTTCAGGGAGTTGTGGAGAGCAGTAAGGTCTCCCCTGAGCTCCCCCTTCCCCAGACTGAACAATCCCAGTTCCCTAATAAGTCTTGTACTCCAGGCCCTTCACAGCTTCATTGCCCTTCTCTGGACACACTCCAGGGCCTCAATGTCTTTCATGTAGTGAGAGGCTCAAAACTGAACACAATGCTTGAGATGCTGCCTCACCAGGATTGAGTACTGGGGGATGATCATCACCCTGCTCCTGCTGGCCACACTATTTCTGATATAAGCCAAGATGACATTAGCCTTCTTGGCCACACTGCTGGCTCATGTCCTGACATACCCAGCAGTTCTTAGGATGTTTACATTTAAATTTAGTCTTAAAAATATAAACAAAAAAATACATCTACCTTAAGATATAAATGACATATATGAATTCAAACATACATGACTTGATCTTCTTTGCAGTACAGCAGAACTTCCTGCAGTATGTAGTTTAAACCATATATTGTTTTTAATTAATATTGATTTTAATTTCAATTAAAATCAAATGCTTTTCCTAAAAAATTATCCATATTATGACATATGTAGTATAATTGTGTACACCAAAAGGCTGAAGAAACACTGATAAGGTATGTGTTCCGTGTACAGAATACAGAGATGCTTAGTAATTTATGTAGAATACATGCAAACTATAATAGAATATCCTGTTCTGTATTCCATTATCCATCTCATTTTGCAAAATGAATCTTAAGAGACCCACAAATTTAAATGTTAGTAGGTTTGAGGACTTCTGTTTCAGAAGGATCTGTTTCCCAGAAGTAGACTAAAGCACACTAATTGTCAATTTAAATAATATCATCACTTTATTGGCAGATGACAAAACTCATCTACCTGAGAACACTAACCTTGTTTTAGCTCATTACTTGAGGACAAAGTGAAATCTAAACACAGCCAGTCCCATATTTTATTCACTTTATACAGTATCCTGTATATAGGATTTGATTATTTTTCTATGAAGTCATGCACACAAAATGTGAATGAGCTGCATGCAAACACAACAGTGACTGCGTGTTCACAACCCACTTCACCTTCCTGCAGCAACTTCTTTTCTTCAAACTAGATAAGGGAGAAAAGCTTTTGAAAGGAGACAATTTTTTGTCAAATCCTCTTTCTTTTAAATGTATGCAGCAGATGAGAAACCAAATTTGAAGGACTGAGCCTATACAAGTAAACAGCAATGCAAATCAAGTTTCTTGATGATATCCTGTAAAGAACCTCTATTAAGGACACACAGCTCTGTACTCATACTCTGATTCTGCAGATATAACATGAGTACAACTGCATCACCTGCCATGCAGACAAGGGAAACAGAAGAAGTATTACTGATCTAAGCTCCAAATTCCTGGTGCTGAGAGGCTGAAGTTGTACTTTGTAAAACAGTGAATCTTGAAAGGGAAAAAAATATATACCCAATCCAACTAGGGCTCTTCTAGGAGTAGGAAGCAGGATCAAGGAAGCAAACATTTGATAACAGACTTTGAGGGTATATACAGGTATCTGTCGTGACAGGCCAAGAGGAAATGGTTTCATACTAACAGAGGTGGGATTTAGGCTGGATATAAGAAAGAAGGCTTTTACAATAAGGGCAGTGAGGTACTGGAACAGGTTGCCTGGAGAGGTGGTGGATCCTTGTCCCTGGAGACCCTCAGAGTCAGGCTGGATGGGGCTCTGAGCACCTCAGATAGCTGTAGGTGTCCCTGTTCACTGCAGGGGATTGGACCAGATGACTTTCAACTAAATTCTGTGATAAACGTGCAAAGTCTAACACAACATAATCAACAAAGACAACAAACCTTTGGTAACAGCTTAAGTATCAGAAGTGGCTCCTGAACTTCTTACTATCAGAAGAAGAATGGTCAAAATAGAATAGTTGGCGCAGTTAAGCTTATCTTTGTATTCAAATTAATTCACATAATGACAAAATAAAACCTGGTACTTTCCCATCTACAGCCTGGGCACCAGGCAGCCTGTCACTTTTTAAGCTCCGGACAAAGAAAAGTTATGTGTTCTGCTTGTATATATGCCTTCAGTGCAATCAAGGAGACAGAAGGAGAGAGACTGACATTTTTCACAGAACTAACAGTATATCTAGGTGTAGTTTCCCCATTGGCTATTTTGCAGCCTGGTTTCAAACCCTGCTTGTTCTCATGGCCATGTATACAGGCAACTCCCAATGCTTTATATTTTGTCACTACGTTATAACCAATAGCAGTCTGCTGGTCATTACTAAATGTACCCTTACTTATGCATTACAGCCTGCTGTCCTTCGTTCACCAACACACAAAACACAATTCAGACTAAGACTAGTCAATCTATCACTGTCTTAGGGCTGGAAAACTGAGCCTACACTGAAGAAAACTTGTACGTTTTTCCTTTCATATAATCATCTCAAAAGCAGCTGTCTGATAAAACAGCACTAATGCAGAGAATATTTTGTTAATTTAGAAATACTGGTACAGCTAACTCCAGCATCAGTCCTAGACATGCTGTACTTTCTGCTGCTAAAACAGGATTTTCCGATAACTTGTGTTTACTAAAGACTCATTTAATGCATCAGCCCCTGCATTTCTCATGGAACCTTGCTAATAATAGTGAACAGGTCCAGAAGACTGCAGTCATTTGGGGTCATCTATCTAACAGTATTAAAACAGATCAGGAATACAGCAAAGATGCTGATCATACCAGAAAGTAGTTCATGCAAAGGTAACTCAGAGCCCCCTGACAAGTAGGGAAAACCAGAAATGGGTTGAAGTATTAACAGGAAAATAGATTGCCATTTTAACATCGTTTCTAAGCACTTCTTCCCCCTCAGTGATAAGAGATTTCTTTATAATAGCTAAAACCAACCACATACCGTTAACTTTCATGCTTCTGTTTCCCCCCTCAAGTCTAACAGCACTCTTCTTTTTGAAAGATTTACAGCACCTGGACTCCCAGATGTCAAACACTGCCTGGTATAATACTTTTGAACTGTAAGCTGTCTTTACCCTGAGAAAACAAGAACTTGTCTGCATGTCAGTTTTGCCAGTACAGTGCACCAATCTGAGTTAAACTCACCTACCAACATAAGCATAAAGGCATATTTATCCCAGTGGCTTTTCAGTCTGGCTTGATGTCATTCCTAGCGTATGTTTAACTGAAGAAAACCCCCTGGTGTCACTGCAGAGAAGAGACTACAAGGAATTCATATTTTATGCCAATGTAAGCTTTTAGTGCTTCAGATCTAGATGTGCTAGAAGAAGAGCTCCAGAGCTCCATCTGTAGAGACTGCCATCCCAGCATTTATCAGTAAGTATTCAAACGATCAAACTTTCATTTTCCTCCAATAGCATTAGGTTAGCTTGAACGTTTAAGACAATCTCATGTAACGTAAGATACATTTTATGCCTCTGCCTCTAAATGAAGGTTAAAAACAAAAAATGGTTTGAAACAAATTGTTCTTTTTTTTTTTTTTTTAAGAGGTTAAACTGGTTTTCCTCATCAAAACAATTTAGAAAAGTAGGGGAAAAAAAAAGCTGTGTGTATCAACAAGCTAGCAGGCATATGGCATCTAAACAAAGTCTTGAGATTTGTACCCGAGACAAATGTCTGAAGATAACTGTGCGCCATGAAAGAAATTTCTCACAGAAAAATCCACTACATAACACTGCTGTTGTATTTCAACAAGCAGGTAAGCAGGGCTACTTTTTGGTTACACAGTCAAAAAGAAGCACTGACCTATTGTGGTTTTCCTTTATAGTATGTGGAATTGCACCAGAACACAACAACAGCAAATAATTTTGTATGCTTTAAAAACATATTTTTATATCCATTGTTCAATAGCAAATGGCGTTTTAAGCAAAGAGGGACAGAAAGAATATTACAAGAGGCATACTGATTTACTCTTCCCCTTGATTTTACTTTGTAACACAGATTTCAGGACAAAACCTTCAGGTTTTTTCTTAGTTATTATTTACACAGAAATCTAATTGAGTTTGGCAATGGCTTTTGCTTGGGAGCTCAAATAAGAGTTTGAACTTGGAGTCTATCCTGTAGACCTGTGACATATAAGATGGGTGAACCTCTCTGCCCATATGGCTGTTTAGCTGTTGAGATCATCCTCTTCTACCTCCTACCTCTCTTATCTTAGCCCTGACTATGGCACACATACAATAATCAGAGAAGCCTTTTGCCACATCCGAGTCACCTTTCTTACCAGGATGCAATCATAACTGCCAAAAAAAAAAAAAGAGAGAAAAAAAAAAAAAGAGAGAGAGAGAGAGAGAAAAGGTAAGCAATGATTGCCAACAAGTTTACTAAATCCAGCAGAAACTCACAGTGTCTGGCTCCAAATCCTTTGCTGTGCCTTTAGTAGCTGTAGCACAGCCAAAATGAAAGGCAGTCTAGTGAAACTCTACTATTTCCCTTCAAGATTTATCTGAAAAGCCTCAGGATATGGATGATACTTTAGTACCAGAATTCTAAAGGAAGTCTGCTCGGAAGGTAAGAGCAGAAGCACAGTGGCAGACCACCATCAGTCAGATCATCCCTTACACTTTTTGGCCTGCAAACCATTTGTTTCTTCACAGTGGGTGCCCCTTTTCCATGAAAATCAGCACAGCTTCTTTTGTGGAAAAATAGCAAAAAGTAAAGGGCCACAAACTGTAGACTACTACTTTCAAATGGGGAAAGAGTAGGAAGGATGTACAAGAATATAAGGACATGCAGACTTTTGAATTTTTACACTTAAAATATAAAATCACTGAAAGGACACATTATCTGTAACACTGATAATTAAAATGCTGTCCTTTATTATACAAGAATCTGTGATGAAGTGCAGATGGAAGCTTGTGCACCGAGCTGGCTGCTTCATAAACTCTAATTACAGTGGGTACAAAATGGATCACATCATCAGTCTGGAACAAAAGCAGGATTATTTCTTGGCATTTTCATTCTATATAGGACTGCAAAATATTATGCCATCTCTACTCTTTGGCAAGGCAGGTTTTTAACAATGAAATATAAAAGAATGCAGAGTCCAGATTATCTTTTGTTTACAGAGGCGATAAATTAACAACTGGAAAGATAAAACCTGCCTGAGCAATCATTTCTCTTAACTGATCTCATGCTTAGGCACTCCTTGGAATTAAATCAACTTTGGAAAAAGACATCCAGAATTGAAAACAAATGGTGACAGACACAAAAAGAACAACAAAAAAAAAATCCACCAATAACTGAATTGGAGCTTCGGACAGGTTTCCTAAAAGTTCCATGGAAGCCTGAAGCTCTTCTAAACATGTAGCCAGTATAGCTGCACAGCTACATTCACCACCACCACCACCAAATTAGTGCCATTGGAACATCACCTATCAGCTAGTGGATTCGGTTTTCATAAGAAACAAAAATAACAGGAACTACCATGCTCCTTTTAGCAATGCAAACTATAACGAAATAGATCTTACTTCAAGGTCTGCAGTACCATCATATAAAACACATAGTTAAGGACCATAGAAATATCATGGAAATATGTCATTTTGACCTGAACCACCAGTTATACAAAAATGACATCAAGTTTTGTGATGCACATGCAAGTATTGGCTTAATTCTTTAATGTTTGCTTGTGTTTACACTCAGGAGCTAATTTAAATGGACACAGATACCTAAGTCACAGAACTTGGGTTTTAAAGTCTGAAGATTGTTTGGTGATGCCAGTACTGTTGGAGACACAGAAGGAAACAAGAAAATGAATGTATCTTTTCCACTGATATTTTGCAAAATGCCAAACATCTATATGCATCAATTTGTAAAAATAAATAAATTATATCAATTTCAAACAAACAAACAAAAAAATCAAATGATTTTTATAACTTCTGATAAGCACCTAGTTAACATTTAAGAACTAGAAAACACCTGGATAATCAGAAAAAACTTCCTCTGTATGAACAGAGGCTTTCACCAAAAAAAAAAAAAAAAAAAAAAACCCTATAGAATAAAATGCCTTTAAACATCCAAATCCTATTTTCAGCAGCAACTTTCAGTTAATCATTCAGCACCTTTCTCATCATGGCAGAACAAGCACAAAGTCTATACTTCTGCTTTGGCAGCACTGTGCAACCATTCTGGATGACTGCTGAGTTGAAAAGCAACACTGAATTTGGTTGAACAATTTCTGGCTAAACTGTTTGCCAAAAAGAACATGAACAAAGGTTTATTTGACATTAGATAAAGAAGTGGATATGCAGAAACACAGAAAAGAGTTAAAAAGTTGAAAAACTTGTATCTTAACACCTTTTCCTCCCAAATCCTTGACATAGCAAGAGTGAGATTCAAGTGTAGGTTTTCAGTTCACTTCATCAGACTCATCTGATGATAAGCTGATCACAATACTTCAAGCCTTCACAGTTGTGAACAGTGACCAAAGTATGACCCAATTATGCACAACATACCAATCTCTTCTTGATACTGCAGAGAGCCTGAAAGTATAACCATGAGCAGAGCAGATCAGAAAACAGAAGATGATACTGTCAGAATCCCTGAAAAGCTGTAGAGTGAGTATCAGGCTGGCCAATTGTCCAGACAACTGTTAGAGGGAAAGGACTGTGAACAAAAGGCAGCTTGACAGACAACAGCTCAAGTTGTACAGTTCCCCACAGCAGTTGATTCCTTGTCCAGGTGGGGAGCATGATCCAACCAATGCTACATTTCTTCTGCTATAATCAACCACATCAGATAATTTCTGAGATAGCTTGAAATTTCAGGTTTTGAGCAATAAGGACACGGTAGCACTTACTGTATTATCTTACAACATCCCTGGATAGATGCAAAGTAATTACCTTTCTTACTGAAACAAAATCTGCTGCATCTTCATCTCAAGAAAAAAGGTTACGAGGGCGGTTACTGCAAACCAGCAGATGTAATTGGCAGGATTTTTTATTCTCATTCTTTAAATCCATGCTGAAGCTGTCAGATTTTCACTTAAGAGGATAAAAAAGAGCCTGATCTGACTTCAACACTCACTAGAGAACTCTACAAACTTACTTCTGCTGTGCTTCTTCAGTAAAAAAAAAAATCAGGTGGTAAGAAGTGCAGTCTTAGGTATCACTGGGTCAGAAAAGGTAATAGCAAAATGAGATGCCCAGACATCATGATTTGCCATCTACGTTTTACAGAATCTTTGGGTATCTCAACCATAAAACATTTCATTAATTGTATTTCAACTTTCATCAGTCAATTCTATTTTCCTCTGCAGCTTCTCTTCTCCTTTGCAATGTTTTAGACGTAAACCAGCATGCAAGATAGAAGATTTCTTAGAACAGTACATAACTCCATCTCATATCACCAAAGGCAGTTACCCTTAAGGAAACTGGTTTAGAAAAGTAAGAATACATCTGAAGTAACACCGCTAACGAGTGTTAGAGTACACAGATAGGCTTAGCATGGTGGATTGCTGCCCCCTTTTGGTCATAGATTGCTAGGAAGCCAAACGTCTACCTAAAATGCACGCTGTGTAGATGCATTCAGTGTTACATCGGGTCCTAGGATCCTGGTAAACCGTGAGGTGGAACAGAATTAGTATTTTCTGAAGACTACAGTGCGTGCTTAGATGTCTTCACATCTACATATTTTCCAGCTTAAAATAACTTAAGATCTGCTATTGAAAACAGCTCCTGTTAGAATGCAAACTATGGGTACTGAAGTATGAAATACATTCTAATAAGCATATTAGTTGAAGGGGGGGAAAAATGCAAGATGACTCAATGGAAATAATTACATGTGAAAATACATGAGAAACTACAATGTGTAATTTGCAGAGGATTACCCAGATGAGGCATTAGTCGAGATAAAAACTTTTGTTTTGCAATTTGCTCTATAATTCATCATTTCTAAAGAAAAACAAAAAGGAACTGTTCTGTTTAAGAGGCCACCTTTCACCCCAAAAACATCTATTTGAATATATTTTTTTTTTAAGATAAAATTTGAATGCATGCTGCATCTGTTAATTTTTAAAGCTATTAGTAACAAGTCAATGAGAAGTACATTTTTATTTGACCTATGCACACTACGTAACCACTTGAGAGTTTACATAACGTGTGAGGAAGCAAATCCAGACCTTTTACCCTCAATATTTTTACCCACGTATGTCCAGACCCTGACATCTCACTGCAACGCTGAAATGCTCATCCTTCAAATCCATTGCATTCTCTCAACGATTGCAGAGAGAACAGCTATAATAAAACTAACAGATGAACAGAAGACTATTAAAAATCTTCAAAGTTACTATCGTGCTTTGAAAAGAAGAAACAAAAAACTGCCTCATTTGTATCAGACAACACATCTATCTGATCAGTGAGGATATGAATATCACAGATGACTCCACGACACAATGAATAGAAGGCAATATCACATGATAGCTATGAGTTCAGAGTAATATTTTCAATAAGTAATTACACATGAACTTGCTCACTGTCAGCAGATAGTTTCTTGACATCCTTTTATGTTTCCCCACCTCCCCATTTGTTTAAAAAAATCCAGCTGCAGGCAACTGCTAATTAAATACTCTGGTTTTCAACTACAGTTGCTGTATGCACACATCTGCTGTGCAATAAACACTGCTTTAAGGATAATTGATGTATTTTCCGTGCTGTAAGAGAATATTTATGACATGAAGAAAGAAAAGGCAAGCCAGGTCCAAGCCCCTGCCTCTTACTCATTAGAAAGTAAAAGCTGCAAAGCGTTTAAAATGAAAACCATTTAAAATGCCTTTATTGCTGAAAGTCAGTCTTTAATTCCACATTCCAATGCTTTGCTCCACAATATATTTACTAACTTTTTGGCTTTGGAATTATGTAAATTCAAGCATATATTTTACTGCCTAGACACATTTAAATGGCTTATGTTGAACCGCCTGCTTAAATGAAACCTAAGAAACATCCTGTCCCTGTGCTTCTGATTGAACAATCTGGGTTTCACACAATGGGTGTGAATTGAGGTAGGCAAGGCAAGTATCCACAACAAAGTCCTTCTGAAGTCAATGAGATTCCAAGCAGACACAGAGTGCATGTACAAATATCACTGAACTACGTAAACTTAGATGGAACGAGTTAAAAAAAGCAGCGACATTCAAAGTCTCCTGGTGTGGTCAATGGAATTAGGTTGGATGGAGTTTTAGGCAATCTGATCCAAGACTTTTGACATGGTCCCATACCACATCCTTAGTTTGGAGACAGATGGATTTATAGAGCTGACTATTCAGTGGGTAAAGAATTGGTTGGATGGTCATAGAGGGTTGTTGTGGTCAATGGCTCCATGTAAAGGTGGAGGCTGGTCATGAGTGGTGTCCCTCACAGGCCCATCATCTTTGGACCATTGCTCTTCATCATCTTTATATATGACACAGACAGAGGATGTGAGCACCCTTAGCAAATTTGTTAATGACACCAAGCTGAGTGGTGCAGCTGATACAATAGGAGGGGATGCCATCCAAAGGGACATGGACAAGCTTGAAAAGTGGGCCAAGAACCCAACAAGATTCAACAAGAGCCAAGCAGGATCAGGGCAGCCCTACACATGCCTACAAACTGGGAGAACTCATTGAGAGCAGTTCTGCAGAGAAAGACTCGGGCTCATGTCAAGCTTTTCCTCCACCAGGAACCCCAACAGTGTGTGCTTGCAGCCCTAAGTCCAACTCTGTCCCAAACTCCATCAAAAGAGCAGCAGCCAGCTCTGCTGGCAAGGGAGGTGACCACTCCCCTTTACCATGCCCTTCATCTAGGCCTGGAGCCCCCAGCACAAAAAAGATGTGGATCTGCTGAAGCAGATCTAGAGGAAGGCCACAGGAGTGATCAGAGGGCTGGAGCACTTCTATGAAGAGACTGAGGGAGTTCAGCTTGTTCAGTCTGGAGAAGGCTCTGGAGAGACTTCATTGTGGCTTTCCAGTACTTAAAAGGAGCTTATAAACAGAAGTGGAACAGACTTTTTCCATTGTCTGATAGTTATGGGGCAAGGGAGCATGGCTTTAAGTAACAAGATGAAATTTAGATTAGACGTCAGGTGGAAAATATTCATTCAGAGGGCAGCAAAGCATTGGAATAGGCTGCCCAGAGAAGTTGTGCATGCCACATCCCTCAAGTCATAGAATCACAGAATGGCCAGGGTTGGAAGGGACCTCAAGGATCATGAATCTCCAACCCCCCTGACACATGCAGGGCCACCAACCTCCACATTTAATGCTAAACCTGGCTGCCCAGGGCCCCATCCAACCTGGCCTTGAACACCTCCAGGGACAGGGCATCCACAACCTCTCTGGGCAGCCTGTTCCAGCACCTCACCACTCTCTCGGTAAAGAACTTCCCCCTGATGTCCAACCTAAATCTCCCTTCCCTCAACTTAATACCATTTCCTCTAGTTCTACACGTATCAACCCTTTCAAAGAGTTGATTCCCCTCCCCTCTGTAGGCTCCCTTTAGGTATTGAAAGGCTGTAACGAGGTCACCCCGCAGCCTTCTTTTCTCCAGGCTGAACAAGCCCACCTCCCTCAGCCTGTCCTCATAGGGGAGGTGCTCCAGTCCCCTGATCATCCTCGTGGCCCTCCTCTGGACCCTCTCAAACAGCTCCCTGTTTTTTCTGTACTGCGGGCTCCACACTTGGACACAGTATTCCAGATGGGGCCTCACAAGAGCAGAGTAGAGGGGGAGAATCACCTCCCTGTCCCTGCTAGCCACCCCTCTTTTGATGGGCCCCAGGATATCATTTGCCCTCCGAGCCGCAAGAGCACACTGTCGGCTCATATTAAGTTTTTCATCTATCAGGACCCCCAGGTCCTTCTCCACAGGGCTGCTTTCAAGGACCACTCCATCCAGCCTGTATGGATGCCTGGGATTCCTCCGGCCCAAGTGCAAAACTTTGCACTTTGCCGTGTTGAACCTCATCAGGTTCACCCGGGCCCACCTTTCTAGCCTCTCGAGGTCCCTCTGAATGGGATCCCTTCCTTCAACCGTGTCGACCACACCGCTCAGCCATCAGAGGGATGGAGAGTTCTTGTGCTCTCAGGAAGGCATCCTTGAAGAATAGCCAGCTCTCCTCAACGTCTTTGTTTTTTAAGACAGCATCCCAGGGGATCTCAGCCAGCAGTCCGTTGAACAGCTTAAAGTTTGCTCTTGCAAAGTTCAGGGTCCTGACACCACTTTTTGCAAGGCCCACTTCCCTCGAGACCACGAACTCGACCAGGGCGTGCTCACTACAACCCAGGCTGCCTCCAACCTTAACACCAGTAATGATTTCCTCCGCATTAGTGAACAGCTGGACCAGAAAGTTATCATCAACACATTCCCGAAGCCTCTTAGACCTTTTGCAACTTGCCGTGTGGTCTTTCCAAGAGATATCTGGATGGTTGAAGTCCCCCATCAGCACAAGAGCCCGCGAGCACGAAGCCTCCCACATCTGAAGCAAGAAAGCCTTGTCAGCAGTCTCCCCTTGATCAGGCGGCCTGTAGTATACTCCTATCACCAGTTGACCTTTGTTAGACCCATCCCTAACTCTAACCCACAGGCTCTCCACCTGTTATTGACCGTTTCTCTGAGGGAGCTCCTCACAGTCTATCCACTCTTTGACACAGAGGACAACTCCCCCACCCTTTCTACCTAGCCTATCTTTTCTAAAGAGCCAATAACCCTCAACGGTGGTGTTCCAGTTATGAGATTCATCCCACCACGTTTCTGTGATGGCAACAAGGTCATACCTTCCCAAGTGCATCACAGTTTCCAACTCATCCTGCTTGTTTCCCAGGCTGCGTGCATTGGTATAAAGGCACTTCAGCTGAGTTTTCCGTCTTACCTCCTTTGTAGAGGATCTAGGCTTCCCTAAAACAGCAGCATCCCCAACTCCCCCCTGCCCCAGTCCATCACTTTGTACCTCACCGTCATTGCCTATCAAGTTCGGTACGAGCCCTCGAACGACCCACTGAACCCCAGCAGCTCTGGTTTTGTCCCCTTTCCCCTTCATACCTAGTTTAAAGACCTGTCAATGAGTCCTGCTAGTTCCTCAGCTAAGATCCTCCTCCCTCTCAGAGACAGGCTATATCCATCATCTGCTGCCATCATACCAGGCGCCAAGCAAGTTGCACCATGGTCAAAAAAACCAAAACTCCTGCATTTGCACCAGCTTTTAAGCCATTTATTTATGAGGTGGGTTTTTTGGTACCACTCAGCATCCTGCCCTGCAACTGAAGGTATGGAAGAAAACACCACCTGCACGCCTGCTCCCTCAACTACCCGCCCCAGTCCCCTGAAGTCTTTCTTGATAGCCCTGAGACTTTTCCCAGCATCTTCATCACTGCCAGCCTGGACTATCAATAGCGAGTAATAATCAGAAGGGCGAATCAGACCAGGAAGTCTCCTAGAAATGTCCCTGAGCCGTGCCCCAGGAAGGCAGCACACTTCCCTACGGGCAGCGTCAGGGCGACATATAGGGCCTTCGGTTCCTCTCAGTAGGGAGTCTCCCACAACCACCACCTTTCTGTCCTTCCGGGTGGAAGCAATCTTGAGGCACGGAGTCGACCGCTGTACCTGAGGCAACCTCACAGGCTGACTTCCCTCCACATCCCCACACTCCTCTCCCTCAGATTCCAGGGCATCAAACCTATTACACAGAGGCAGGGCCAAGGACCGTCGGGATGGGGGACACCTGCTTCGTCGAACCGGTACCTGTTTCCACTCCTCCCCCTTTCTCAAATTGCTCAAAGGTAGAGGAGAGGACAGGAGGCTCCCTGCAACACTGTCGGCCTGCCGTTTCCCTTCTCTCACCTGTTTATGAGGCTGCGGGGAGTGAGATGCTCCATGTGGTGCCTCAGCTACGCTCCCAGATCTTGGAGCCGATAGGGACTGGCACCACCAGTCAATCTCCTTCTGACACTCCTTTATGGTCCTCAGCCTCTCTACCTCCTCCTTCAGGTCGACCACCAGGCTGAGTAAGTCCTGTAACTGGTCACATCTTATACAACTACCACCACCATTGTCTGGTACTTCAAAGGCCAGGCTCTGGCACTTGTGACAGCCAGTGACCAGTGTACTAATATCTCGTGTTGGGGCCTCAGTCTGAGTCTCCACACTCGTCTTTGCACCGGTTATCCTTTCAAGCAGGCACAAGACCTGTCTGGGTCTCCACGTTCTTCTTGGCTGCAGTCTTTTTTCTGCGTGAGCATGGGATTGCCGTCTGGGTCTCCATAATTTTTGCGGCATTAGCCTTCCTCCACGGTGCAGCCATCGCAGACCAGCAGGTATAAACACTACTAAATACTGAATGAGGTGCGCCTTATCAGCCCCACCCTGCTGCCGGCAGTGCTGGCTTTGCCCAGGTCCATTTGCCGGGTCCTTAACGGGAGCCCCCGCACTTATCACTTACCCGAGGGCGACAACAGCCGTCCTTGAAGGGGAGTCCCGGGTAGGAGTGGCTTACTGTTTCTCCTCGATAAATCAGCCCCAGTGTTTCTCCCGCCTTCTTCACTGGGCAGCGACCGGTTGCTGCCCTCCCTGAGGCGATTTCTAGGCAAGAGGGGGTGGGTGCAGAGCCGTTGACCTAGCAACGCTCCCGCCGCGTGGGCCGCTCTCGCGAGAGCTGCCCGGCCGAGAGCTGCCTGGCTGCTCTGTTCTCTCTCGGGGATCCCTGAGCGAGAGAACCGACCAAAGCCCCCCGTACCTCGCGGTCAGTGGCTGCGCTTCAGGCTGGAGCAGTTCTGAAGCAGCAATCCTCGGCGATCATTCAAAGCCAGGTCAGATGGGGCCCTAGGAAAGCAACCTAGAGAGTGCCAAGATCCAGGTCCCTTCCAACCCAAGACATTCTATGATCTAGTGAAAGATGTCCCTACCTGTGGCAGCTGTGGTAAGGAGTTGAAACAGATAATCTTTAAGTCCCTTCCAACATAAAATATTCTATGACTATTCCAAAATTCACTTTTAAACTTAACTTTATAGGCATGTATTACCAGCATTCAAGTATTTTCTAAGTTCATTTTGGACTTTGTTCTAAGTTATCACAAAATTCTTAAGTTTACATAGGCCCTGGTTAGACTGGTACAGGTTTTGGCATCATTTTCATTAGCTCACTAAAACTGAAGCAACTCACTCACCAAAACGTGCTGTAGCAATGAAAACCAGCATGGTGTCATCAAATAACATCACACCCTAAGCATCTCCATGATCTGCAAGTTGACCAATCTGAATTGGCGATCATTGGAGACAACAGCTATTGGGTTTAATAAGGGTTAAATATATTTTTATATATTGGGTTTAAGGGTTTAATATATTTTATGCTTTTTGCTGGACGTTTTTGAAAGCAAGCATTCCAAAAAGCAGGCACACAACGAGTGACATTTTCAAACTCTCAGATCTCCTCAATGCAGTACATTTTCTCTTCCAAAAACAACGGAACTATACATGTTCATGTGAAAAGGTAAGAAATGAGTGCACGCTTTCTAGTTTCTGTTTGTTAGTCAGAAAGACTACAGTCTGTCTGAAGCATTTTTTTGAAATCATCATAGATGAAGCTGGTTGGTACTTTGCAGCATTCTTCTTAGTGAACTTACCTGAATATACACTGAAATGTAACAGATGCATGTACACGACAGAAGGAACAAGTCTTGTACAAACTGCTTGGCATCTGGGAGGCTCACCCTGTAAAATTCAGCCCTTTTCCTATGGGCTATCACCAATAATCACAGAATCACAGAATCACCCGGGTTGGAAGGGACCTCAAGGATCATGTAGTTCCAACCCCCCTGCCTAGCAGGGCCACCAAACGTACACATTTAGATCAGGTTGCCCAGGACCCCGTCCAACCTGGCCTTGAACACGTCCAAGGACGGGGCATCCACAACCTCCCTGGGCAGCCCGTTCCAGGGCCTAACCACTCTCCTTGTGAAGAACTTCCCCCTAACATCCAACCTAAATCTTCCCTCCTTCAACTTGGATCCATTTCCCCTAGTCCTGCTGTTGTCAGCCCTTTTGAAGAGTTTACTCCCCTCCTGGGTGTAGGTTCCCTTCAGGTATTGATAGGCTGCAATGAGGTCGCCCCGCAGCCTTCTCTTCTCCAGGCTGAACAAGCCCAACTCCCTCAGCCTGTCCTCATAGGGGAGGTGCTCCAGCCCCCTGATCATCTTAGTCGCCCTCCTCTGGACCCTTTCCAAAATCTCTCTGTCTTTCTTGTACTGAGGGCTCCACACCTGGACACAGTACTCCAGAAGGGGCCTCACAAGAGCCGAGTAGAGAGGGACAATCACCTCCCTCTCCCTGCTGACCACCCCTCTCCTGATGGAGCCCAGGATCCCATTTGCCTTTCGAGCTGCCAGAGCGCACTGCTGGCTCATGTTCAGTCTCTCATCCAATAATGCCAAATTCAAGTCACTTAAGGCCAAGACAACTAGTCATTCCTTGGTGCTTTTGTCATCACTACATAAATAAGCAAATAAATAAAGGTTTTAATATAGAGGCTTAGAAGAGAAACATAATTAGCATTTCTTTCTTGACTAGAACTGAACCTAGTATTCCCAACACTCAATCTTTACATACTTAATCCTCAAGTCGTTTCTCCTTCCCTCTTGTTCCAAGTCTGCATGAAAGATGTCACCCATTACTGGTACGAGTTACTCTGTTAGCTACAGTAGGGACAGTTCAACACATGAACAGATATTGTGGATATCAATGGATACCTTCCAGCTGTGCTGTTACCCCTGAAAATGATTGTAAAAAAAAAAAAAAAAAAAAAAAAAAACCTGAAGAATTATAAAGCATGAAGGTGCAGATAACACTATCCCAACACTACTCATTAAAAAAATAAATAAATAAATAAATAAATAAATAAAACAAACCAGCAATAATTACCCAGAATTTTGATAAAATTAAGTCAAACTGCAAACATATGTACTTCATAGATGTGGCAGTATAAAAGCTAAGACACCCAGACAAACATTCCAGGGAGATTTTTTCACTATAAGGACAGGTACAAAAAGGAAAGCAAGCTCTCAATGTTGCCACTTGCAGTCAAAAAGCCAAAAAACAGAGGTTGCAGAAATGGTCTATGCTCGTTATCACCTGGGAAGAGCAAATTCTCAGCTCCCATTTCTTCAATCCAGTGCTCTGCTTTTAACAGAAACCAAATGAATGCTCTTTGTGCAACCCCAACCCAGGAGATGTCCTGAATCTTCACAGAGTGTCTGGGTCTGCTGTAGACATTTTGTCAGCTATCAGGGAAATTAACAGAACAAATGGATGAAAAATAATTTTCCAGAGTATGAGATTTTATTGTTCGTCAAATTTTAGTTTATAATATATTAGAAAAACACTGTAATTAGAGACTACAGCAGTGGAACCCTCTGGCATTGTATTAATTATTCTCATAAATACACTCCAGGAGATTACACACTTGTATTTATACCTGCAAGCTCCCATTATAAGCATTAGAAGACTACAGCTGTATTAATGTGACTTTATTCTGTTAGTCCTAACTCAGCTTTTGTATTTGCAAACACACAGTTCTTAGAAAAGAAAAAAAAAAAGGGGGGCCCCACTGAAAATACATGAAGGTATTCTTGTTTTTAAAATATTTTTCCATAGTACTGCTCAAACAAAACAGAAAAGGATTGGTGTGTTTTTTTTTGTTTCTCAAATCACATAATTCAGAAAATTATTAAAAGTTGAAGCAACATAATTTAGCAGGGTATTAGCTTGATGTAAGCAAATACAAGGATAACTAACAGGCCTAAGGGCATCTTTACTGGATTAAGAAGATCCATGTGATGTTACGACTATCGTCAGCTGTTGGAATGTTTTGTTTAGACCTGATTGTTTTACAGATCAAGCTGTTTATTTTATTTTCAAAGCCATGTGTATATAGGATCTATTCACAGAACATCTATTTAACAGCTGATAGAACATGAATCAAAGAAGCCATAGAGTCAGCTCACTGCTTTTTTAAGAAAAACCAATGTTCCTGATTAGACAACTTTTTTTTTTTTTTTTTAATACTTTGATACCTTTATGTGGAAAAAATAAATGCTTATGATTTGTTTCATAAAACAGTGTAAAACATCAGGGAGATAAAAGTGAGGATAAATCATCAATTTCAGACTGATATACTAAGTAAGACAAATTTTCCTATAGTAACCAATTTACATGCTGCACCAAAAAAAAAAAAAAAAAAAAAAAAAGCTGTAAGAAACAGAAATCAAACAGTGATTCTTCCTAAAATTAATGTAGATTTAAACATAATTAACTCATTTGTTCACAAGTTAGTCCAGATGTAAGTTCTAACATAACTTGGAAACTGTTACCATTACTTACCATGACTTAGAATCATAGAGCCACAAGGTTGGAAGCAACCTATGAGATCATCTAGTCCAATCATCTTCTCATTACCACTGCTACCACAAGCACTAACCCATATCTCGCAGCTCCTCACCCAGACGCCTCTTGAACACTGCCAGGGACGGCGACTCCACCACCTCCCTGGGCAGCCATTCCAGTGCCTGACCACTCTCTGAGAGAAAAAGTTCTTCTTCACGTCTAACCTAAACTCCTCTGGTACAACTTGCAGCCATTTCCTCGGGTCCTGTTTGTTGCTTGGGAGAAGAGAGCAAACCCCTCCTCATCACAACCTCCCTTCAGGAAGTTGTAGAGTGCAATGAGGTCTCCTCTGAGCCTCCTCTTCTCCAGACTAAACAATCCCACCTGCATCAGCCACACAAGTAAGACTTGTGCTCCAGACCCCTCACCAGTTTCACTGCCCTTCTCTGGACATGCTCCAGGGTCTCAATGTCTTTCCTGTAGTGAAGTACTCAAGGTGCAGCCTCACCAGTGCTGAGTAGAGGGGGATGATCACCTCCCTGCTCCTGCTGGCCATGCTATTTCTAATGCAGGCCAGGATGCTGTTGGCCCTCTCGGCCACCTGGGCACACTGTCAGCTGATGCTCAGTCGAGCATCAACCAATGCTCCCAGGTCCATTTCCTCTTTAGAGTCATTCAGTCACTCATCCCCAAGTCTGAAGCACTGCATAGGGTTATTATGTAGTGGACTTACGTAAGTGAAGAAAAAAAAAATGCTAAGTGCTGTATATATGGCAATCAGGGCAAAATGTGAAAAAACAGTTACTCAAGAGAAAGTACTTATATGCAACTGATGTGTTTCTGCCTCATTTATTTTCGAAGTAATTTTAAAGGCAGAATAAGATCTAATATCAAACCATCAGCTGTATGCTATCCTCAAACAGCAGGAAGTTTTCCCAAACAAGAATTTCCACTCAAGCAAAAGACAGACATGATCTTCATTCCCAAAATTCATTCAAAATCCTGTTAGTCATGCTTAGAAAACTGTAAAAGTCAAGACAACACACTGCAAAAGGACTGGTAATTTCGGGTACAGGTCTTTGGGTGTACTGTATCTCTTGAAAATCAGAACTGCTATAGAACAGAGTTCAGCACATGTTCTTTGAAGATGTCCCAGAAGTAGGATGATCTAAGATATCATTTCTGAATAATATCTAAGACGACATTTACGAAAATCTTTGCTGCTGTCACCCAACAGTAAATGAGCAAACACTGCACCCCACATCACTGTCCCCACATCTTCATGCCCCAGCATTTACCTTACGACAGTGCCACTGAAGATCAGCTACGTAGGATGCCAACAAAAATGTAGACTAAAGCCCCAGATCCAAGTCACTGCCACAACCGATTAATTTTCATATCAAACAACTCCAATTCTAGCCCTGATCTATGAACACAGCTATGTTTAGATCATGCTAGCAAACAGTTCTGATGCCCACCTGAGTTCAAGGCTGAAGGAGAAAGCCAACTTCCTTCTGAATCAGAACACAGGATTATTCATGTGGAGAGCTTCCTTGGAAAAGGATCTAATCTGATCTTCAGCTCAGCACAGCACTAACAATGAATCCTGACCAAGTTGCTCAGGGCTTTGCCTGGAACTTGAAAGCTTCCTAGAACAGGGATTTCACAATCTCTAAGTGCTGTGTTCCAATGTTCAACCTTCCTCATGATGGAGAGAAAAAAAAAAATTCTATTTCATGACCACCGATGACAACTCCTTCTCCTGCTATGCAGTTCTAGTAATCCTAGCTCTACCTTCTTGGTAACTGCTTAGCTACTGAAACACTGACATTAGGTTCCTCCAAAAGACTCCTCTTATCTAGCTGAACTTGCCCAGTTCCCTCGAGCCTCATGAAATACGTACTCCAGATTAAAATTCAACTGCAAAATTACTAAAATTTTACACTTCCCAGATCTTGCAGGAAACAGCTTGCAGTTAAGAGTAAATAACTGTGTCTTTACAGTATATTTCTACAAAGAAAATGAACAGTCCAAGTGGGAGGAGATGCATTCTGCTGCTAACTGGAAAATCTAAGTAACTGGAAAAAGGAATGTTGCTTAGAACAATAGGAGGAAGCCTCTACATGTTACACCCAGAACTAAGATATCTGTAACTGCTCAAGAATTGAGAGAAGAATTAATTATTAATGCATTTCAAGAAAAACAGTATGAAAAATAGAACAATATTTCTCAGAACTCCTATGCCATGTCAGTTCCACCTGCCTGGTTACTCTGTCACAACTGGAATTTGTAAGAGGTGGGAGGAGGGGGCAGAAAAAACAATGAAGCACACCTTTAGAGTAGTCAGTATCATCCAAAACACAGAACATTGTCAAAGTGCATTCTAAAAAATGTGTACGTAAAAAAAAACTCTTATGTAAAATGTTTTTTATTATTTCAATTCTATACCTTTGTGTTAAAATTGCCACAAATCCACTTACCTTTTGACTCTACGGGAAACAATTAATATATTATTTTGTTCCCAGATGCTTTGGTCTTACACTTATTTTTTTCCTTCCAAAAGACAAGTTGGATCATGAGAAAACCTGAAAATACTTTTTTTATACCCAGGAAAAGAAAGTCAAAGCTTACATGAAGAATATATGATTGACTTCCCAAATTCCCAATTGTTTAAATGTATGTGTTTCACTCTTTCTAGATAAAAAAAAAAAAAAAAATTAGTGACATGCTTATATTTACCTTTGAAAACTTCATTGAAATCTTACAATTGTGAAGCTAATGAGGTTTGTTTGCTTTGTTTTATTAGAAAAAATACTCAGGCAAGGTCTACAATCATCTGTCAATTATAAATGACTTACAAGAAACTCATGAAGCAATAAAATTAAAAAAATACAAATACAAACTATATCTGAAACACTTCTATTTGGCAATTTTATAACAAATTCATAAAAGAAACAAAGATTGTGGATTATTTTATAGGTACAGAAAAAGCAGTAGGTGAAGTGCTCAAGCAAAAAAAAAAAAAACACTGCATTTTTTTTTTCCAAAAATAAAGTCACATCACAACAGATTTTATGAATAATACCCTTATTAAACAACCATTCCAGAACATCTTATATTAGTGGTGCTTTTAATCTGCACTTTATTTTGCTTGATAAGATTTTTTTTTTCATGTATATAAGTAATATTTTTAACCCATTGGAGCTAAGCAAGACTCTCATGTCAGTACCAACGCAGAAAGCATTTGTATTGTACTAGGGTGCGCTCACTTCCGCAACCAAAGGGTTACTTCTAAGTTTTATTCTATTTAATAAAGATTTAGTGTAAAAACTGCTGGTTATTAGTTTCACTGTAGTAAACTCCTCCCCAACAAGGAGGACTAACTCTGCAGTTTGACTGCATATATCCATATAAATTTTACGTATTAGTTCCTTCCAATAGCAAGGAAAAAAACTAATTTTGTGTTCACTATTAGAAAGGAGCGCCATGAATTAATTATGGGTACTATTCATCCCTCAAAGACTTCTGGGAAGGATGTTCAATGTGTTTTTGTTCTTACAACAGATATTAACAGTAGTATATAGTCCCTTAGGTATGTAAAAGAAGGGTTTTTTATTGTTAAGGAAGGTGCTTTTTTTAAACAATTCTTCTGGCAGCACTAGTGAATTACAATATCCTTCAATATTATTTCTACCGTAATATATACATTTTAACTTTCATGCCTCTAGAAAAACATCTACAGTACATTTCATAATATAAAAATATATTACAAATCTGCTGAAATATTTACAAGCAATGTCCTATTATCTATATGCAACATTTTTGTCTCCATACAAAGACTAACAGGTTAGACACATCTCTATTTGTCAGTTAAAAAAATCCACGGCTTCTTGCTTATTAAGCAAGAAAGTGATTTTACTTTCCTTTTCAAAGCCAACTTTGGTGCATAAAGGATTGAATTTCTAGATATTTTTTTTAAAAATACCATTTTCTTTACAACTAGAAAACATTAGGCCAAATAAAAAAAGTATACTTTACAAGTGAATGGGGATTCTACAGATTCAAAAAAGTAAAAATAAAACACAAATAACACTAACTGCTTAAGTAAAGGTTTTTCAAAAACCGTCCATTGATATGAATCACAAAAAAAAGATTTCATTAACATACTATACCACTCCTGAAAAGGGGGATCAGACATACTGCAACACTCTTAACATCTTTAAACCGTACTATATGTATTCAGAGTTGAATGGAAAAGACAAGCATTCCATCAACACGTTTCTTGCTTTTTCTTGGTTTTCCTTAAACATTATTCAATATATTTTACGGATCTGCAAAAGGACACGAAGTTACAAATGACAAATGATTACTATCCACCATATTGAAAGGGTGACAGGATAACCCCTTGGTAGCTGTTTTATTGTCTGGCATGTGTTATATTTAGTTCACACTGATAAGAAGCCTAATAGCTTGTTAGCAGTTCTCTTGGGAATTGTGAGTAAATGGCGACGGTTACTTTCTTTTCATCAATATAAACTATTGTATTCACTAAAGAAAAAAAGCAGCTTAAAGAAGAAAGCATGCAAAGCCTTTTAGTTGTTCCACTAAGTTGCCAGAAGAGTGTTTGCTCAATCTCCCACTGTACCATTCCATGAAAATGTGGATATACAGTAATATATTAATATATTCCACAGAAGCATCAACTTCATTCACAGAATGTTTACACTAAGCATAAATATTTATAAAAAAAAAAGATGGGATTTGACTAATGTGCAACTTTATTTCTAAATCCATTGTCAGTGACTAAGACTGCAGCTGTCCCCATTCGCTTGGTTTTTACCTCTTCAACCTCTTCTGGGGCATTGTTCTGTAAAAGAAGATAGGATATCTTTCAGAAAAAGATCCTGAAATGTAAATCCAAGTTACCTAGAGCATATTATGGAATCATGACTATAAACAATCATTTACTTTGATTGAGAGCCATTTTATATGATCTCAAATTAGCATACATTTCAGATGATTTCAAAGTTTCTATTAGCATCGACATTTTATCATGACATTAATAGCTGTGATTGAATTCCTCTGACCACCTTTTCCACATGCGATATTTTGGTCTTTGATTTTAATTCTTTTGTCTCCTAATTGGTCCCAAAGCTTTTTTTAAATCACATACTGATCTATATTGATAATAATCTGGTAATTGATAATGTATAGGGACTTCAATTCTATTTGGAAGAGGGAGAAAGGGTTGTCTTTTTTTTTTTTTTTTTCCAATGGACTTCACCCTACAGATCATTTTCCAATATTATTCTTTCTTTTCAAATCAAACTAGTAATACATCGAGTTCCGCAAAGTTAATTAATATAAAGACAATTAACACCTAAGTTAGGTTATAAAACAGTCACCACTTTAAGTGGCTTTAAAATACATAATCCCATTTCCTCATAACATTTTATCATTAACATCATTAACACCAACAATTCATATGCTAATGTAAGTATTTAAAATACTTACATTTAAAAAGATAGCACATGTAGTATGAGGATTTATTTTCATATTGTAAACCAAGCTTTCATTAATTCGATTAGTGAAATACACTGATAGTAAAGGTGAACTGAAAGGCTTATTGCACACCAAGACCTCAAATTAGCAGTACAGGAACTCTTTCAGACACTTGACCATTGGAAGTTAAAGAAACTCTGGTTGTGGGAAAACAATTGTTTTCTTCCCCCCAATACCCTCCTCTGTCCCCACCATATACATGCATTTTTAAAATAAACCTATAAAAACATAACATTAGACCTTCAAAAACTTAAGAGACAATTAAGCATTTCAGATTACCTTTAAAAACTGTACACACATACAACTGTGGGTACTGACAATTATGTGAGCACATTAATACAGAGGGGGGGAAAAAAAAAATCAAGAAATTATTAGAAACAAGATGGGTTAAAAGCCAATCAAATCCTACAAACATAAATGTGAATGCAGCTTAAAGACAAGTGACATGTACTGTTCCCCTCTGTCCCCCTTTAAAGAATCTTGTATTTAAAAAAAAACAGTACTTGTATACAAGTAAGATTTCAAGGTAATACTGCATGTATTACAGCTGAATATAAATTATGTAAAGATAAATTTGGACTTTAAAAAAATTGGTATACAAACCAGCATGTGATCTTAACAGAAGTGATCTTTCAGGATTCCACTGTATGTACCTCCTTTACTAGAATTTCTGTACACCAAGCACAAAAAAGTAAAATACACTTGGTAAATACACACATTCCCCGTTTCTCAGTAACTAGAGTTCAGTTCAAGAACTTTAGTAATTCTGAAACAACTTAAGACCTCAGAACTTAACTACTGGACGCTGACAGGATCAAGGCTCCCTGTTCTGGTGTATAATGCATTAGCAATTCTGATTCCCCAACGTCAAAAAGTTAAGTGAGGCTTAAGATTACACGTAAGTAATGAAAATTTCAAAATTAAGACATTACCTGTATATGTTTGGGTCCAGAAGCAAGGCAGTATCTTTTGGTAGTTTTGATAAATGAACTACTTTAGTTTTTAACTGATGTCGCTCACTTTCATTTACCCACACATCAGGCAGACTATGAATAAATAAATAAAATAAAAAAAATATTCAAAAAAGATCAACTGTTTTTCTTACCATAAAATTATGTGGTAAACTAGTACATATGAAGTTTCTATATGCAATCTCCAATTTCACTGGTTAAAAATCACCTTCACCGGAGCGAAGAAAAGACAGCCAATCTTTACACATTATACTCCAAAGTCTTTCAAGTTCTCAGCATGAAAAAGATACTAAACAGAATTTAGATTAATCCAGAAGAATACTAAACCAAACATACAGTAACAACAGCACTCCGTTCTCTATTTTATGGATAGCAGGAACTAAACAAATCTTTAAAAACTATTTCACTAGGTATAAAATTTACCGCAGGCACACCATTTTGCTCTAAGTGTCCAAATGCCCCAACTCAGCTGAAGTTCAAGTACCTTCTGAGGACATTCAGGCAATCACCATAACGTATTTTGGCTACATAACAGCTCATAATGCGAGACGGAATAAAACCTTGCACATTAACAGGAAGCACCGTCTCAGTACTTCTTGCAGCGAAAACTGCTGGAAGAGCTAGAGAGAAAGCCTACGCTGATCGACATTTTGCTTTTAACTATTTGAAACCAAACTATTTGCTTCTGAGTGGCTTATTGCATTACTGCATCTTCTACTGAAAGCGAATTGAGTTTTTAAGGCCCTGCTGATCTTGTCAGGTTGTTAAGAGAGAAACTGGACTTACAAATGCTGTAAGTGCCTTACTGAAAACCTACCTCCCAACTCTTTCCAACAGTTAGCACTGACTAAGGCTACATAATCCATACTGCTTTCACAACTGGAAAAAATAAAAATAATAAAATAAACTAGGATTATTTTCAGCCCACATAAAATAGTGGGGCTTTTTCTTTGCTGTTGTTGCTTTGCTTTTTAAGTGATTCAAGAGCAAAAAATTCATTTCAGGTTAGGCAAAAAAAAGTTTGGAATTATGAACTAATATTCTGAAGGAAGTTTCAAATGGAGAAACAAAACACTCAAAACAGTTTATTTTTTCCAGCAATAGAAGTTAGCTGAAATTCAAATTCAATTTTTTGGTAAGAGAACTGAGAAGAAACTATCTGAGAAGAAAAAGGAATTTTTCCAAAGATACTATTTTCACTTTTCAGGTGAAGTTGGAAGAAAATCAACAGCAATCTCTCTACCCAGGTTCAAAACAGCTCATGAATGACGAAAATATCACAGATGGAGCTTTTTAAATAGAAGATATCAAGTATTTCGAACAGAAGCATTTTGAAAACAATTTAATTAGAAACTGTATGCTGAAGAAGCAAAATGATATGAACTGCGTGTAAAACTTCTCACAGTAAATACCACTGGAGATATGAAGAAAGACAAGAAAAAAACCTCAGAATAAATTCCTGCGCCAAAAAATTCAGTGTTATTTCACTCCTTTATAGGAAATTCGCTAAAGACTGTAATTTAGTTTTCCTGCAAAAATGCTTGATGTACAGAAAATCTGGAGCAATTTAATAGTTTCTCCAAACGACTCACAGAAGAAAAGGTTGAATTAATATTATTGGCTCCATCTGAAAGGCTGATTAACAGCTCAGTACAATGGAAAATAATGGTTATGAGTGCATTCAGCTTTTCTGAAGTGCGTACATGCCCTGTGTAAGACAAATGGATGACAACACACAATATCTTGCCTTTTCTGTTCTTAACTGTAATAATCAGGATGAAATTAAATCTACCAAATAATTCACAACTGTATCACTCAGCAGAGGAAGCACACTCTCTACCTAACCCAACCAAAATGTAAGAAATATGAAATACGTAATTACTTTGAACTTGCCAACCAGCCCTACAACCATCAGGGATGTACACTAATGAATAACCTGTCTTCTCCAGTGCAGAAAACCTAACATTTGAATATATTTTCATGAGTTAAAAAAAAAAAAAAAAAAAAGCTTTTGTCACAACACTAGGAAACAAAAGTCCCAATTTATTTACTTCTCGTGCTCTTAGTGTTATGTTTTTAATACCTTTTCTTCTTAATATGTAATATTTTGTCTTCCTATCTGTAATACTTCAGTGATAGTAATTTCAAAACACTGTTGCGTACAGTATAACAAGGTGTCCTAGAAGGCAGCAAAGAACTACACTTTTATACTACAATATTTTAATTATTCTTTTCCAGGTTTAATTGAAATTTGGGATCCACAAGTGCTGCAAAGAGCAGGAAAAGCTACAGATATTTTAAAGTTATTAAACTTTGTCTAGGTAATTTATCAGCAATCCTAGTCCTCTATACGTGAAAGCTACTATTGACTGACAGTGCCAAGTTCACACTACTGCACGACTGACCTGGGACACTACAAAACTGAGTAATTTATATCACTTCAAGGGAGAAAGTAGAGATTACTACACTAAGGCTTTTCATTACCTTCAAACTCAATCACTTAAAAGGCAGCTCTATATTTAAAAAGATTCTTTTGTTCTATATAGTAATTGCAAAAAACTATGACTATTCAACTGAATGTTTAAGTTATTGAGTTCCCTTATTAAGTTTTATCAACGCACAGATATCTTCCAACATTACTTTTAAGAATGAACTTCTAAACCTGTGCATCCTACCTAATTATGCAGGTATTTGACTTAATGTGAGCTTAAGCAGACATAATAGATTTTTCCTTCCTGAGTCCATATAACTATATTTACTTTTAAATACATATTTTTTTTTCCTTAAAAACTGTATAAAAATGTGGATCATGAAAAACTTGCAAGAGCTACTCTCTGACTCTACTAAAACTGCTTTGCCTACTGGTCTCCTAGAGAATAGTGGAAAGCAATCATTTAGCCTACTCTTCCATATAATAAAGATTATAATATTTACATAAATTCATTCCTTTGTCAAAAGAAAGATATTATCTCAGCTATTTCAAAGAAATATTTACTACTTTGTATGTCCCAAGCCTACCTGAGGGCATTACTTGTGTACTGCATTACATACTCATTTGGAAAAGGACAGAACTTCGGAACAACAAGAGAAAAAGTAATCAAATGTTGGAATAGTGTTCTAAACTTCATTGGGAAAGCCCAAAGAAGCAGTCACAATATCAGATACACTTTCAAGGACCAACTATGGTTATTTTGCTGTTAAACTGTGTCCTCTATGCAAAGATTTTTGTTCTACCATTGCACTGATGGGTATATATTTACTGGTGCCTAGAAATATTTGAAGATCGTGGTAAAACAGTGTTAAAAATAAAAAATAAAAAAACGAAACACTGGTACAATTCTTTTTTTCTTGTGTATATGGCTGGCAAAATTACTCAATTATTAGAAGACCTCTTTATTTATAATATATGATGACAAAATGCATTAAAAAAGTGCAGCTTAAAGTTTACCCAAACTAGTACCAGAATCTACTGTAAACTCCCACTTACATCCTATCATATTACTGGGATTATACTCACATGTCCTCTGGTGTCCAATGAAGCAAGAGTTTTATTTTTCCAGAATCTTCTTTTCTTTTAGCTATTACCTGGTAAGAGTTGAATAATTATTAAAATCAAATTTGTAAATTTATTGCTCAAATAAATTGTTCTTTATTTTCAACTGGACATTCAGAAAACGCAAACCTTTAATCCTCCAAAGCTGTATTAATTCTAAGTAGAACATGCACATCACTATTCAAGCCACTCTTGTCAAGATTAAATGTTTGCACTTATTTTCCTTTAATATTTTCATAATATAAGAAAAAGAATCACATACAGTCTTCCTTTAAAAAAGATTCCAATTTTTAAGTAGCCATTCCAAAAGATTTAAAGTGCATGCATTCTTAGATGAGTTTCACCAACATCCCTTACAAACACATCCACATTTTTTCACAAGATGTCTATAGAAAAGCTATGTCTATGAGAAGCTAATGCAGCTTCTAGTTTAATTCTGGTATGACATAATCTGGAAACATTATATACGTAACTTCCTAGGTAACCTTTAAGATATCAAAAGGAATGAATAACTAAGTACTGAATAAAGCAAATGCCCCTTAGAAGAATTTACAGTATTACTGAGATTGTTTAATGCATACATAACAGGGACATTGGCATGTTGCTATGACTGTTACACAAATGGCAAGTACTAAGACCTGCTGGCAATCCACAGGACATACATTGGCCCCTGGTAAGGTTCCAGATGAGAAACTGCAAGAAAGGTGCTCTCATTTCTTATACTAGTCCACATACAACAGCACAAAAAATGCTCTCACAGAGTAACTTTTCTAGGTGCAGGACACTGAAGCTAGACTACCACCTCTAGTGAAGATATAAAGGTAAAAATGCACAAAGTATTAAAAAAGTAATATTTGTACAGAAATGAAATATATTCATCAACAAAGGCATTCAAAAAGGCAGTATCCAGGAAGACAAAGGAAAGCCACTTGCTTCCTCTTCAACTGACTTACCCTCATCTTTTCCTTTGCTCTGCATCTCACAATACGTTACAAAATGTGAGATTTGCTTCAAACACCAGTTTCCCCCACTTTTTGCACCTCTGAGCAAAACAGTGCTTATCTAATCTTTCAGAGTTTCTACACACAGCCACTGTAGATACGGTAAACTTCTAAGAATTCATTAGAGAAATTTTCAAACACAGAAACGCAGTGGATGGCAAATGAAAAAGGCTATTTGAAAACATAGCATATGGAACACAAAGTACTTATGTCTATAAACTGCAACTACCAAAGTAACTCTCCATAACCGAATATCATGGTATGTTAAACTTAATATACTGTAGTAGCTTAGTAAGGCTAAAGAAGGATGTGTCAGTCCTTCCAAAAGAAGATTCCCATTATAATTAGGCCTAACTTTAAGATTTGTCAATTAAGATATTAGCGATTAATCTTGAAGAGTGGTTGGAAAGCTTGATGACAAATTCTGCTTTTGATGCCATGTAATTTGAATTACAGATAAACTGAAGAAATGCAGCCTGTAAGAATTGCCAGAAGATGTCACATGTGCCACAAAAATTATAGGAGGGCTGAAACATCTCTGCTATGAAGAGAGGCCAGGAGAGCTGGGACTGTTTAATATAGAGAAGGCTCCAAAGGGACCTTTCTGCAGCCTTCTGATACATAAAGCAGGCCCACAAGAAAGATGGAGAGATATTCTTTACTGGGGTTTGTAGCGCTAAGACAAAGGGTAACATTATTTAAAACAATGATAGACTGGATTTCAATTACAGTGGTGAGGCACTGGAACATACTGTGGCTGCCCCCATCCAGGAAGGTGTTCAAGACCAGGCTGGATGATGGGTCTTCGGGCAACCTGATCTATTTGAAGTTGTCCCTGCCCACACCATCAGAGCTGCAACTATCTGAGCTTCAAATTCCTACCTCAAAGCATTTTGTATGTCTGTCACAACAGGATATGTTAAATAAGTGTCAAAAAATATTTTTTTCCTGCTTTTTTTGCCCATTAGACAAAATTTAATCAACTCTTACACCAAAAATATTGTAAGTTTCTTAATTTAGCCACTTGAAATACTGGTACCACTTTTGCTCACAGGTCTCAAGCCACATCCATAACAGGATACGTCTTTTTTCTAAGTTTGGAGCAGAGATGAAAACTGACTTTTTTTTAATAACGATTTAGAAAGTGTTTCCCCTATCCTTTCCAACTTTAAGTTTTAGTCTTTGCCCAGTCCCTGGATTCATTTTCTGCTGCAGACTGAAGTACACGAGTCTGGAACCAAATAAAGATAATGTCAGCGCTCACTTTACAGGACAAATGAAGTTCACCAACTTTTCTATTTAAAAAATGTACATTTTCCTGTGCAGTCAAGCTTATTCTCAAGTTACCCTCATGTTTTAAGGAGATGCAGATGGTTTTCTCATGTAATGCAAGCATAATGAATACCATATTAAAAAGTTTAGAGGTGGCATTTCAAAATATTGTTTGGACATAGTAAACTAGCTATAACCAGTTAAAGGGAAGAAAATCTCTACAAGCTGTTCTTCATCCTATCTAAAGCAGAAAGAACAAGACCTAGAAAATCAACCAGAATATACAAGGTCCCAAGTATATACTGCACCTAAGTTAAAGCTGAAATCGTTGCTTTTCCTGGGATTTACCTTGTAACACATAGTGCTTCCAGAGCCTCAAAGAGAACCTGTGTGACCCTTTGAAGCAGCATTCATCTACACTCCCCAACAACCAAAGGTCCAGTTCCTCCTGGAGAAAAGGCTGCGGGGTGACCTCATTGCAGCCTTTCAATAACTAAAGGGAGCCTACAGAGGGGAGAGAAATCAACTCTTTGAAAGGTTTGATATGTGTAGGACAAGGGGAAGTGGTTTTAAGTTGAAGGAGGGGAGATTTAGGTCAGACATCAGGGGGAAATTCTTTACCCAGAGAGTGGTGAGGTACTGGAACAGGCTGCCCAGAGAAGTTGTGTATGCCCTGTCCCTGGAGGTGTTCAAGGCCAGGTTGGATGGGGCCCTGGGCAGCCTGGTCTAGCATTTAACGTGGAGGTTGGTGGCCCTGCATGTGGCAGGGGGTTGGAGATTCATGATCCTTGAGGTCCCTTCCAACCCTGGCCATTCTGTGATTCTGTGATTCATTTTCAGAAATACACAGTACAAAACTTGAGATTCTTCTTCATTGCAATCATGAAGTTAAAAAAAAAAAAAAAAAAAAGATGTCTGAAAAACCTTCCTCCCTCCCTCCCCCTGTGCTTCCAATAAAACAAAAAGGACCAAAAAAATAATAGTATAAAACAGACTCGAGTCACAAAATTTTGGGTAATTCAATACAGTCTGAATTATACAATCGCAAGCAGCACTCTTACTCCAGAAGCCTAATAAGATCTTCAAGCAATCAATATTGAAACAGCTTCTCTACGCACACAAGGAAGCTTAAGAGGAGAAAGTAACTTTCAACAGTAGGGAATACAAACTGTATAGCAAAAGAGCTAATCATACATTTAAAGGCCTATGACAGTCATAGCTTGGGACGCTTTCACTCAGATACACTTGGAACCAATGCAAGTTTTGCAGACTGTTTTTCACATCACTGTCTTATCTTGTCCTCTGGAAATCCTCAAAAGCTCAGCAATTCACATGTTTTTGTATGGGATCGAAGATCTTCATCCCTTAAAGGGTACACATCTGGTTTTGTTTAACATTCAAGTACTAAGTCAGCTTTCTGTTAGGAGACAACAGCAATCTGCATATATCCATGCCTTGGTTCTTCCCAAATGTATTTTGAAATTCTCAAGTTTAAAGATGTGTTTTAAAAAGACTTAAAATGTATCCACTACTTTTACCACAATTAGCACAACAAACATTCTACCACTTCCCAGGCAGGCTTGAGTCAGAAATACAGTCACGATACAGACAACGAACATAGACTAAAAAAAGAAAAGAATCACTATTTTGAGTAAAATATCCACAGCATTAAGGCCAAATCTGCATATTACAAGCAAAACGGAAAGATTTAAAGACTTAAAGTTGTTCTGAAGACTAAAAGTCACTTAGGAAATGTGTACACTTATGTAATAACTTACATTTCACACTAAAAAGTATAGTTCAACAAGTGAACGCATGTACAATACAGCTTCATTTGAACAAAAGAAAATCTTACTAATTATCTACATTTCACACACAGTCCCTGGAACAGGAAACATTTCTTTGTATTTATTTCTGTAAAGGAAACCTTTCAAGTTGTCTCAGATCAGAAATGGAGTTCTACTGACCTCTTCTGGAAAAAGAAACAAATGTCTCTCCTGCATGTTTATTCAGCTATTGTGTTTAAGAGGCTTACAACTTCAAAACACGTGTAAACAAAATCAGCGTATGCCATTGCTGAACTAAAATCTCCAAAAAAAGTTAGAAATATAAAGAACAGTTTAGTACTCAGTTACCTTAGAGAACTAACCCTATCAACAATAAAGACAGAGGGTAATAGGCCAGGTACGTTCTTAAAAAAAATCTAATACCTGCTCTTTAAGTTGAAGAGAAATTGATTGACTTTTTCCACTTGATAGTGCAAAGAATCAACATACCAAGAATTTGACTGCAATAAGGAAAACTAATCAGAGAAATAAGAACATAATGAAGTCAAAGGCAGACTTCCACAAAAGGCTTTGATGGTTGTTTTACAATTTTACACGTCTATGAAGAAGATTTAAAGGTTTCATGAAGAGATACAGTGACTGCATAGAAAAGCTTCGTGTTATTATTTTTTTCAGTAAGGTAACTATCCTGTAAAACACTACTCTATGCTGATGTTCTTATAATGAATCAAGAAATAAACCTATAAATTCCTCAGATTCCAGAAGTCTTATGATCAAATTTTTCACTTTTGAAATTCATGTCCCTGTTAACTATACATGTTTTTCATCTGAAGGTGGACCACGGAAACCACATCCCACTTTTCCACTTCCATCCTTACTTGCACCTGAGGTGACCATTAGCTCAGTATAATAATGTATACCTACAACAAGATTATCTTCCTTATATTAAACAATCTCATCAGTAAAGCTGATGTCCGGTGCAACTCTGCACAGCTGTGCATGTTAACAGGGCGTGCAGTGTGCAGCTGGAATCTTAGAACAGTCCTGCCGCTGAAACAACTCCTACAGCTGAGGTTTAAATAATATCAAGTTTTCACACCTAATCAACCCCCCATCATCTTGAGTGGTACAAGCACAGATGAACTGAAAAGCTTTGCAGTACTTCCTCCAAGTTAATTCAGATCAGTTAAAGAGCACATTCCTCTCTTTTATTCCACCTCCTTATGAATTACTGCAACAGCTAGAAGTGAGCGTCCACAACTTAACAGTCTATCTGGATAACGCTGCAGATTAAAGCAAGCTGTGAACTGCAAGACAACCTGCTTTTCTCACAAAGTTTTACATTCAGTCTTGGCCAGGAAAACTAAAATAAGGTTTAAATTCAGCAGCAGCAGAATAAGGCACCTATAAATCTCCCTCCACAGCTGGTGTGCTCAATGCAGATAAAGTTCAGGACTAACATTTTGGGAAGAACGTCTAACAGGATACAGATTTGTAATTATCATCAGTTTTGTACAAGAGAAGGAAATGCTAAGTTCCATGCATATAAAATCATCTTTTGTTTATGAAAAAAGAATGACAGTTCAATAGTTTAATTGTTGGTTCAAATTAAGTCATAGTTGAAAAGAGAGCAGTCAGCACTCCTTCCCTGGACTGCAGTTAATCTTGCACTAGTCTGGCAATTTACAAAGTTCTTCATTTTGTGCTGTTCCTTAATTCTTTTATTCTTAAAGAAGTGTCTCTACCCTCTTATGCATTCCATCTCTCAATTCAGTAACAAAACATGAGGCATTATGCCTTTTGAAATTCTCATCCCTGTATTCAAATTCAGTACTTCTTTCTCTATTTTCAATTTTTCTAAACAAATACTGATGTCAATCCATCCACAGCAGGATACAGAAACAGGACTCAAGGTTACTTCCCCACCTGGTACTTGCCTCCTAGCAATTCAATGGTATTTCATTGGGAAGGTTTTTATTATTATTATTATTTAAAAAAAGAAATGAACAATGCATTTATTGGGTATTCCATCTTTTCAACTAAAAAAAAAAAAAATGAATTTCACATGAATGACATCTATCAGTTATACAATTATCCTCAAAGTCTTCCTTGCAATAAATACTGCAAACTGTAACTTGAGAAAGTGTCACCAGAATTCATTCTTATTTACAATGCTTTCTGTAACACATACTGCCTGCCAGATATTTCCCCAAGTGTATCAGATGGGGAAACATTGCAAGCTTTTCAATTTGAAACAAAAAACCAACTACTACTAGTATTTTTAAAAAACTTATTTACTAACAGAAGTGAATAAACAACTATTCAAAAGCAATCAATGGTTACCGATTAAAAGCCATATTACAAAGAGGAATACAGCACTACATTTTTCAGAGATGCAGGTAACAAACAGTGAACAAAGTAATACTTACAGTACTGTGAAATACAACACTGTGGCCTTTTCCTAAGCTTTCTATATGCGCTGAGAGGTTAAAGCAGATGGCTCGATGTCTTATAGCATCCAGTGTTTGTGCATCAAAGAAGTCATGAGGTCTTGCTAGAAATAAAAGACATCCTTAGTGTTGAACCTGCTGAAAGCATTCTAACAGATTTGAGCACGTAAATAAATCTGAAGTGCCATTAGCAGACCATTTATCTTTATAAAACTAGGGCTCCTACATCAGAGTTGCAAACAGTAATTTAACTGAGAGAATGGCTTCACTCCAAACACAGAGTGGTCACAACATATTCCCTTTAGATGAAGTAGCTATTTTGACAAACTGAATTACACCTGCTCAGTTTTTAACCTTAAAGTGATTTTTTTTCCTTATCTTCCACAATTAAAAATTCATTGTTTTTTCTAAGATCTATTGCTACCATTTCTAAAAAAAACGTAAACACCAAAAAGGTGGCCCAGTGCAAAGGAACAGGAAAAAAGAACTTTTATTAATGAATTTGAGTTCCTTTTTAATGCTAAAACAGCCCAATAAATTTCCCATAAACTTTACAACTAACTGGCCAAGGTACCCTTACAGCACAGTCAATAATTTCAGTATTACTGCAATGACTTTTAAAAGACAGTATTAAAATATTTCAAAACATGACAGTGCACGCAGTCAACATGTTAGAAGACACCTTATTTCTAAAGTTTATTACAAACCACTTGCCCTGATCTAATTTCCAATTGCTAAAAAAAGTAATCTAGCTGAATACTGAGATGCTGTAAGGAGAACAAACACTTTGAATAGTTCCTCTGCAAGCAGAATTAAATAAGAATTTGTAGTCTATAAACAGCATGCATAGTAAAGTCCTTTTTTATTCTGAAAAGCACTTTTATGGATAAGTCTTGAATACTAAAATACTGAAATCCAATTTAGAGTGTAAAGAAGGTCTATTAACTCTACCCTAAAACCCACTCTAGCCAGAAATAACTGCTACTAAGCACATATTTCTTGTATGCTCTTCAAAATATCTAACATTTTTAAATATATTCTGTACCATTCCGTAGCAGAACTACGTGAGTAATATATTAATAAAAGTATTAAGAGTTACTAAATCTTATGTGAAAGCAGTAATTCAGTATATAAAGCTGAAAATAAAACTAAGAATCGTAGTTAAACTACACAATCAACTACATTATCCTATAATCTGCAAAAAACAGTTATTTCCAATTTTTCTGTCCTGAATTAAAACAACTTGTACCTTCCCTTTCATCATGATTATCCATTATTTCTAGACAAACTACAGATTCCACTTTAGATTAGTATTTTCCACACTCTGGGGACAAACTGTTGTTAGGTATTCATCTGTACATTACGTTCTGCCCTTATTCTATCTCAGTTGGATACTGCCAATTAGGCAATCACCCTACTGAAATGTTTTGCTGTAAGCGGTAACTTCTCACGCTGCATAAGGTCACTGATGCAAGCATTTCTTATATTGAAACCATTAATCTATGAAGTAAAAAGGAGCATGGGTCACATTTTTCTGCACGGACTAACACTTCTCTTTCTTCATACAAACTAAAGTTTTCAGGAAAAACAAAAGACTACACGTAGCAACAGACTCAAGAAAAACACAGACTCAAGATTCACATTTCATTATTACTACTAAGATCTAAGCAGTAAAAGGTATGATATATGAAACTTCAAACGTCAAGCATTTTACAACAGGTATCCCTCCACCCTTTTCTTCTATCCCTGAAAGACAAAAAGCCTATCTTACTTTGATCTGAAATTGTGAAGATCTCTACAGACAAAATTCAATTGCTGATTTAGGCAGTTTGTTGTACCAAATGTCAGAAACTTTTTTGGAGCTTCACTCATATTTATAAAACAAATGTTTGTGAATTTATAACAAAGATTCGATAATACAAGAAGTTATACGGTGTAGCATACTTAGTATAACATATAGTTCATAGAATCCTCTTGGTTGGAAAAGACCATTAAGGCAAGTCTAATCATCATCCTGACCTACCAAATACCATTATAAAACTGTATCCCAGTCATGTCCAAACCACACCTCACAGACAGGCCAGCTAAGCTAGAAATGTGGCTCATCCTGAACACCTCGATGGGTGCACACCTGGGCTGGGGCTGGGCTGGGCTGCTTTGCTGGGAAGTGCTGTCAGTTTGGCACCAACTAGAATTCTTGACTAAAATTCAGGTAAACAGTATCCACAGCCTCTACCTCACATACTTGGTGGGTCATCTTGTTGTAGAAGGAGACCAGACTACTCAGACAGAACCTGCCCCTCATAAACACAGGCTAGCTGCTTCTGATCACTTGACTGTCCTATACGTCCCATGTGATTATACTTAGGTTAATCTGCCCTGTAACTTCTCCTAACACTTAAACCAGACTGACAGGTCTGTAATTCCCCAGATCCTCCTTCCCTCACTTCTTGCAGATTGAAGTCACGTTTGCTAACTTCCATATAACTGGAACCTTACCAGTTTATCATGACTGCTGATAAATTATGGAAAATGGCAAGGTGAGCACTATGGCCAGTTCCATCAGAGTGCCAAAATGAATTCTATCCAGCCTCATTGTCTTAGGAACATTCAAACCTTGTAGGAAGGCACATGCAGTTTCTCAGTTGGCTATAGGGACTTCATCAGTCTTCCAACAGAAGGGGTTGGGTAGCCTGAGAACAACTGACCTTACTAACAGAGACTGAAGCAAAAAAGGCATTAAGTAATTCAAGCCTTATCCTCATCTTTCATCACAACACTTTCTCTCAGATCCAATAAAGGCTGGAGATTCACTTTAATCTTCTTTTTACTCTTGATGTATTTATAAAAGCATTATCATCTCATCATCTTTCACTCCAATAATCAAATTGAGTTCCATGTGGGTTTTGGCCATTCTAATTTTCTTCCTGCACAGCTTAACAACATCTACAGTCCTCCTGAGATGTCTGCATCTTCTTCCAGAGCTCTTTTTTTTTTTTTTTTCTTCCTGAGTTGCAGAAGCAGCTCTCTGCTCAGCCAGATTCATCTCCCCTCCTTGCTTGACTTTCAGCACATTGGGTCAGACTGCTTCTGTACTTTCAGGTGTCATCCTACTCTGCCTTCTAAAAATCCAAGGTATCAATACTGTTAATCACCTTACTGACTTCACCAAGGATCAAAATCAGGGATTTCATCATTGTTGTGTCCAAGCTAGCCCCCAACCATCACATCACCCACATCACCCTTCCCTGTTTGCACACACACACACACACACACACACACACACACACACACACACACACACATTAAGTGAGGCATTCTCCCTATTGGGCATCCTCACCACCTGTGTCAGGCAGTCATCCACACACTCCAGGAATCTCAACTGGATTTTAAACAGACATCTGGGAAGTAAAAATGCCCCACGAGAACAATTCTAACCAGCATGAGATTTCCTGTACTTGCTTGTAGAATATTTCCTGCCTTCATCCTGGTTGGGAGGTCTATAACAGACTCTCACCATATTATCACCGTTACTGGCCTTTACCCCTGAAAGAATCAACCCTTTCAGTACCATTACCCAACTCTATGCAGCCACAGTACTCCCTAACACACACGGCTACCCCACTTCATCTCCTTCCCTGTAGTCTCTCCTCAAGAGCACCAAATTCTCCAGGCACATGAATTATCACAGGCCTCAAAGAGACATGGTGGAAGGATATCACAGCCCTGAGACTCAACTAAAACTTTCAGCTCCTCTTTCTTTTCCAAGCTCTCTGCATTTGCATAGAGGCACTTAAGCAGGGCTCCTAGTGAAACTGTTCTATTGGACAAAATGGCTGGAATTCCTTTGGGCTGCTTTTTGGGTGTTTTCCAGCTGACCAGCCAAATCTGTAGGTAAAACACAAAAAACTGATCAATTCAACAGGGCTGAACTGATCATGTCAAAGCCTTTTCATTTGACCAGCAGAATCAAAGAAGACCATCTGTCCAGAGTCTCTTAGAGCTGCTCCAAGGACCCCATAGTCCTCCAAGATATGCCTTGGACCACCCCTGAGTATTTTTGGTGCCCACATGAAATAACAGCTGTGGAGAACAGTGGACTACAGAAGACTCAGTAGTTTCTTGGCAACATATCTAGCCGGCAACAAACCTCTTGAGAGTAGGCCAGGCCAGGTCAGCAAACGGGCACCTCTGCTTCACAAAGGAAAAAGTCTCCTCCTGATATCATCCACTGCTGTTTCTTGGGTGGACTGATCATGGGAACAGACTATGTTGGTTCATTTAACACCTGCATCTCCCCTGACACGACAGGTCCTTCCTCTGAAGTCTAGCAGCTCTGCAAGTGCACTTCACGCAGTGGGGAAAAGCTCTCCCTCCACCTTATCATGCCAAGCTTCCATTCCTCTGTTTTCAGTATCATCTCCTTTGAGGGGAGCTCACTGCAGACCTATCTCTCTCCTCCTCAGCTTTCCTGATACTGTACAGTCTTCTCATCACCTACTGCAGGAGGAGCTCTACCCAGGTACATCTTTCAAAAAGAAGTTTACTTCCCATCCATACCTCAAAAGCAATGTCCAGAGCAGCCACGGAACAAAAAGCCAACAGGGGAGAACAGAAAGTCAATACCAAAATTTTGCTTTTTGTTTTACATAGCAACATTTGTTCAGGATTTAGCCCTAGATAACACTCAATGACTGCAGAGTAAAGGGAACAACTTGTAAAACGCATATGAACAGTTTTATTAATTCTTTATAGAGCATTAATCCCATATTTTCAGCTCCTCTTAAATCTATTAAATATTAGAGTAATTTTTGGACCAAGATGTCTCCCTTCTTACGTAATACCATTAAGTTTCACATACACTCCACCTACTTAAGTGAATGAAAATCTTCTGACCAGCAACCTACTAAATGAAACGCTAAATCTTACGTAACTGATACATTCCCAATGTAAATTTCACCAACAGTAAGTTTCCACATCTCATGTATCTTTCCAGTAAACTTAAACTGTTATGGCTGTTAATAAGTATGTCATCTTTTCTACTCGAGAAGCAAATACATAAAATCTTAGGTTCTTCAAAAGTCACTGAAGTAGCTTCAGAATAACAATGCTGTAATTCAGAGACACGTTAAATATATTTGGCTTTATATCTCTAAGTGACTGACTTCCTGCAACAATTAATATGATTAAGGGCATCTAGAAGAGAAAGAAAGCTACTGTGATCCTGAATTATTCTGCAACATCAAAATTTGTATGATAAAAATCAGTCATTTTTTACACACTAATGTAAACAGCTATGAAGGTGTGCATAGCAAAAACACGCTTTTATCATAAAGGCACAAATTTCTAAACTTAAAAGTACACGTTGCTTACAGACAAAAAGAATACCAAGGTGTTAAGAAAGAAAGAAAAAGATTACATATTGACAGTCTGAACTCTCTTTTAAGATACAAGACCATATACTTATCACAATAAAGCTACAGTTAAGTTGTTCTTTTTTTTTTTTTATTAGCTTGAATGTCTCTCAGAAGGGTGATGAACTTCAGAGATAAAACAAGTCTATAAAAATGAAGGAACTTAATTGTTTTGCTGCATTTGAACCTTTAATTTCTATGTAGGTATACTTCAGTTTCAGCATGTATTGACAATCAACTGTCAATAAATACTAATCCATTTACACACTGCAAACATTTCAGGGTCTCAAACCACTGAGAGATTCTGACAGCATTTTTTCAGGAGAAAATTACCTGACAGTTTTTTCAACAAATGACTAATTGCGAATTTAATTTAAAAACTGCAGAGTAGTGAAAAGCACCCTGTACTGTATTTATTTGTCATACCTTATAACCCCGTTTGCAGACAAAACAGTACAGAAGTAAAGCACCTCTCCTTTTAAAAATACCTAAGTAAAAACGACTTCACTCCTAGCTTCACATACTCTAGCCTGGAAATACTTCACCAGCCTATTTTGTTGCTTTGGCATTTCAGGTAAGTCTTCTTGCCCTCTCTTCTTCTAAATCTGAACTAATGCTAAATTAAGAAACTTCCAGATGAGCAAGTTCACCAAATCAGTGATAATCCTCAGCAAGTTTTAAAGAAAAGCTACCGCTATTCAACATTGTCAGAAAATGTCATCAACTTTGGATACATTTCTGGGTCACATACTCCCCAGAGCAATACATTAAATAGTCATTTCCCAATTCTGTTAGAGATGACTTTTGCCTTAAGGCAAAACCATACAGCCACCGCTGTGTTTGTCTCTAGAGGTAACAAGACCAAAAAAAAAGCTACTCAAGCAGCTGTCATTTTTCTTTTTGTGCAACACTTGATTAAGAGAACACACTATTCAAGTTCTGCAGTTGAGTAAATATCCCTGAAATGTCAAAAACCAATTACACCTCTTTGCCATGGATTCATTCAAAAACTTTCTATTTACTTCCCCCACTACTCCACGAAGATGACTTTGTGCATGCCTGCAGAACAAATTCTGCAGTCTATTCTCGTATTATGACTGGGCCATCTTTTGAAGCCCTAACTACAACTTGAAATTTTAAGTCAACAGCATACATAAATTACAAATAAAATGCCAAACTGCATTCTACTTCTACATATATTGAGGGAGACACTGAATAAAGATGTATTAAATCAGTCAACTAAAAGAACTAATATAGATAATCACACAAACTAAAACACAACTTGCAAATCTCTGAAAGTGAATTAATTTGGAATGATCAGTCTTAGACATCTGTATTTTGTTTGAATAACATAGTCAACAAAACAAAACAATCTTCTGTGAACCTGCACATACTTCAAACGAGCCCTTCCTTACAATTAAGTTGAACTAAAAGAATACTGCAAAGTGACCACTTAATTCTTCATCAATCAGCCTTCCCTTTTTGAACCTTCTAATTTATGCAAATTGTTAAAAGTGAAAACTTTTCAAGTCACAGTCTGAGGAAGACAGAAATGACATTCTAACTTCTATGAACTTTTAACCAGTTTCAAAACTAGAGGAGATCTTGATATTTACATCTAAGATGCATTTAATAATATAATTTGCTTATACGTCCTTTGGGAATGCCTAAGTCTACCAAGTCTATCATTGCTAGAGGAAATAATTCTCACCTTAAATAACAAATCATACTTCAAATAACATAGGTTCATATTAAATTGAAAAACCTCAACTGCATAGAGAAAGAAAGAATACAGCAAATCAACTCTTCCCAAAACTAAATCTTGGCTACACTCGTTATGTCATTAAGTTAATGAAACGTGCTGTTGTGGATATAAAAATGTCCAGAAATACTTACGTAATGATCGCCGTCTCTTATTCTTTAACTTTCTTCTTTTATTCATTCCAGCTTTAGATGGAGATTCTTCTTTGGCCTTTGGCTGACTGGCAACTTTTGAAGAGTTTTGCTGGCTGAAGTGTGTGGGCACATGACGGGCAAGTCCTCCCTGAGATGCAAAGCTGGCATTGCACCCACCAACCACACACTAATAAGAGAGGAAAATGAAACAACTGCATCAGAGCACTGCATGGCAGTCATTCACAGAGGTTTCTTAGATCTTTCAATTTGCTTTTTTTGGCTCAACCTCCAACACATTAAAAGAAAGAAGAAACTCTTAATGACCATGCGATTCTAAAAACAGAAACAAAAGCATCTCAAATTCCCATTTGAACTTTGCAACTTATAACAGTTATTTCATGGTGCAATCACTTTTTAAAATGCTTTATTATATTCTACAGCATTGTTTAGAAGAAAGTTTATCTTGAACAATGCACTGAACAATTCTTTTCATAGAAAAGCACAACAGAAGACCATTTCCCCTACAGACCACCATTATATCCCCTTGCCTTTTGAAACATAGCACTGTTACTCTGTATTACCCCACAGTTCTACAGTCTCCTGTATTCAATACATTAGCGTTCTATAACCTCCCTCTTTCTGTTGACAAAGTAAATTTCTTCAAATAAAAAAAATACATCCATATCCACATGAAATTTGACACAGCACTTTTTATAAATGCTATACAAGGTCAATCATTATATTTCACTTGTCTAAAACTAATGTCAGTAACTGGAAAAATTTATTAACACTACACATGTTTATTTTGGGATGGTAATAATTACTTCAGAAGTACTTAACAAAAAGATGCCATTTTCTTTGAAACAGAAAAATAAGATGAGCTCCAATATTGACTAAGAGAAATATAGAAATCACAAGATACATAAGACTAAGCTAGTAATGTCCACAATAACTATTAGTATTTTTGTATTTGGTTTATATTTACATTCAGTAAATCATATAGTTGGAGTGGGAGGCACAAACCTTTTCTTTTGTGCTCTGAGCTTACAAGGGTGAAAGAAAACATAAACATTCCATCATGAGCTGCACAGAAGTGTGCATCATCTCTTCCCTCCACTGCAAACTGATGTGGCAGCTGCAACAGCAGTTCAGCAACAAGTAATGGTGCAACTACATACACATTACTAACTTTTCTCTGAGGACTAAAGAAGAATTTGCAAGCTCAAAGTAATCTGTCCCAAGCCTGCACGTTTGACTGAAAGATAAGATGACAGCAGCAGAATACCACTCAGCATGCTTTGTTCCTAACACCCAGCTGCGCTGTTTCCCAACTGTGGCTGTTAAAAAAAAAACAACCTGAAATGTCTATCCCTGCCTCAGACCTAGCAAACTTATTATTATAAAAGAGAAATATCGTCTTCATAAAGAGAAATGTTATCCCACTGACTTCATACTTGCTACAGGAATACAAGATTACATGACAATAAAAAACAAGAATAGGAGGATGTTCTTAGTATTTTTATTTACATGATTTTTAGAAAAACTCCTTTAAGCTTGCTACTTTCTGAGCTAACTAAAACCGTGTAATTCCCTGACAAAAAGCTTTAGGACAACATATGTGATTCTCCCCATCTCCTCCACTAATAAGCATCTCAAGAGATGTGGTGATCTCTAACAAAAACTTACCTCCTTGCTCTGTAATTACCCAAGTTCAAACAACAACGATATTGTACATTTATACTGTAATGACTTACAATAAGAAATCAGAGCACATTCATATTCAGAACAATACAAAGCATTCTTATCTCATTTACAAGATGGGAACTTCAGTGTAACATTACAGCAAATACTGAAGACAAAAAGTTCATCATATTAGAGATGAACAAACTCAATTCATAGATACAGATAAAATGTGTGTATTAGTTTGACCAATTTTTTTATTCTCTTGTTCTGAAGTCCTTGAAGCATCTGCTCACTCACTCACAAAATCAGTTCCACAAAACTACACTAAGCAACTAAATCTAAACTTAAGTTAAACTTTCATTAAGGTGCTACTGCCAAGCTTCTAGCTCCTTCTGATCCCACAAGCACTAACAAAAAGAAAATGGGCATAAATTAAGGCTATATCCTTAAGTACAACCACACAATAGGAAATTAATAGTTCAATCTTTCCAAGGCCTCCTGGAGGTCAGAAACAACTTGATGTCTTGGTATAATGCAGTTATTACCACTTATTCAAGTGCAGTATCCAAAAGCAACACCTTCTGAATATACAAATATAGCAGTGGCACAATTCTAAAACATTTTAAAACACAAGTTGGTAAGACTTTGTGCTATGTCTTGATAAACAAAAAGCACAGTCTTATGACTGACTATGATTTGACCCACAGTGTCAAAACCTTGGTTTTCTCTAGTGCAGAAGAAACACAAACACAGATGATCAACACAGATTCACTATAGAAACTATTACTCTTGTTCTACCCAAGGTTGACTTTTAAAAGCCCAAACATTAAGTCCTCACAATATGCACACTGCAACTGGCAATTACCTTTTTCTAGAAAGACTACTTACAGTCTGCAGCCTCAGCATGAAATGTTTGCAAAGATCATCACATTCACATGCTGAAGAGTTTAACACTATCAGATCGTATCATCAAATAATCAACAACTGATATATCAAAGACGACAACAAATGTCTTTGTAGTGGACAGAAGACAATAGAAGAGGAGAAAAAAATTCTTACCTGTTTTTTTTCTTTTTTTCTCTAAAATAATATATCCAGCAATCCGTTACTAATGGATAAAGTCTCTTCTCTCCAAAGATAAAGGAGCAGTTCAGGCTGTCACTTCAGGATCTCTGGACGGTAAGTCACACCAAATCAGCTTCCCACCAGATAATTATACAGATCTAGAGGGCTTCTAATAAATCAAACTCAACTACTATGCACAACTTTACAGCAGACTCTTAGTTTTTTCCCCAAAAACTTTTATCTGAAAATTTTGCATTAAATTTGCAATATGATAGGTTGGGTCCGGATTGGTGGATATGTTACTTCAAGAGAAAATAAGTCAACACGTAAGAAGTTTAATTTCTCCAGTGTACCCATACCCACCATTATTAATGGGCAACAGTGACCAGGGACTTTAAACAAGACATTGAAGTATCTAGCAGTAATTTTTTTTTACTCAAGTTCAAAATAATCAAATGCCCTTTTAAAAAATATTCAATGTGAAATTTTTTCAACAAATTCAATATTAATATTTTAGACATCTGGACAATCTCTACTATCTCATCATTTGAGCACTAAAGCAGAATATCTTTACAGTTTTTATCTGCGCCTGCAGTGTCCTAGTGAATAGAGGATACGCTGCCGAAAGAATAGTCAATATGAATTCCAAATGACAACTGAATTTACTTGGTTTTGCTTTCCAGATTTCAACAATATGTTACTCTATTAAGAGTCACATTAAGTTAATTTACTCCGTAATGAGTTGTGAAGTCAGCTGGTAGAATGAGCACCAGGGTTCTGTTTTATTATTACTTCCCCACCCCCCCCCACTCCCCTTTTTATTTATTTTCTTTTTAAGCAAAGAACAGAACCCTGAAATAAATTTCTGTACTGTCATTTGATGTTGCTGCAGGAAGCGTTCACCCTGTGAGCAAACCCTGCATGACTGATCTTAAACATTAAGAGCACACCCACTAGATTCAGTATGTGAAAGCAGCTGGTATCATACCCACACAGTCTTGTACTTATGGAGGATTGCTTTGAGCAATTATTTTGCTTAAAATCTTCCACACATTTGAGCTCATTTTCCCATTTGATCTTTCACTGTGCCTAACACTTTTTATTTATACATCTACGTTACATGCTAAGAGTTCTTTTGGTATGTCTACAAGTAAATTGCAATGCCTTCTACGGCAGCAAATAGTGGTTCAAAAGTTTAAGTACCAGTACAGTGCCATAGCACAATAACTATTCAACTATTTATTTAAAACAGTCAAGTTTAAGACAATTCCTCCTTAGCTTGCCAAAAAGTTACCAGCATCAATTTTCTAACTCAGACTGTTCCTCTAATTCCATCTGTATGTTCTGAAAGCCTAAAAGTTTAAGTTGCTGAACTTAAGACAGGACCTCTACTATACAATGATATTCCTGATGTTCCACCCAAAAGAAGCAAAAATTACGCAAGTATAGAGCTAAAGAATGTTTGTATTTCTCTTTCAACTCTAGATATAAAACAAAACACAAACGTGAACATACTAAAAGTCTTCAGAGAAATAAATACATGCTTGTATTAAACGAATGCCTACAACAACAAAAAGACTGAAGGAATTGCTTATAGAAGTCTGGTTCTAGCTAAGAGAAAACTCCCAGCAACACAAAAGCAAACAACTTCAGGTACTAGGAAGAGTAGTGCCTAACAACAGGCCATAGGCAACCAGTTAAGTTCTGGTAGACCAGTCCTTCTGCTCCTCTTGACAAGAGTAACAAATTTGGGAACAGTGCTTGCCAAAAATATGATTAAAGAAGTACACAGCTTTGCAGAAATATCTGATTACACCCTGAGAACTAGCTACAATGGTAAATGCCTCATTTATCTGACACACTTTTGCCTTGGGGGGAATCATGTTTACCCTGAGAGAGAATGTTTTCTAAACAACAAATCAGTGATGACTGCTTCAAAAATACAAATCCATCCAGTATCAAAAACTGGCGAGGAAATGAAACAGAAAAACAAAGAAATTCTAGGACTAGAGAGGAACTGAGGTCCAGAGTTCTATCCTAAAGATCTAGAATATTATTTTTGCATTAATTTAGCAGATGAGTAAGATGTAAAATATCTCCTACTTAGTAAATGTACATATGCTACTAGGAAGTTGTTCCATATAAAAAAAAAAATTGAGCTAATATAATCTCAAAAATAGGTATTTATAAGCAAATGTAACTTTCCCATGACAGTGGCTACTGCAGTATTCAGGTGTTCACACTAAACCACACAAACATAAACCACAGGAGGAACTTATGAAACAACTGCCTCTGTAATCTATAAAAGGGTTCATTTCAGTGACAAATGAACCACACAGTCAGATAGTTTATAAGCATACATGGACAGGGCAGGTAAACCCACAAAGAACTTAAAATGGAAGCACAGCAGCTCATTCACAGCAGAACACAGCTTTTAAATCAAAGGACAGTGTTACAGGCACCACAAAAAGAGGGAATTAAATCCACAATGGGCAACTACATAAAATGAATTCATTTGCAGGCAAAAGGTAGGCAGGAAGGGGATGTATCCTTCAACTGAATAGACCTGCAAAGGCAGCTTTATGCTTCAGTCAATGCCCAACTGCTTTCCAATTTAATATTTTTGTCCCTTCTTTGACTAGAGATGAAGGAACACAGCAACCTGCCATATATTTATTAATCTCCAATCTTCATTAAACAATTATAGATTTCTCATATCTTTGCAAAAGTAAATTTTCTCTGCATTTTATCATCACCTCCCTAGATAACATCCTTTGCCTTTCTTAAAACCATCCTGAACAGTTCTTCAGACAACAGCACCAAGCTGTCATTTGCACTACCTTCTAAGCAAAGTCCACACAAATTCTGGTGTTTATTTATTAACAAAAGATACTGAGTCCTCTAAACTGATAATGATTCCTTCCTTTAAACTATAACTCCAGTGTAACCTTACAAAGCAACAGATTTTTTTTTTATTATTAATTTAGGGTTTTTTATTTAGATAATCAAGAACAAGGTCTTCAATACAACTCTGAAGTGAAAAACTCTGCTTCTGCTAGAAATCTGAGGAATTAAGATTTACAAGAACAGCTAAATGCAAAAACATTTTGTTCTTGAACTGACATAAAGCAACAACTGATCCTGTTGAGTGTTATTTCTTAAGTGATTTTTTTATCAGACAGATTTCAAAAGCTTGAAAAAGTAAGAATCGAGGAAGAAATGAGACTAGATAACTAACAGGTTACCATAATCACATCATGTGGGCTCTGAGGACTATACTCATCATAAATGAATTGGGCAACAAAAGAGTTTTACTAAAATTCACACCACAATTATCTTCCATCCAAAGCTCCCAGGAACAGATTTGAAAATATAAAGATAAAAAACAAACAGAAACACTGAAGACAATGGTAGGGAAAAAAAGGAAATGGCACACTTCGAGCCACAACAATAAACTACTGCAATCCTAGCCTACGCTTTATTCTTTCCCCAAGTGTGACCAGGCAAAACTAGCTGGGGAAATAATCCACACTTAACACAAGATGTTTATTATCAGAACCAACTGTTTGAAATTGGAGGGCTTTAGCTTTAAAGAGGCTAGCCAAAAAAATATATATTTTTAAAAAAAATAAAAAAACAAACAAACACTGGGATGTTAGTTTTACTCACTGGGCTAGATAACTCTCCCAAGATTCAAGAAGTACTCTTTTTTCCTGACACATGTTCTTCTCTTTTAAACTCAATACCTCTAAATTTAGTTTCTTTGATCTGTAACAAGCAAGTGTTGAAACCTAGTGGAAGACTTGTCTATAAGACAGAAAACTGCCACTGCACTCTAACGTACATCCTTAGTTCTAAAATGAGAAGAAAGAAGGTAAAAGTTTCCCCCAATTACTCATTTTCAAGTTGATTCAAGGATTTGCAATTATGATTAGATCAGTTACTGGAACAATCATACCTGAAATCTTCTTTCAGAGATCTATGATCCTTACACTATGATTCTAACTTAATTCCTTTGAACAAAGAAAACAATCAACTCAAGAACAGAATTTCCTTCCTGCCGTCCACTCTGAGAGAAATGTTCAGACTAAATTAAGCAGTTTGGAAGGGGAAAAAATTAATAAATATATATATAATATCTTTAAAAAAAAAAAAACGCTTTCACTTGCACTGAACTATTTTTACTCTCTAGGTTTTGAGTATAGTTTTTTGCTATAGCTACTATAAGAAGCTGTGCAGAAGCAGTAACTTCTCAAAGAGGTCACTCTAACAGAAAAGTACTTTTTAGTAATAAAACTGCCCTAAAATTAAAAAAAAGTAGATGATGTTATGTGAGAAGACAGAAAAAAGAAGTGGAGAAGCAGTGACTAAAACCTGATGGGTTGGAGCAAGGAAGGGGAAGAGAGGTATAAAATGCTACCTAGATTTAATAAATAAAAAAACCACCCTCATTCAGTTTTCAAATCCTAGATGGAAGAACTTCAATCTGAAGTAGTGTGGGTGAGACTTACCATCAAGTGATCCAGGACTGACAGCTATGAACTGCCCCAACTGTATCCATAAGAGGATGAAGCAACTCATTAATAACGGATTGGTGGATATGGGAATGATAAACATTACTATACCTAGAAAAGCAGGTACAGATTAGGGGGAAAAAGAAAGAGAAAGTTAGAAAATACTATGCAGGAAATACAGTCAGCTCAACGGTCCTGCATTCCTGACTTCCTTATTATTCTCAGAGAAGTTAACCACACACAGACACTGATTGTTTCAACTGAATATTGTTAACAAAAACAGCTCATTCAAGCACAGAATGTGCACCGTCAGGCATCATCCGAAGTGTTAAGCACAAGGCAAAGCATCTCACTGTTACACTGTAAACAGCTCAACTTGGAAAAGCACAAGAAACTGAATGAAAGCATTATTTTACTTCAGATTACCCTACCATTTTCAGGTTAAAAAGAACAGGGACAGAGCAGCAATAACAATATCTTCATTTGCGCTTCATAACAGAGCAGAATCTTTGGGCACTATCATGTTAAAAGTGCACGTTTACCTCACTTGATAAGTTTTAACAAGTCTTCCTGTGACAGCATTTTTCAATTAATGCATTTTGTAAGGAAAAATGAATAGGATTGCTCTTAAAATAAAGCATAATATACCTTGCTATGAACCTTACCTTGAAAGGTTTGTCCCCACTGTGTGTCAGCATATGTCTCTGCAACCAACTTTGACTTGTTGAAGGTGTATTATATACTTTGCAACCTTTCCACAAGCAAACAAACACCTGATAAAGTAAAAATGTGGTCAGATTACACAAGTCAAAGAAAACAGTAAAAAGAATTAGCAAAGAAGCCTGCTTCCACAATTCAAATTAGTTCAAAGAATTTTAAATCAACCAGTTATTCTGCAACATAATTCTCACCTCACCAAGGCAAAAACAACTGAAACCACAGTATTCAAAAATAAAACATAAAAGCCAGGCGATCCTGCAGACAGACACAATTAACAGCCACAGCTTGCATCTGCACTTTGTATCAGTGTCATCCAAGTACTGAGATATAAAATTCTGTATGATGAAATTTACTGGATAGCAAAAATATAAATGATAAAATTATTTCATCTTATAAGCATGAAATAACTTCATTCTTTAAGAAGGCAAAGTTGAAGTCTTAATTAAAACCCAGTTGTTTAAATGTAAGTTTTATACTATAGAATACTGGATAACCCTAGTTAAGGTTTTAAGTTCACTTCCTGATGAATAAAATTAAAATCTTCCATAGGATTTAAAATCTATGGGTGTTTAGCTATTTCCATGTACAGATTAGTCACACGCACAATAGTGCATTAAAGGGAGTAGAACTTACTCACGCTGCTTTTCTCTCTCTCCTCTCATTGTGTCTATCTATAACCTAGAGAATAAAAAAGCTCAATGAACTTGGCTTTCATCAGAAATTCCTCAACAAGTCTGTGTGTGAAGGGAGGTACAGCCCCAATTTTTAGCAGCAGAATACAGTCCCCAGGAATAGCATTGTCCAAAATACTTTCAGAATACCTTTCAGAACTGAAGCAACTAATTGGATTTGGGTTTCTTGTTCTCTTTCAGAGATTAAAAAAACTGAACCTTCAAAAGACTGTACTTTCAAAACAAAAGCATAGCCAGAGGAGTGCTATGTGCTTGCTACGTAACATACAGATACCCCAGCTTACGAATGCAAAGCTGGAAAACCTTGTATGCCTATGTGACTGATCAAGGTCTACTGACCCATGAGGCCTAACTTTCTCATGTTTTGGTGTCTGCTGCTTCTGAGCTTTAAGGTCTCCCTGTAGGCACTGGAATTTTCAAATTCCTGGAACTGAAACAGTTACTTCATTGTCCCAGTATCTCCATCACCAACTGCAGAGCATCCAGGAAAGAACTACTATGAAACAACAGGTTGCTGAAATGCAATCTCTGCAGAAAACATGCACTTGGTTTTACAGCAATGCACAAGAAACTCCAGCAAGGCCTTTTGGGAACATGTGTCTGAAGGCTGTATCCAAAATATTTCTAACAAAACATTTTAGGGAGGTAAAACTATTATTCCATTAGTGTATCCTGGGCATTCATGATTCTATATGGAGTGGAAGCGTTATCTTAGTATTAGCTTAGAAAAAAATATATACATTACAACCATAAAAGCAACATGATAAGCATGCTTAAAAGTTCCCAGTAAGCATTTACTGCTACTTTTCTTCAAGTTTATAGTCACTGAGCTGATCAAGTTTTGAAAACCAATGAAACCCCCAAGAACATGCACCACTTAACCGCCTCACCAGCAGATGGCGAACCAGTCCTTGGAAGAAAACATTCTCCTGCCAGAGCATCCAGTGGAGAAACTTTACAACAAATAAATCAACTCCACCGGGGGGAATAAAACAAGTGCGAACTGAACACAGTAATCAGGCACACAGCGTTACCTACAGCTGTCTCTTTCAAAAAGATGAATACAGTGGCATTTTCTAAGTAAAAATATCCACAAATCACACCACACTGAACATAAACAGACAAATACAACATAGAACATTTTTCAGGATTTTCAATCTCTTCTTGAGCAATGAAAAGGGGTCACAGGTGGGACAAAGGTCACCAAAGATGCATTTACATGAAATTCCACAGGATACGGATACATCTCATCCACTTAATTGTTTCATCCAGGACACACGTAACACTTTTGTAAACCTACAAATAGAATTACAAAGTCTATCTTTTGGGTGACTAAGAAGTTGGCACATCGGTCAGATGATTCTGCCTGGAGTTTGGACTGAAAAAAAGTCACTGAATATCAAGCTGAAAGTTCAGTCATAACAAATAACATTAGCTAAATGCAGCCAATGAGTCACAGCCACCACTGTGACCCAATTAAAGAAGTACAGAGTTAATATTACACCACTTGGATATTATTTAAAACCTTAAAATTGTGAGACCTACCAAAACCACATCACTTAACCACGTATTAAACTGAAATACGTACTTCAATTTAAAAAAAAATACTAGATGCAGTTACATTGAAGATGTAAGACCTGCTGTCAGTACAAACAGAACTGTTTTGCTAGGACTTGTACTCCCAAAACAACCCATCTTACTTCTCTCTTATATTTATCCATGCATATTTTATTACTAACAGGACTCCCATTTGTAAAAATAATCACGATGTGACTTAGCCTGAGTTAACATGCAGCCACACATACACTAGAAGTTCCAAGAAAATTAATTCCAAGTATTTCTATATAAACCAGCATTTCAGGCTGCTGAGAAGTTACTAAACCTATTAAAAATTCAATAGATTCAATTATTTTATTAAGAACATATTTTCTTAAAGCTAACCATTCAAACAAAACCATAGAATGGAAAAATAGAGCGAATTGTGTAGAACACAACAGCTCAATACCCAATACCACATTGCTGAGGGCCTAACCTCAGTTGTCACTAGCTACAGAATAGATATTTTATAACATAAAATTACTACTGTCATTAAGAAGTGCAATAAGGACTAAGGAAGAAAAGAAAGAATACAAACCCCTCCTCGCTGACCATCCACATGTATGGAGCGAATATGATCTGCCAAATCCGGGCTGGAGCTGAAGCAAGCGTGGCAGTGATCCCAGCAACAGTTATAAGCAATGCTTTTTGCAGAGGAGGCAGGACCTCCTTGTCCATTCATCATCACCGGAGTTGAACGTCCACTGGAAATTGTGCTGTCTACATCCATAATAGTGCTGCTTATGCTGTAAGAAGAAAGTTCGTGTTTGTTACAAACTTTATTTGTTCCATTAACCTTTATGGCACTGCATCAGATTCATTTAGGTCAAAAAGGATATCTTACACATTTATTTATTATGGTTCATCATCTTGAACAAAGCATTTAGTCAGAAAATAGCCACTATCACTGTACTGTATAACTTATAGACAGCAGCAACAAATGAGAGGGCCGGAAAGTTCTTCCCCACTCAATAACTTGCCAGAAAATCTTGTGTGGTTGCAGCTACTTCTAAGCCACATCACTCACTCCTTATTTTTACTCAGGGGATGAGGGGAAAGCATGTGTGGTCAGACCAGAGATGTATCTACACCTATAACCACAAATGACCCTGAAGTTTTACAGGATGCTGAAGACTCCCACACTTAATTATTTGGTCTGGTAGTCTGCATGTCTATCAGATGTGTTGAGTAAATTAATGATTTGACCTTGTTTTGGGTTATTGGTTTGGCAGCTTTTTTTTTTTTAGGGGATGTGGGGAAGTAGTTTGCAAACACGTTAGCAGCAACTGTAGGAACATGGACAGCAGGGTCACTTTTTATCGGATGGTCTGTTATGTGTCATGACAGATACACAGCCGAGAATGAAACTGGACCAGAAAAAAAAAAACTGAAGTGCTCTTTCCATGTTAGAGGTAGACGGATGTTGCTTCTGGATAAAAATTAAATAGCTACAGACATGCCTTTTTTTTAACCTAGTAAACAGACTCATTACCTTTTAGAACCCTTCATGTTTGTCTTCCATAAAGCCACAGAATTAGAGGACAGCTCATCTTTGAAAGGATCTCAGGGACCTACTTAGTCAAATTTCCTGCTCAAATACAAGCATGGCCTTTTACAATTAACTTTTTAATGGGTATTTTCAAAGCCTGAAGTTTCTGCTACCTTTCTAAAATGTTTTTCCAAACATCTGATTAACCCCACTGTGGAAAAAGTGAACAATTTCCTAACATCTCATCAGATTCCCTAGTGTTGCAACTTCAGTCTGTTGCCATCTTCTTCGCTTTACAGTGGACAACTCCAGCTTCTCCTTTGCTATACATTCCTTACCAGTAATAAAACAGCAATAACCCTCCCATTCTTATTCTAAAACTGAAGAAACCCAACCTCTCAGCCTCTCCATGCACAGCATTTACTTCAGCTTTCTAACCAGCTTGGGGGCACTCCACTGGATGCACTCCAGTACATCACTATCTTGGAGGCATCTGCTCAAATAGAGCAATCCAGACGCAGTTTCAAATGCGCCAGGTAAAGAGGAAGAACTGCTTCTGTTGACCTAATAGATGCACCTTCTCTAGTACAGCCTATACGTGGCACTGATATTTACTTCAGTGTCTTTACATAAGTCCTTACTCAGTCTTCTGAGTAAAATGCAAGGAAAAAATAAAAATCAAATGGCATTACTTTAAAAGAAATGTTGTTCCACATTTCCGATGCCATACTCTCTACCATTCTATAACATATTTTGACATGGATGAAACAAAAACCGCACCATTATTCAAAATTAGAAGATATTACCAGCACATCTGTTCTTTTGCTTTAAAATAATTTCACAGAATGGTCCGGGTTGCAAGGGACCTCAAGGATCATGAATCTCCAACCTCCCCTGCCACAGGCAGGGCTACCAACCTCCACATTTAATACTAGACCAGGCTGCCCAGGGCCCCATCCAACCTGGCCTAGGAAACTCATTTCATCATACCTCTTTTTTCCTTTAATCACTGCTAGCTAGCATCTTTTTCCCGATTTCAAAATTCTGATTTCCCTTATTTGTATTTTTTCCCCTCCTCAACCATAGGCATTCCATCACGTTTGTCAATATCAAATGTCATGCTTTAGTTATAACAGACTCCCTTTAGAAAGCTTTCCAGTTAGAACATATCCTGAGCAATTCCTTTAGGAAAAAAAAAAAAAAAAACAAAGTTCTTGAGACCTTGTCAACAGGTTTTCAACAGGTTTTTGTTTTTATAGAAGTCTATTAAACATGAATTTGCTAAATATTATATAAATACCATCTTCTATTTTTCAATTGAAAATAAAAAAAAAGACCTAACCCCTTACAAGGCGTGCCTTCTCCCCATGAAAGCCACACTGGTTTCTTTCTGCTACATATTTTTCCACATGCCCATTATTTATTTTGTTCCTTTTTCTATATCCTGAAAATGTACAGCTTTCCATGCCCCACATCTCACCCCATCTTCTTTCTTCTGTACACATAGTAACCTTGGTTCCTTTCATAACACAGGCTCACAGTGATAAAGCAAAAGTGGCCAACAGAAGCTTACAGATACGGTTTTGAACCTGTTCCATGTTTCTGTCTTTTCTCATAAGTCTAATTTATAATCACCAGAACGTTCCAAAAATTCAACTAGAGCTGACTTGAACCTACAGGCTCAACAATGCTAAGAGTCTCTAATTACAAAATACTAGTAACAGTTGTTAGCATCCCTCTAGGAAGATACCAAACTTTAAAGTACGTTGCAAGCAATCATATTTTTCCTCCAATGCCAGGTCTGTAATAGATGTACCAGGAGACTGACATTTCCACCTTCCTTATCTGCTATCTATGCCAAAAGTTATTCCTGAAAGTAAAATCTGTAAAATCAGGTTATGAAAGCAAAAACTACTGACAGCCTGCAGTCTGCCCTTGTGGTTAAGACCACCAATGGTATCCTGGGGTGGATTAAAAAGAGCATGTCCAGCAGGTTGAGGGAGGTGATCCTCCTCCTTCTGGAGTACATCTGGAGTACTGTGTTCAGTTCTGGGCTCTTCAGGTCAAGAAGCCAGGGAACTTCTAGAGAGAGTCCAGTGGAGGACCACAGAGGTTACAAGGGGTCCGGAGCATGTCCTCAGGAGGAAAAGCTGCAAGACCTGGGGCTATATTCAGCCTGGAGATAGGCAGGAATGCAGTGCATGGGGCCAGGCTCTTTATGAAGGTGCCCAACAACAGAACAAAGGGCAAGGGGCACAAACTGGAACACAGATAGTTCAATCAGAACATGAGGAAAAACTTATTTACTGTGAGAGTGACAAGAACACTCTAACAAGCTGCCCAGAGCAGTTGTGGAGTCTCCTCCTCTGGATACACTCAAAACCCATTTGGACACTTTCCTGTGCAACCTATGGTAGGGAAGTTGCTTTAGCAGAAGTGTTGTACTGGAACATCTCCAGAGGTCCCTTCCAATCCCTATGACTCTGTAAAGAAAAATAAGGTTACTTAATAACATACCTTTCCTCCAATACATCCAAGTTCTGGAGCTATCCTAAAAATTTTCTCAAAATCAGCATTCAGAAATAGTTTTGAATGCATATGAGATGGCACATAGCCTGACCAATTCTGAATATAGTACCGTGACACTGACCTGTGGTTCCAACAGGGAGTTGCTTAATTAAGGACAGCAAAGCACTACAGGTGCCCTGTTAATGCAATAGCTTCTTCAGATCATTTCAAGCAGACAAATAACCCTAACTTTATCATGGTTGACAGGTACTAAAGTATGGAGTTTTATCCATGTTTTAAACAGGAGCTAAAGCTTCCAAGATTTGTACAGTTGAGTCCATTTTTCTATATCGACTGCAAGCATTAGGACCATTCTCAAAAACACTACACACAGGCACTGCCAAACACTTGTCCAAGAAGGGGTATGGACCTGATAACCAGGACAAACCAACAACGATTATTCAGCATGGTTCTCTCAAAGGTTCACTGCTTCTCAAGCCTGGTCTGAAAGGTGAAAATAACAAGAAACACAACCCAGTACAAATTCTATGAAGGACAAAGTACGCACCATCTGCATATGTGTGTTTGGTTGCACAAGCATGCAATCTGAAGAATTTCGCTAAGCTGTAATACAAAAATTAATTGAGCAACCTACAGCATGAGACAGCTACTGATGTCGTAAGTGCAACACAACAAACACGGACTTGACGATACAAAACCACAGGTCTCTTCATTTTTACAGATCAGGAAATGCAAACTCAAGGCTTTCTTTCTTTTTTTTCTTTTTCTTTTTTTTTTTTTAATCTTCGAAATGCTATTCTACTTGTAGAAACTATCCTTAATTCTGAAGAAAAATATGCAAGAGCTGGAACTAGTGATACTGATCCAGCAAAAGATACTATGATAAATAGGTGTGTTAATGACACAAGAAATCAGCAACACTTAGAAAGCTGATCTGATTGTAATAGTTAATGTTGCTTTGTTTAGCTCTAATAGCCTAAGTGCTTGCTAAAGGCTAACAGATTAGAATTACATCCCTGGAGGTATTTAAGACAGGTGTGGACATGACACTAAGGGACATATTTTAGTGGTGGGACTTGCTAAATCAGGTTGACCATTGGACTTGATGATTTTGAAGGTCTTTCCCAACCTAGATTATTCAATGACTGCTATCAAAATTAAGTATTAGAAGAACTGGGACAAAAAGAAGGTTGCCCATAGCATTTCAAAACAAGTAGCATATAGAATTTCTTGGAAGTTTATCTTCAAGTGTTACATTGGACTACAGTTCTTCAGTGTGTGCAAGACAAAGTAAAAAGGAACTGAAATCCAGCTTGGTGATAGTAGGTCAGTACTTCATTTAACAGAAGTCATTCCCTTCTTCTAGCTTGCATAACTAAGACATTAAAAGTATAGATGAATAGTGCTGTAACAGGGCCTAAACAGCTTAATTGCTTAAAAACAAAATCATCAGGGTCACAATAAGGGATCATTTTCTGGTTGTTCTCTCAACAAGCTCCCCTAAAAAGCAAGAAACACTGCTCTGATATGCCTTTTCTAAAAATAACCAAGTAAAAAAACCCTCAAATAGTCTTTTTATTTTGTACCTCCAAAAGCAATCAATTTTAGGTTATCAGCTGCCTAACAGTACTCCAATAATTTAAAAAAAAAAAAAAAGAACTCAAACTTTTATTCCATCTCACTTAGTGAGTTCTGGGTCAGTCAGGAGAGACAATGAAGAGAATCAATGAAAGACCAGCAACATCTTTCCTCTCTGGCATGCTTTGTACAGCAGAAGTACATGCACATTTTGTCTAGTAGGCCAAGAAGCTTTTCAAATAAAGTTTGTAGATACATCACATCAGGAAAACACTGACTTGGAAGACCACTTGACTTTCAATTGCTATTTCAAGATCAAGGAGAAAAACGATGATGGGTTTCGTAAACAGAACTGTGGCTGCTGCTTAAGTCTATGAAGATTTAATTGCAACATTTTTTCCTCAGCCTGCTGATTTACCTACTATTTACTGGGATCTCAGAAAGGGCATGAGAGCAATGTGTGCCTGCACACATTCCATCTTTTTGCCTAGCCCACTAGAGTCCTGACATCAACCCAGCCCAAACAGGGCTGGACTACTACAGCAGTGTCTGTGTATCTTTCAACCCCTGAATAGGGCTTTCCAATCCAATCTGACCTTGGATCACGCTGTGTAGAAAAAGTTCCATAACAAAAGGGAAGGTAGTAGCGGTAAGTACATCTCCTTCTGCACCACTTTCTTTTTGCTCTCTCCTTTAATATCCACAGAGCGTGTAAGTGAGAGCGTAATAATATGCGTCAGAAAGAACAGCGCGAAGTAAAGAAGGAAGACATTCTGGTAAACTAAAGGTAAAGAAAAGATATTGAAACAAACTGCAGCTAAGAAATTGAAAACAATTTTTTCCCAGTTCTTTTTTTCTCCCCTCTAAGTCCTTTCTCCTCAGCCGCGAGATCTGTTTAAATCCTGACTGCCACTATCAAAGCAGAATGACACTAGTTCAACTTAAGCGCTTGTGGCATTCCCCTATTGCTAGTGACAGACAGGTCTGGGTTTGCTCCCGAGCTGTAAGCAGGCTTCAGCTCTATTGTAATGGATCTATAGACCATAGCCTGATGAAGAACATTAGACATTTGAGTTTCAGAGAGTTCAACTCAGGGGTCATCCCTAACAATAGAGCATCAAAAACAGTCACTGCTGGAGAGAGCCTGCATACACAATAGCTGTTTTTAAGAAGCATCGTTCAAAAGACTGACTAATTACTAAAATTTAAAACTGTTACAGCGAGCACAACGTAGTCTTCCAGACTGTTTTTCCCTACTTTCATCCTAATCCAAGCACCAGAATGAACCGTAAGTTAAAATCACAGCCCTAGGGGCAAGAACTGAATGCTGTTCCAAATCGCCTCTCTACACCAACACCTAATTTCACCAGAGCTGGCAAACAATGCCTTCCAGATGTACCAAGGTAGAATGGAAAGTACTGCATCTTCTCAGAAGAGCTGAACCTTTTTCCTTTATTATGGCCAGCGACTTGGAAATGAAACTGATATTTAAAGTGTGTTCATTAAGCAACACAATTAACATAAGCTTAACTAAAGGAATCGTTACCTCAAAGGCACTGTTGGAGGTCTTATTTTTACATTTTAGCTGAAAATAATCATGCTGATAATGAGGATGTATTAAGACATTTATTTAAGCATCACTTTCATGTTAAAACGTTCATACCTGCACAATCTATGCTGAATGTGAATCAAATGCATCTAACTGATTAATCCAGTCCAAACCGTGTTTAGAAACAATCCTGAGACTGAAACATTAGCAATAATAAATAGAGCAGCAATTGTTAAAAACACACAAGGTTTTTTCTAGGATATCCAATTTTAGATTATTACTCTCCTTTAAGGATCTGAACAAAATTAAGCTATTGTTGGAATTGCGTAAGTACAAGTATTTCCTTTTGAGAAAAGAATAATCTCCAAATTCATCCCAATTTAAAATGCACATATTTCAAACCACATAACTTACCACATGCACATTTGGGCACTAACTGCTGTGTACAGTTAAATGCGAATGAAAATATAATGAGCCTGTGATTTAATGCACTACAAAAAATGGTGTATTGCACATCATTCCTGACACACACTTAGCTCTCTGAGTTGATTGATTTCCTCACAACTGCAAGTAATCCCTTCTATTGAATTTAATGAATGAAATGCCCCAATTTCTCCCCCTGCCCCCCCCCCCCTTTTTTTTTTTTTTTTTTTTTTTGGTTAATCTTTCAGAACAACAGACAGTAGGGGTTTAGAAATAGTATCAACAAAAAAAAAAACAGAAGCAGCAAGAACAGCATAACTGCATTTTCACTTTCTGTGAGACCCCATTAGCCACCGGGTACCAAGCACATGCACAAAAGCCCAATTTACAACTATATTTTTAATGTCTGCTACCCATATTCCCCACAGACCTTAACTGAAGTAACCTTCCCTCAGGCAAAATTCAGACCTAACAGATGGGCCTTACACCAGGCCCTTGAGGGTCAACAAGCAGTTCTGTCTGATCAACAGGAGCTCATTGCAGAGTTACAGTACCTCCACTGAGAATGCTCAGCATCCAGTCCCCAGATGTTCAGTACGTAAGCAAAAAGGACCCAGATGATCGCAGCTAACATCAAGGGAAATGACTTTGATGGTTCCTATCATAAATAACCTCATCTTGCAACACAGTAATTTTAAAACCAACACACATTTCAGGGAACATACACCGCAGCATTGCTAAAACCAACACCACAGAGCAGCCATCAAGCCACGCTAAATGTGACCGATTAATCTTCTAAAATACGTAGTGCTGATCAAGTCGTAAAGCATCAAATCTACAGAAGATTGCCTCTGACTAGATGAAAGCATAATTAGCATTCAAGAATCCAAATACTACACATCTAGCTGGAAGTAGGTGAATATTTTAAGGATAAAAAACACCCCGCTAATTTATTTAGCTTCACTAGCCTGTGAAATACCTTGTCATTTCTACACGAAGCTTCAACTACTTTGTCCTGATCCATATGAAGGAAGCTTAAGGAGGATTGAACTGGAAAACTCAGAGGAGAAATATAAAAACAAACAAACAAAACCACTCAGAATAATGGAAACCAAATAGCAGAGGTTTCTTACAACAGCTTCAAGGGTTAAAACTCGGAATTCCAAAAGAAAAGCTTTTACAATGTGAAAGACCAAATCACAATTAGGTACTAATCCCAAAACAAAACAAACAGCATCAATCCGGATCATTCAATTACAAATGCCAAATCAAAACAAAACAAAAACTGAAAGGAAAAAAATTGAGGCTCTTAGTGACACATCAGAGCTCTACATCGCCTTCATGCTGCTAGGAAAAGTCAAGAGAGAAAAGGTTCACAAGCTTCCCAACCTTTCCAAAACAAGTAGAAGTCCGGGGCACAGAACAGACCGCACAGCAGCTTCTCTGCTTTTTTAAAGCCAACAAATTCAGACGTTATTTACATTATTTCCTACAGACTTCCTATGTAATCAATATATTAGTGAAGACAAATCCTCACCAAGCTTGAAAACGAGCAAGTGATCAATCCTGAGCTCCTAACCTTGACAGAAAACTTAAGCAACTGTCTTAGGATTTTTTCCCTAACATATCTATCATTTCCAAACACAGGACCAATGATACATTCCCAAGTAGCATCACGTGATTAACTCTTATTTCATCTTCTATTTTCAACAATAGGATGTGTAGATCAAAGGTGCAAAAACCTGAAGCAGGAGACAACTTTAGAGGTACAACTGACCTCAGTACTGCTCAACACCCCAAATTACTAAATTGGCCCTTGAGTCAGAAGCAAGTAATAATAAATTCAAATGGCTCTGCATTAAGATTCAACTGTTGCTGACTTCCAAGGAATATTAAGTAAACTTCACTGCCAACCTCTTCACAGTGCTTATTCTATCAGAACATCAAAAATCAGGATTATCGTATTCAGTAAAACACAGTGCTAACTAAGCACAGCCATACACATGCGTCCAAGCAGACTTAGATTTCATTGAGTTATGATCTCCAAATGATTACGCCAAGTTAAAAGTGAGATTGAAACAGTTCACAAAACCAGAGAATACCATGAGACAGAAGAACGGTGAACTTGAACACTCACCTGATCTTTTTTGTTCTCCTTCCTGTCTTTGGTGAGTTTGATGATTTACACAAGCAACGCATATGCTTCTACTACTAAGTTTCTAGAATTATCAATTTAATTCTCCAAATTGAACATTTGTGTTCCATAAACAAATCAGCTCCCCATACTGTATTGGACACATTTTGTCTGCAGCACAAAAATGCCATAAAGCTATGGAGCTCCTATATTTTGTTTGTTTGCTCTTCCATTTATCCAGCAAGTAACCCAGAGACAATCTTCAAAGCAGACAGGAAATAGAGCCACCTGCGTTTCTAACAAGTTTTTGTTGTTGTTTTTAACTGTCTTTAAATAGAACACATCCAAGATAATTTCTTAACTGATAATCATCAGTTTATGAATTTAAGGAAGCCTACTACCAGTAATAAAATACTAGTGCACGCACATAAATCACAATCAAAACAGACTGCAGAATGCTAAATGGCTAAAAAGAGAAGGATAGTCCTCAGAGCAACAACAAATGAGAACGCATGGATGAAAACAACCCAGAACTAAGTGAAGTATAAGTCCATCAGCGTGCTTTAAGTCAGTATCTTCCACTCACACCTGTTTTAGCAACTCCTACCACAAAGCCCACTGATAACCAGACAGCAGAACTCCACAGCTGTTCAGAGGCAAGGAAAAAAAACCTAATCAACACACACACACACACACACACACACACACACACAAACACAGAAAAAAACTAGTAGATGTCAGCAAAATTATTTTGTGAAAGTCGAGGGGAATTAACCTAGCAAGTAAGAGGTGCATTCTAAAAACACTAAAGATAGTAAAAGAAAAGCGTAGGACTTAGTGACATAGCATTTTCCAAAAGCACCTTCAGGGTCTTTCTACCTTTAAGTAAAAAGAAAACCATAAGGCAACTTCTGAACATGTGGAGGGGAATGGAAGGGAGGAGAAAGACCATAACCCAACCTGCATGAGCTAAGAAAGCACTAACTCCCTTTGAAGCACTTGTCTCCTTAGTCATTTGGATGCTTTGACTTTTCTTCAATTCAACCTATACTTCACACAAGTGAAGTTATTCTGACACAAATTTCTCATAAGGAAAAAAACCTAAGAAATGTTCTGTGCTGCTTTGGCTCACCTTGAGCACTGTGTGCAGTTTCGTATGCCACAAAATAAGAAGGACATAAAACTCTGAGAGAGCACCCAAAGGAGACCCAACTCAAGCTGGAGAAGGGTCTGGAAGGCAAGATGTGTGAGGAGCAGCTGAGGGCCCTGGGTTTTGCAGAGGAGCTGAGGGCAGGCCTGATGGCGGCTGCAGCTCCTCACTGGGAGCGGAGGGGCAGCGCTGAGCTCTGCTCTGTGTGACAGCGACAGGGCCCGAGGGAACGGCATGGAGCTGTCAGGGAGGGCAGCTGGGGGTCAGGGGCACTGCCCCAGGCTGATGGAGTTCGAGGTGCTTTTGGCCAGCGCTTTCAGATACAACGTTTGGATTTTGGATGGTGCTGTGCGGAGCTAGGACTTGGATTCAGTGATCCTTGTGAATCCCATCCAACCCAGGATATTCTGTGATTCTATACATCAATCCTACAAACAAGCCTGCAAAACTATTTATTGAACATCTGAATGGGTATATTGCTAAGAAATCAACCTAGGAGAAAATACATCAGTCAGGAGAGAATTCTGTACAGCATGACAACTGGTAGTATTTAAAAACATGTTTTGAAATTCTTCTTGAAGCAGTTGCTAATTTTAGAGTAAAACTGTTTCTAGATTAGGTGTAAATACCAAGAAAAGGGAACAGTATTGCAAACACTTCATTCTAACAGTATTAGACTGGGAGAAGGTAGAAAAGCTCTTCAAGACTGAAATCAAAGGAATTTAAAATAGCAAACATGTACAGGAAACAAAACACAGCTGAGAAAGTGTGTTATGAATCACCACCTCTCCGGAGCTGCTTCCACTCTCCTGGATCACCTACTTTGATTATTTAGATTGTCAGCCACAGAGTATTTGGGCTCATGCATTTACAGAACAAATCCAGGTTATCACCTGAGCTGCAGCATGCACATCAACAAAAGCAAATACAGCGAGGAAACCTGGAATGCAAAATGTCAGAGCAGTACGAAGTACAGCAGATTAAATATGCACGTTTTGTGATATGACAACAACAAGTACATATGCAGAAGCATTACATATATCTAGAAATTGTAAGTGGCTGTATGTTAAAGATACAAGTAACACTTTCATTTCTAGGAAACCATTCATTTCCAACTTGATCATCTCCTTGGAGAGTTAGGAATTTAAATCTTTACCAAAACACATTCAGTAGTTAAATGAGCTTTTTTTTTTTTTTTTTTTTTTTTTTTAAGTGTACTTTCCACTTCTGAGAATGATATTTAATACTACATCTAATCAGTACTAGAAGTTAAAAGCCTTCAGGTACAACGTCAAAGAAATGCCACCAGTTGTTACCATAACAGCTTCATTCTCCCAGCCTCAGGATGGCTATTCCCACCCCAACAACAAAACTCAAAAAACAAGCATACATCAAAAGGAACAGAGAAAGAAAAAGGCCAAAACTCCCCTTCCTATTTCAGTTACCCATCCTATGACAGGTCAGGTTTGACTTAGAGAAAGATACAGTCCGACACAGCAGCCTTCTGCACCAACTTCATACTTCACTGAAGGGTTGCTAACTGTCAAGCAGTAATCAAGCATCGAAAGCAGAGAAACTAGAGAAGCAGAACTGCACTAACAGACTCAGTTCATAACAGAAAGATCTGAAGGTGTGATTCCGTTCTGTTGGACGCTGAATTAAGTACCACTTGTATAATTCATCTATGCTACAGTTTGGCATTCAAGTCAGCCTCAGGAAATCTACCCGTGATGTGATAGAAGCAGTTCTGTTTGAAACTCTCTGCTTACTGCTGGTAATTAAATTGTTTTCTTTGGGCTTTAAGATCTTTCATATTTGGAGCCTGAGTTACAAACACAACAAAATAAACTGTAACAATCAAAATGAGGACTTCACTGCAATTTTACAGGGGAACTGGTAATTTGCACAAGGTGCTGCAAGGAACAACATTAATAATAAGTACAGAGAGTCTTCATGCTGTACTCTTTAATTAAAGTACACTTACTAGCGTGACTATATGTGGTGCACCCACCACTACACGACTTTCATGATGGTATCAAATCTTTTGCTTTTATATCACTATCACAGAACTCTGCATGTGCCCTAGGTAACACTCTGCTAATGAAAGCATCCATTAAAACCAATCAACTGAATAAGTTTTGGAGAAGATATTTAAGACCTTACATTCTAGTATACAGAGACCTGAGGAATGAAGAAAACGGGGGGAGTAGAGGGGGGAGGCAACACCATTTTGACTGAGAGGCTGCACATTTCTTTCCTCGATGATTTATTTTTTAGTTTTGCAAAATCATAACCTGAGAAAGGCAAACTCCGCTTTAATGCACCGCAAAACAAATGACAGATAGCAGGCATAATATGGAATGTTTATACTTCATTTTCTAAGACAAAAATATCTAAACACATCCATTTTCTAAGCATGAACAACTTTGGACACCAGGCACATAAAGTGATGAAAATGAACCAGTCTTGTAAAAAAAAAAAAAAAAAAAAAAAAAAAACCTGCAACTTGCAGAATTTTCTAGATCTGCCACTTAAGAAAAAGAAAAAAAAAAAAAACAGAAAATGGAAGCCTTGCTATTTGCACAAATAAGTTCCTTGCTCTCCTCTGTTTTCCACTGCTGCACGAGTTAGCAGAGTTTACATTCTCATCTATTTCAAGGATTCCCCACAGTTATTTGCTTCCTTTATGGCAGATACCGATTTCTCACTTCCTGCAGGCTTAGACCTCACATTTTCCTCAAGTTATTACACGTAATTCGTCTCCAAACATAACAAAAAGCACATCTCACTTTTCTCGCCTTGCAGGAAATCCCTCCAATGCTGCATCTGCTCCCTTCCAAGTCCCATCCACACTTTACACGCTGCAACAAATTTCTCTACCGCTGCCATATCTCAACTGTGCTTATACTTATTCCCATACTGCTCTCTTCCACGTCAGCTTTGTATATTGCTCATTCCCCCACCACTGTTCTCTAAGTGAATGGCATTTTGGTTTTGTTATTAAAAAAAGGGTGTAAATATATTAAAGCTATTGGAAAGACACGTAGATCTGAGTAACACTGGCTACAATGGAATATTTTTTACTTCATCACCCAGAAAGTCAGCTTCACCAATGGATGAGTAACTCCAGAAATGAATTATGTCACATCACTGCCAAATGGACGCTCAGGCTGCACGCAACGCACAGCTTAAATGGGCAGTGGAGAGAGAACAAATAAAGCACTGCAGTTCCTTCCACTACTGCTGGGAAATTCCCTGAAGTTGCTCCCCAACCAAAACCCACATTGAAAAGTTACCAGACTTCATGGTGACACAAACTTAAACAAAAAACACTCAGGCTCGTGCTCAATTTGAACATCCACACAAATACCACCTATCTTATACACTAAATAGGACAACATTTTTCTTAAATTCTGTGAAGGGTATTTAAATGATATTCCAACAGTTCATTACTCCATCCTCTTCCATCTAGTCCACAAGAAGACCTCACGTTAACCACTCAGTTATATCAAGCAATGTCTCTAGTAATAAAGATACTACCTGTTTAATATATCTAAGCTGTTTTATCTTCCTGTCAAAAGCTATTTTCTGCAGTGCCTGAACAGAACAATTACAGAAACGGGAGTTTTACTTTACCGTTTGAAAGCAAATAATAACCTCAACAAATACAGACACAACACATTCAGCAGAATTTTGGAATCTCAGGTCTTTATAGCCCACTGTATCACATCAGCATTACGTACACTTAAAAAAAATTAATGACTTAAACACCTTGCCACGTTAATGAATGATTCTTCACTTCCTGGATAGGAACATGTGAGACTATGCAGCAGAGAGGACCGAAGCATCTTCTAATCTGGTCATACAGATACATGAAGCATACTTATTAGTACCATATGCCTTCCTGAAGATATTTCAGTTTTACTGTTCTGCCTTCATAAACATCACTCTTACCATTCACGTGTAGCTGCCTGCCCAGCCATGAAAATTATTCACTTTTGAAGGTCTACAGACAGCATTACATAAGAATTGTATTTAGATCCTTAAAGTACTGATATTTTAAGATCAATCCACATATTAAAAGCATGAAGAAGCTTTCATTTTAAATAAGGTTGGAAAAAAAACAAAAAAAACACCAAGGTTAGAATCTGGATTTTTCAAGTCTCAGCCTCTCACCGGTCAGCACGTTAGTTTCACTCTGCCTCATTCCATTCCATACAATGAACAAACCCAAGGAAAAATCTCAAGTTTTATTATTAAAAAAACCCACCTTCCTTGAAAAGGCTATTTTCAAGATCAAGAGCTGCTCACTTACTAAATGGGGACAGAACAATAGCATTTCTAGAAGCATTCTACAAGTCTAACACTCAGTTAGGTTTCCTTGAATAGTATTTTAGTAAGGTTTCTTAGAAAATTGAGGTTTCAGCTGTCATACTGACAGTTCCTCTCAGTAATTGACTTTATTGGTGAATAACAACAGAGGTGATAAAACCTAAAATCCGCTGCTCTGCGAAAAAGATGGACAATAGGAAGGGCTGTGCTTGAGGAAAAGATGGGTCCAGCAACAACTTGTTAAGTCTGTCCTACCAGCTGGTCAGTAAGCACTTGGGCATCAGTTAGCAAAACAGCACATGCAATATCTCTGGCTGAACGTATTCTTCCAGTGCTTCTTGCTTGGTCAGTAAGAGGATGGAGCGAAGGGTAAACTTCTAAAAAAGTCTGAAGATCATTTAAGAACATAAGACCAGAGGAAACGGAAGAGAAATTCACCAAGGTAAAAAAAAAAAAATAAAAATACAACACTTCATGCAGTTTCATTAGTGAAGTAATTTTTGCTACACATTTTGTTAGAATTGTAATCAAATAAAATCAGATAAAATTTCAGTGAAATTTCAGATTTAATAGCACTTCTATAACAAACTTTCTGCTAAACAAAATATTTAACTGAGTTCAGTAATCTAACATTAAGTATTTCTAAGTAAATCTCACAGTTCAGCAATAATGCATCACTGAGCTGCAGGCACACCTTCACTGCATTCATCAGCTGATGTATACCCAAATCCACGCATACACGTACGCCTAGTTTTGCAGCCCAGTGATAAACTCAGCTTTTTCTGTAATTAACTGAATCATTCCTCTGGATTTTTAAGACATATCAAATGTTTCTCAGCACTGTACGAAGCTGTCCTGCTCCAGAGAACTGAGCAGAAAGGCATCCATCCTTTCAACGCTTGTCTGAAGCTAAGGAAAGGCACAGGAAAATTACCAACATTCACATGCTGATATTAATCTTTATCTGAAGGATAACTCGACCTGAACGCAGATTCTTATCAATGAGACAGCAGATATGAGCTCACTCAAAATCAGCGGGCAAACTTTCGCACAGCAGTAGAAACACAGCTCGAATCCCAGGAATAAAATGCAATGAGTATATCTGCAGACTTTGCACTGCACTCTCATTACTAACACCACTGAGCAGAAAATGCCACCTGGTTATTCTAAATATCAGCGTGCGGTTTGCTTTTTTGGTTTCTGTTCTTGGGTCATCTTTTGGTTTCTTTTTTTGTTGTTTTTTTTTTATGGGGGGAGCGGGGAGGAGAGGGGGAAAAGGCAGGGGTGCAACTGGTTTGAAATGCAGTACCAAGTGAACTTGCATTTCAAAAAAGCTGACCAAAATTCAACTCAAGTTTCAGGCATCATTATTCAACATCAGATTTGGTTTTTATTTCATTTCAAATACCTACAGATTTCCTACAGTAATACTCCAAATTATTTGTTCTCTTTTCTTGGCAGATCTCTCAAAATAGATTCAAAGTACTAGTATTAGAAGTAGCTGAAAGTGGTCATGTCTTGATAGCATGCAAGATTCTCCTGCTCAAACGTCACATCTGCAGTTTACTTCATAGTTCATAACACCAAATCAAAACAAGACAGACAATACATTGAAATTAGACAATGATAAAGATCGTACTGAAAGAGGAATTTGATCACTTAAGGAATTTCAGGCCCTCACCACACCCTCTTATTTATTCAAATTTGCTAAAGAGGAAACAAGAAAAAAAATCCCAAGCCTCGGGGCATAACCTGAATGAAATGTTAGCAAACCTACCTACAACAGGAGAATCACTATTGAACACACCTTCCTCTTGTTTAACCAAAGATAAGAACTCAAGTCCCTCAGATTCTTTCTTCTCTCACAGGAAATTTTACAACACAACAGTCTACAAGACAAGATGATGCCAACTTCCCTAGGTCTTCAGTGACAAAACTGGAGTCTCCATTCAGGACACAGGCAGAAAGTAGAGCTCAGAGTGCTGTACAGTGTACTGTTTTATAGAGAATATCACTGAACAGATATAATTCTGTCACAGTTACTACCTGTAAATCTGACCTGCACCCAGCTCCTTCCAGATACTCCACCACCCCATAGCGCACACTCTTCAGGCTTTTCTGTGCCTTCCCTACCATAGGCAACTGCCTGCCTAGCTGGTCAGCTTAAGGATGTACATCATGTCCCAGCTGGTTTCTAAGGAGCAGCAATAATTTCGATCGATAGGCTGAGGGACCTGTTGGACTACATGTGGTGTCATTGTTTTTGCTGTCTACTCCACTGCAGCAAGAAATGTCATCAAAATGATTTTTTCCTATCACCAGAAATAAGAAATGGCACTCTGACTGGCGTGGCTCCCTTCCTACCCAACTCAAGCAGCAGGCTATGAAATTACCATACAAAACTCCCTCTCAGCATCCCTGTATGTTCAGCGTGGACACTGAAGACGAAACTTTGCACGATTAAAACCAAAAACACAGTGCTGATTTAAAACTAGTGAACACAAAGGGCCCCCACTCCCGCAACTACATCTGCTCCACAGGTACAGGAAAGGAGCAACGAAAAGCACGCATGCAGATTTGATTGTGCCACTATAACAAGAGTAGCCCAAAAACAATGACTGAGAAAGAAACTAGTACACCAGCTCTTTAGTGTATGAGAAAGATGTAATGGGGCTGCACTGCCAAAAAACCCCTGCAACTGATTCCTGTTATTTCCTTAACCTACAAATTGAGACATTCTCAAGAGATCAAGATTCAATTCAGAGTTTGATTTTGTAGAAAACAAAAAATGACAACCCTAAACCTCAACAACAAACCTGCTGTTCTTCCAGAAAACCACTCCCATACTTGAGTGATTTCATGTAAAAATCCACATGAAAACAGAGAGGAGAAAAAAGAAAAAAAGAAAATAAGAAAATAAGAAAAGTCCCGCCACCTTCCTACCTCACAGCAAACCTGAAACGAAAAACTCCCCCAAGTCCTGAAGTCTCAGAAGTCAGGCAGAAACCAAAAGAACAGACTTTTTAAAGAAAATTTTCCTAAGGCTTTCAGATGCTCTGCATGATTTGGGGAACTGACTCACGGGACTTTTATTCAACACATGAGGCTGGACCCAGAGATGCCACACTCCTGCAACACGGGCGTTTCCCCATCTACTGAAATTTAACCTAACATATAAACAAAGCACGTACCTGTACCAAAACGGATAACTCTTCACACTTAATAAGGAAACTATCTTAAGAAAAGTAACGATTACTATTTTTTGTACTAACTACAGCATAGCTCAAAGCTTCCTTAAAGCCAAATTGAAAAGGAAAAGAATAAAAGAAGTTTCTAAAACTATTCTGGAGCGCTTATTAGTAAAGGAGCCGACGTATTCCACTCTTACATCCCTTTTTTCCATCTTATTTTCCGCTAGACTGTACTACACGCGCCCAAAAAAGCCAGCAAGCAAGCCGTGCTCCTAGAAGTGCCCAGCCTCCGGGCTGAACGATAGCTGGGAACCGGGCTGTGCCTTCCCTCGAGCCTCAAGCTAGAGCCTCGGCAAAACGAGACGTAGAGAACCTACGGAAACCACCTGCGTTTGGCATTAAACCATTCATCCAAAAATGACTAAGTCTCACACGGCCGGGCCCGGCTTCATCCAGCACACGCTCAGCCCCGGCGAAGGGCCGTTCCCTCGCTCCTTTCAGCTAGGTGGGATCTTCCCTTGTGTGTTCGGCGGTAACCTCAGCTCGCCGCCCGCAGCACGTACACTCGCGGGGCCGCAGGTACGGCGCGCCCGCGGAACAGCGCCCGGCCCCGAGCCGCAGGCACGGTACGAGGCGAAAGAACCCGGCCGGCATCCCTCCGGAACCGGAGCGGCCCTGGGGCGCGGCGCGACCGAACGCCCCCGCCCGGAGCACGCGGCGCGCCAGGCGGGCAGCGAGCGGCCCGCTGCCGCCCCTCCGCCGGCCTGACAGCCCCGCGGCCCTCGGGTGGGGCGAGGCTCCGGGACATGGCGCCCGCGGGCCTCTCGCACCGGGCACTGACCTGTCCTCCGAGTCCATGCGGCTCAGCGGTTCCCCGTCCGAGGACATCTCCAGGCTGCCCCGCCGCCCCCCCGACGCGGCGCTGCAGCTGCTGCTGCCGCTGCTGCCGCCGCCGCCGCCGGTGCCGTAGCCCTCGTCGCCGCCGCTGGACACGCTGCTGGAGCTGCTCCCGCCGCCGCCGCCGCCGCCGCGGCCCAGCCCGCCCTCCTGGCCGCCCCGCGGGCCCTTGGGCTCCTCCTTGGCGTCGGCCTCGCTGCTGCCGCCGGGGCTGAGCGAGCGGGTCTCGTCGCTGCAGCAGCCGCTGCTCGTGCTGCTGCTGCCCACCAGGCTGCTCTCCTCCTCCTCGCCGCCCTCCTCCTCCTCCTCTTCCTCCTCCTCCTCGTCTTCGTCCTCCCCGTCCCCGGCCTGGCTGGCGCTCTCCGGGCTGGGCTCCGACATGCTCTCCGCCTCGCCGTTCAGCAGCAGCAGCGACTCCGTCTCCGCCGCTGAGGACGGAGGCGACGACGAGGAGCCGACCCCGGCGGCGGCGGCGGAGGCCGCCGCCTCCTCCTCTTCCTCAGCCGCGGCGGCCGCCGCCTCGCCGGGAAGAAGCCCCTCCGGCTCCGCCATGTCGCTGCGAGCGGCCGCCATGGCGCCTGCGAGTCTCTGCGAGCCGAGCCGAGCCGAATGGGGCCGAGCCGAGCCGAACGGGGCCGAGCCGAGCCGGGCGCGCGCAGTGGCGTGCGCGCGGCCGGTGCGCGCGTGGCCCGGTTTGTGTGTGCGCGCGGCCGCGCTCCCCCCGCCCTCGCCCTTCTCACCCGCACAATCGCGCGGCGGCGCGAGCCGCAAAGAGGAGGGGCCCGAACCTCCACCGCCGCACGCGCTACGGAAGGCGCCCGGGGACAAAAACCTGCGGGAAGGCGGAGCGCGCGAGTCTTGTGTGCTGAGCGTCACCGGCGGGCACGGGGCGCGGGGGGGGGGGGGTTGATGCCAGGCGGTCGTCATTCGCCGCCCCGCCTCTGACGCGAGACTCGCAGTCACAGGACGGCGTCGGGCTCGGGGGCGAAGAGAAAAACTGAGCGAAGTGTGGGGAAGGAAGGCTTCGGAGTTGGCTGGATAGGGAACGGCGTGCCTTCTCAAGGGAAGGGAAAAAGGCCCTTCAACAAGGAGAGTGTGTGACTCTGCCCTGTGAGAATCGCTAAGAGAGCTGGGCTGGGACACAAAGGGGACGGAAAGAGGTTTTCAGTGGCACTGGCAGAAAGAAGCAAAAGAATTGTCCTGCCATCCATCAGGAGATGGCCGCCTGTAGTGCGGCCTCACACCTCCGTTTGCCGTAAGAAGCTTCCAGGCTGCAGCGTGGCCGAGGCTGAATGCAAAATGCACATCACTGCCCGAAGTGGAAATAAAAACAGAGAGTTAAATGTGCTAAAACTAAGGCAATTGGTTAATATTTTCCACGCAAAGTCAGGCCGAGGGTTGGAAGAGTGAGGGCTGGTAAATTCGCTGAGTTGGGAATGTTGCCATGTGAAGTAAAATAGATGGAGAAGCGAGAAGGATGAGAGGAATGATCACCAATCACATACAAGACTTCAGAACAGACTTTGTCAATTAAAGTCATTTTAATATTAAAAAAAAGTAAAAGGGAGGGATGAAGTTTACTCAAGGCAGATCATGCCAGACATCACTTCTTTTTTTTTTGTTGTTTTGTTTTGTTTTCCTTGTCTGTATAGATGTCTGTGTGTATACATTTAGTGAATTGTCACATGGAAATGATCAAGAATCCGTATGGGATGGGGATTTTCGGTAGCATTCAGACACAGATGAAATTGGGTAATCTGGCTAATTTTTGGCGGTGGGAAGAGTACTACTATTTCATATGGATTTTAAATGGGGTATATAGATTATTCATGTTTTATCCAATTCTTACTGAACTTGACACGTTAAAAAATAAAAATTAGAAATCGTGAAGCGGAGACGGGTTAGCTTAAGAACAGATGACAAAACTGAACCACAGCTCAGGCCAGAAAGACTTTGTGCAACAGGAAGAGTACCACCTCCTCAAGTCGTAGCAGGCATATCTGGCATTGCCACAGAGAAACAGGAAAAGTTAGCCACAGAGGATTAAAATCAGGGGAGGGTGCTCATGAGCCCTACATCAGCACAAGCAGGGCTGACTGCCCGCCCATCCATCTGCATGCATATCTGTCCGCAGCAACACCAGCAGCCCTCTGCGCAATGCCAACACAGAATGCCACAGTGCTGCGGGAGCACCGCAGCCTTGGAGCAAAGGGATGTGACACTGCATTCATCTTTGAGAGCAAACAAATGACATCTTTAACCTGCAGAGGAGCGTAAGCAAATGCGTGAGACTAACAGCAGTGGGAACGCATGATAGTTTTCCAGATTTTCTCAAAACAAGCCTCAGCTAGACATTGGAAATGGCAAGAATATTTTGAAACAAATGAGGACGTGTGTAACGCTGCTTCACCTGCATAGTGTAAGAGTCGCTGCTCCACTGACTCCATCGGAACAATCTCCGAACCCAGAGCCTCTCGACACCCCACCTCCCCCCGAGTAACAGCGTGCTCTGTACTTCCCTCTCAGCCTACAGAGGTGTGGCTCTCCCGTGGGTGTTATTGTCACTAATCTCATCAGACACGAAGAGCGAGGTCTGGAAAAAAAAAAACAACAACCTTTCGATTCAGTCAGAAGGCAGCAGTGGCTGAAGCAATTGCTGTGCCTCTTCTACAACTGATTTCCCTCTGGAGTTCACTGAAATCAGCCGTGGCGATGGGAGGGACCGAATCACGAGAAAACAAAGATCTAAATGGAGTGAAGTGAAAGGCACCTTTCGCAACTGAGAACGAGCAAAGAAAGGAAGTAGGAAACATGTATCTCAAAGAACTCCGTGCACCCTCGTGTGTGTTATCCGAATTCATCCCACCGTGTTCACGAGCCCGTAGCTGTGTGCTTTTTTCAGAACTCTCGGGTTCTTTGAGGTCATGTGCGCTCACCGGGTTCCCAGTGTCTGTGCGCCGGGAGGTGACAGGGGGATGCAGACCTAACACTTCTCACTTCCTTAAGTACTGCAGTAGGGACGCCGGCTCGTTGGGTAATTTGTGTATTCGGAGAGAGGGAGTGAAACCTTAGGATAGGATGCATAGGAAGGAGGGTACGAACCCGCAATCACTTAGCGTTTAAAGCAGGAGATCAGTGCCGCAGCGGTGCAGCAGTCATCAAATAAATACCCTGACGATCTTTAGTGCCCTACTTTCAGTTCTTTGAAACCGCGAAATCCTGCATGAAGGCTTGGTCCGTGAGCTCCCTAAAGTGCTAAGATAAAGTCCGAATCAAGCAGAAGCAGCAGTGATGACTTAGCTCTCTTGTTACTGACATTCCTAGGTCACAGTTCAATCAGCTCAGAAAAGGTAATTCTCCTTTTTCTTTCTCGCAGGTTTTTGACTTTTTCATACCCTGGTTCCAGTCAAAAGATGAGATCTGTCTGAGAACAGGTGAGTCTTAAACTTGGTAGTGTCAAAATCAATTGCATTTGAACGGTCTGATAAAAGCCCAAAACAAGAGACACCCTGCTAGGAAATCCATTAGAAAAAAAATAACTTACACATTCAGTTACACTTCAAGGGAGGATGTTACTTTGTCCTTCACACAAAGGGCTCTGGTATGCTCAGTCTAATTTGAGATGATCATTACAACAGGGACAGTACTTTAGAGCTGATGTAGTTATGCTGAAACTTAATAATCCGTGGCACTTGGAAGACTTTCTCAACAAGGTACAGAGGAAAAGAGAAAAAACAAACAAACAGCAGGTTAGTGAAAGCTTGTTCGCAGGCAAAGAGCTGAAGTAGTGCTGTTCTCCAGTAGTAAGAGAACAAACAGCCCAGGCAATCTGGAGGAGATTTGAATTCCTTTGCAGACACAGACATAGCAGAGCATGGGGAAGAAATGAAGAGTGTAGTTTTCTTTGTCTTACCTCCGAACCACAGGGGTGCAGGGAATTCACACTGACAGCAGAATCAATAGTGAGCAGACTCCAAAGCAGTTTCTTCTTTTTCTGGAGACACAACAACTTTGTGTTTTGTTTTGCTATTTTAAAGAACAGTTGGATGAGATCGTCAGAAGATTTGGTACATGCAGTGCAGTCTGTTTGAGCTTTTCTTCCCAGTGTTGATCAGCATCATAACACTCTGAGGCATAGTACACAAGCAAAACAAACCAGTAAGAAAGGCCTACAAAGAAAGAAAAATATGTACCGTTGGCCTAAGATACAGGAAAAAAATGCCACCCTGCACTTGTTAGGATGGCATGGGAAGTTCTGTGAAACGACACGCTTGATCACTGCACTGTCCTGCTCCTGCCTCCACATGCATGTCTTTAACACTGCAGGAAATTCCTGCTGCCTGCACCTCATGACTCACCTTGCTCACAACATTCTGCCCGCTCAGCAGTCTCTGGAGACTGCACCCTCCCCTTCTCTCTGCCCCACCCTTCCTCATCCAAATTCCAGGTCTTGAGGAAGAAGCTGCAATCGCCCATTGCTTCAAGTAAGCATCCAGCGCTCATTTCTCACCCTTCCCTTCAGACCAGACTGAAACCGCCTTATTCTGCAATCCCAACCCCACCCTCTCCTACAGCACCCAGTTAATTCTCCCTTTAAACTCCCTTCCACGGTGTTTTCTTTTTAAAGCTTTAATCTTCCCCTGTGTTGTTTGCTTGAAAGCAGGCCCATGACCATAGGAAAATTCAAGCACTGTTTAGGTTGGTTCAGTCAAAGGAAGGCTGCCAGAAACGTGTATTAGCTGAAGTCCCTCTTCTGTCCCCGCTGGCCTGTGAGCTGTCTCTGGTGTTGAAAAACATTTGGCAATGTGGATTCCAGATATTGCTTGGGTCTGTCTGCCCCTTCTCCCCTCCCCAGATCTTGTTACAGCCCTCGTGGGGACACACTGCCCCTTCTGTTGTGCAGCACAGCTGGCTGGGAAACTCATGCCATGAGCTACAACAAGGAACTGATTTTAGTGGTAGCTAGGATAAAAAAATATATAATATAATGCCGTTCTGTTGATGTTGAGTCAGGAAAATTCAGAAAGCTTCAGACAGCTCTATTAAATGTAACAATGCACACTACAGGGATGGGGAAAAATGTATGTATTAAAATGCCAGCAGTTAGTTCAGGAGTGGAAAACCCCATTCTGTAGTTCTGGAACTTATCCAAAAGCATATCCTAATGTTCACTCTGTTTGCATTTGAGCTATTGTAACAACTTGCAAGATCAGAGCACCCATGTGCTGAGCCGTGTATGCACACAAACAGCAGGAGGAAGCCCATGCTGCATGTAGATACTCTGACACAAGTGGAAGGAACCAGATATTTTACAAACACATCTTCTTTAAAATACATTCTAATTGATGTCAAATTTGCTGCCACATGATACCAAAAGAAAATACAAAAGAAAAACAAAAGAAAAAAAGCATGAAGATGTGCTTTTGAGCACGAGGAATTGGAAGGCCTCATAATATGGTTCACTTATGTAGGTTACTGCTTGTTGCAAAAACTGAAACTGAAGCACAGAATTTCAAATAGACACTGTTTAGATAAGGTAAGCTAGCAGTTATTACAGACACAGCTGAGAACCAGCTCAGAACTTGCTGTAGAAGCAGAAATAACCACAGTGCTTCTGCCTTGGTACGTCCCCCTGAATGTTACTCCAGTCACCCTGTCTCCAAGTCATCATGAGTTCCACGGACTTTCTAAGTATGTATTTAAAAAAGTGTTTTTCTTTGACATTATTCAGAAAGGTGTTCACACTGGAAAATGTACACAGCTGATAAAATACATCATGGCAGTATCAAAAAATGAGGTACACAACACTGTAGAATAGCACAGAGAATCATTTTGTTGTAACTATCATCAGTATTTTTACGTTTTGATTCAAACAGCGTATTTATATAAATTACCAGAGACTTTTTTCTTGTCCTCATACCTCCTCCTGTGCATTTTTTACAGGCATAGTTTGTTCTTTTTCAAAAAAAGGCAGCAAAAATTCTTGTGTTTCAGAAGAATCAACATCCTTAAAGGGTGCCATTTAGATTGGTTTTACCCAGAGATAATTAACATATTTGCTTCCAGATTAAAGACTCTTTACATGCTGTTAATTCGGGGAATGCGTGTTTTCTACATTCTTATGCAAAGCAGAGCTGGATTCCAGTTTTAAATGAAGGTGTGCCCCCAACCACAAATACAGGGCTGCCACCACTGTGTCCATTTACTTTCTGCAGGTCAGCTACTGCAGACCATTACAATAAAGGCAGAGAGGGCAATTCCAGAGGAGTGGAATTCTGCCCAAGCACACCAGTCAGTAAATAACAGCAGGGTTTTTTTTCTGAGCATGCAGATGTGAAATCAAGAGCAGAGCCTCTCTTTGCACTCATGGAGATTCTTTTCAAACCAGAAAAATAATCAAGATCTTGCTTGTTGCAAAACCGGTGTGTAACCATTACAACCAAGGAGAAATGAATAATGAATTGAATGCTAATTAAATACAAATCACAGTTTGGAAGCAATACAAACATACAGAAGCTTTTCCATGTTCTTCTAAGATCACTTTGAAAATCCCTTTCTTTAGTGTATGGCCTTATTTAGAATACACGCTCTTGATAGAACAATTAACTTGTTTTTTTTTTACATTAGTATTTAAAAAATAGATTAAAATCTCCTGTAGAAATATAGTTATAGGGTTTGTGCTTTTTTTTTTTTTTTTTTTTTTTTTTTCCTCTCAGAAGAATCTCATGGCTTTCCAAGATCGAGCTCACGTGAACATGTGTCCTTCCACCAACAGCTGTGGCTCCAGCGGGCCCAGCCAGGGGCCCTGAAGGGACTGGAGCCTCTGCCAGATGGTGAGAGGTTGAGGGAGCTGGAACTGCTCAGCCCATGGAGTGAAGGCTGAGGTGGGGGGATGACAGGGTTGTATAAATTACCTGCCGGGTAATTTATACCTGCTGGGAAAGGTAAAAGTTAGAGCCAGATTCTTCTTAGTGGTAAGGAGCAAGTGGAAATGGGAAGAAAGTAAAATACAGAAAACTCTATTCAAACGTAAGAAATAACTTTTTTTCAACATGAGGGTTGTTAAGCACAGAAAAGAGATTTGGGAATCTCCGTTCCTGAGAACAGTCACAACACATCTGGACGTGGTCCTGAAGAACCTGCTGTAGCTGCCTGTTTTGAGCAGGGGCTTTGGACTAGATGATCTCCAGAAATGCCTTCCCACCTCAACTCTGCTGTGATTCTGGAAAGCTGAGATATTATTTCCATGTTACAGAGACAGGCAAAAACAATAAATATTTTTCTGTGCTTAGAGCTGTAGCCATACACCCTGGCTTTGTCCCATGTCCACGTGGGGGAGAAAACCATGTTCCCAGCAGTCATCGCTCACAGCTACAGAAGCTGAACCTCATGACGGGAATCAGGTAGTGAGAACCTGCAGGTAGGTTTAGATGCAGCCTGAGATACCAGTAACTGAATTCAGAATTCCCATGATAGCATGTATGACAAATTTAGACTCCCCAAAGCCTTAACAGCTGAATTATTCCTCTTTGTCACCACCCCCTTTTCCCCCTCCCCACTCTGCTAATGTCACAAGAAAAATTCAAGTTGTGGAATATTTGTCAAACAGTTGGAGATACACAGCTTTAGTGTATAAGAATAGAAATTATTATTTAGTAGGCTTGAGCATGAACAATGAAACATCTGAATTGAAGAAAAATTCAGACTCGCTTCCAGAAACTCACCTTTCTATTACTGCAGCATTCACTGAGCAGCAGAAGTCATGCTCAAAGTAATTGAGACTGATGTAATTGCAATATAACTTTATTGTCATTTGCCACTAAGGGAAAGTCTTTATTACAGATATCGTATTTATATACTCAGCTATCAGAAATATGTTTCCAAGTCATAACTCTTCAAACCTTTGCTGTAAGATCAATGTGTGCCATGTTCTTGGAAAATAAGCCAAGTCCACAGTAGTACAGCATCCCTTCCTATTCTCAATCAAACAAATCTCAGAGAGAGAGGGAGATTGATGAGAACAACCTACTTTTCTGTGCATGGCATTCACTGAATGTGAAAAGGGGTTTCAGCAGGCCCAAGAAAGTAGCTGTTGTCATGACAGCACTGGGAAGCCGAGGGACTGAAAAGATCTTCATCAGCTCACTGCAGCGATTCTGTGCCAGATGAGCTGCATTGCTGGTCAGTGTGCTGACAACAGAGCCAGGGGAATGCTTGATTGTCAAATCACCCCAGTATGACTTTGCAAACTTCCCCAGTCTTGCCTTTTGAAACTGGAAAATGCTTGCAATCTAGCAACAAAAAGGGAACTCTTTTGCACTTCTCTTCCCCCTTCAGTGCTTCATTGACCTTCTCTTGAATTCACCTATCTTGTTAGATGGGGCGGCGCCTAACATGCCCATATAACCCTCCCTGTCAACAAAAATGCCTTGTAGTAGGCAGCAGTAACCTGCAAAAAACCTGTGCAAACAGCAGCACATTCTGCAGTCCAAGGCCATCAGTGTAACAAGTGTCACTCCTGTTAACTCTCTCTATGTGTATCTATGCTGAGATGCTTGCATGGCAGCTTTGGGGCAAGAGATGGAGAGGATTTCTGTGGCCCTCTGAACTGCTTAGGGTCATACTGACAACGCTGGGATCTTATCTGCCCAATTCTGGTCATTCTGTTCCACATAAATGCATTGTCTTTCATGCCACAGTTTGCATCTGCTGGGTGATCACCCCAAGCATCAGTTCTGGGGCACCTCTGAGTCTATCCCATTCACGTTGCAAATTTTATTTTACCAAAGTGACAGAAAATAGCTGCTGCATGGCTGAGATCTTTGTGATGTAAATAAGGAAGGAGAAAGTAAGGCACTTTTGGCCAGACACAGGTTAATTGAGTTCCCAAACTGTTTGTCTGAAGCTCTAGGATCTATGCACATTTGGAAACCTGTTCTATGGTCATGCTGGTTATCACCAATGGAACATAAGTTGAGCTCTGATGCTTTATATCCAGTCTCAGAACAATCACCTTTATTGCAAATTTAAATTTCAGAGATGCGTGCTCTCGGATGAACCCTATAAACCCTGTCACAAGTTTTGGCCTCACTGGGATTGATTGCAAAACTCCCCTTGACCTCAGTGGGACCAAAATGTCAAACAGCCCGAGAGCTGAGGAACTGAGGAGAGACCCATAGCAAATCCTGATGTAGTTGGCCTATGGAAAATGACTGCGAGCAGGTGGGACTCAATACACCTCACAGGGAAGATCCTAAGTTGCACTGTGACCCTTCTGTAATTCAGAATTTAAATAGTTCAGAGGGTCCCTCTCACAGGAAGCTTGGAACGCATAGTGGAACTGGGAGACCTAAAGCCTAAATTAGCTTAATGCCCCAATGACCTGCCCTGCAGATGTGCTAATAGGTAAAGCAGACATTCCATCTCCTGAACTATTCTCTGCTCAGCTGCTTGCAGACTCACCAAAGCAGCTGATTATATGAGAGTCCACAAACCATTGTATCATTTTGTCATACAGCAATTTAACCATTGTTTGGGTGGGCAAAGCAGAATCTCTTTCACATGATTGCTCCGAGGTCTGGCACTCTGTCTTTGAACCCTTCACTGAAAGCTGTTGTTACAGATGCTGCTTAGAATATTCTACTTGCTGCATTAGAACAAAAGGCAGAGTTTTTGCGTTGTGTTACATTTAGCTTAACAGTTTATCAGAACCATTATCTTCAGAGCTGAATTTCTGAATGAGTTTGGCAGGGCCAAGTGTTTGTTTCGTCTTGGTGAAAAGTGAATTCAGTTATTTAAAGCCTGGAAAATATATGAAACATTTTTATTATGACACAGTTTGGAACAAGGTGAAAAAGGTGTGATTTTCAAGGTGGCACGTCTTACAACAATTCAAGTGCACAGACAAGTCTTTCAGATCAAACTGTGGATGACAAGGTGAGAAAGCTATTTGATTTAGGTTGTGCTAGTGTGAGAGGCACAATGAAGAGGCACACATTCCAAAACAAATGTAATTCAGGCACTGAGAGGTGTCAAGGTATCAGCTTTGCAGAGCAATGACCTCCTTAGTCTCATTTCTTCCAAGGAAAATCTGTTTGGCCCCACTTGAGGTCACAGTTTCTCATCTCCCTGCTACTTTGAGCCCCACTTCCTGATCTTACAGAAACATTTCTCGGGGGGGATCCCTTTCTAGTGTCACCAACATGAGTTCCAAGTAAAGAGGCAGCAAAGAAGCCAGCTTAAAGTGGAACTTGATAGAAAAAAACAACCAACCAACCAACGAAAACCTGTTCTCCCTCTCACCCCACTGATTTATTTTGACACGGCATGAGCACTGGATCAGCAAACACGAACCACTTGTCTTTCAGTTTCCTTGCATTAGCACGTGTCTTGGAGATCTTTTCCATGCTGATACCGTGAGATCTTGGGACTTTCTGCGATTGCTCAGGGTGACCTCAGTCCACCACCTGTGCTGGACTGCTGTAACATGCTTTTGTTGGCAACCCGGCCCACAACAGAGGGTTGAAACAAGATGATCATTTCAACCCAGGCCGTTCTATGATTCTATGACTCTATGATTCTATTATTAACAACTTATGCTATATGGTAAAAACAAAATATGAATAAACTTAACCCAGTTTTCTACTGTGCTTAAAAAAGTATGCTAAAATAAATACTGGTTTAAAAGTTGTATGTGTATCAAAATATGAAATATTTGAGAGCTACTCCCCTCATCCCTTATCTAATTATAGTATTAATGAGTAACATGCTGAATTTTGGCTGAGATGTGGTGGCCACAAGAGATTGGACTCTTGCACAGATGATCTCCCGACATAACTCTTGCAGCACGAGTATGTTTCACTTTTAATCATACAAGCTGTCCACCTGAAGCCTAAAGGACTGATCTCCTTTGGGCTCAGCTCTGCTATGTGAATATAAATTCTCTTTCTTTGATTGTGAGAGACTCCAGATCAGGCAAGGAATGTATTTTTACAGTAAGGGTGGTGAGGCACTGGCACAGGTAGCCCAGAGATGCAGTGGATGCCCCAGCTCTGGCGACACTCAAGGTCAGGGTGGACAGGGCTCTGATGGAGCTGTGGCTGTCCCTGTTCACTGCAGGGGAGTTGGACTAGATGACCTTTAAGGGTCCCTTCCAACTCAAATAATTCTATGATCCTATGATTCTGTTTTGCAGTATCTCTGTAGTTCCAGTTTAATATGACTGCCCACTTGCCTTTAACTGCTGCAGTGCAAGATTTAACAGCAATAAACATTTAAAAGTCACTTTGTCTCTATGATTGGTAAAGCGACCCTGTTTTATGGGCAAAAAAAAAAAAAGCTCTGAGATGTGGCTACAACCCCACAAAGAAACCTGCTTATGCAAAGTCACACTGGGAACCTCTTTCATGTAGTTTCAAGTATCAAGCCTTTAATATTTGAAAATACACAATAAACATACAACAGGGATCATTGAGTATAGAGGTTAATAAAAATACAGCCTGGCATTAACATTAAAAAGGCTCTAATTTTTTTCTTAGCAGGTAATTAGTTCACACAAAGGAATCTCCTTTCTTATCCTGGAAACGCATGCATAAAACAGCTCAGATAACATCATTTACATATAGGCTGCTGCACACGCATGTTAATGCCTGGCTGTGAAAAGTTCAGACAAGTTTGTAATCCCAGATTTCCTGCGCGTGCTCAGCACCCAGATTCCCAGAGAGGCCGAGGCGCGGGACACCCCGTGTTGCTGAGATGGCAGCCCAGTGGCCTGGGCTGCATCTGGGCCTGCGAGCTGCACACTTTCCCAGGGCGTGAGACATCGGACAGTTCTGGGCATTTTTTAGCACGCCGGGCTCTTTAGACACATATTGGTATTTGTGTGTTGCAGTTTCATTTGTCAGTCACTTCTGCTTGTGGCGGTGGCTCTAAGCCTATTGTGCCACCTCCGCTTGCTTTTTCAGGGCTACTATGTCACTCACTATTAGAACCAATCTGCTTTTGCATTTTAACACTATCATGTCACCCATCAGCAATCATTCGCTTTCATCCCCTAAAACTCGTACACAATGGCAGCCACGCCACTGGGACAAAAGCGGAGGCAGTGAGGAAAAAGGAGGAAAAAAAAGGAGGAAAGCCAGAGCGGGAAGGCTGCAGCAGCAGCTGCTCTGTTCTTTGGGGTCCTTCAGCGTGTACTTGAACTTGGACTGCAGTGGATGTGCCTTTCGTCTTCTGTTTCCCTCATTAGCACAACGTAGCTCTGGTGATGGAAATAAGCACGGACTGCTTCTGTGTGAAAGCCAACAGGTAGCAGCGCTGCTTTTGTGCCACAAGTCTGTGCCTACTGAAAGCTGCAGGAAAAAGGGAGGGCTGTGTGAGGGACAGCCTTGTGCTGCAGTAATATTGATTGCTTGCAGCATTCTTCAAAACAAGAACCCAGCTAGCTGGGCACTTTTAAAACCAGCAGGATGCACCCCTACTGCTGTTGAAGGAGGGAGTCTGGAAGCCTGATAGCTGCGTTCAGACAAAGATGCAGTTACAGCACTGGAGGGTTTGGGAACCGTCTGTCAAGTGCGGAGCGCTCAGGATTTATCTCGGATTTGCACGTGTATATAGTCACCCTCCCAATAGTTTGTTGTTATCAGCTGTACAGAGATCTCAGACTTCTCTGACTGCCTGTAATTAGTTGCCTGAAAATGAAGAAGGTGGAGGGTTCTGCTCGAACGTGAAATAACTGAAGTGCTTTAGCCTGGAACCAGACTCAACTGGGAAAGATGTATGATAATTCATGCAGAGCACTCCTCTGAAACAGGCATGGCTCAAAGCGAGGCTTTGGACTCCCACCTTTTACAAACATGACCTTACTGCATTTCTCAGGGGCCGTAAGATTTTAATGAGGTAAAAATGACCAAAATGTCACGACCTCTGGTCTTCCTTGTCCTAAATTCTCGATAGTTAATGAAATGAAGCTCAGCTACGTTGTGTTTTGCTGATTACACAGAGTGGAACAGCTTTAAGATCATGAAAGAAAAGGTTTAAATAAAATTCTGTGAGCTCAGAGTAATTTTCCCCCTGTACACCAAAAGAATCAGATTATATAAGCAAGGAGTATCTAAGCAATTGGAGTTCTTTCACTGACACAATTTGCTCAACAGTTGAGGCCAATTCTTCAGTAACTGCCCCCTTGCAAACACCAGTCAGAATCCCATTTGCTATCCTGGCATTTTCCATTTATTACAGTACTTATTTTTTGTAGGCATGATAGCACCAGGAGTTTCAAAACTGTACTGATAAAAAAAAACCAGCCAAATATTTTTTTAAAGGAGCTTCAGATCAAACACTTGCAGCTTTCCAAGCCATCTCCTAGCTCAAGAAAGACCATTCAGGCAGTTCTCACTCACACACAAGTTTGCGTTTAGTGCTGCACCAGCCCCTGCATGAGCAAAGTCTCTGAGACAGCCCTCAGGCAAGAAATGAAACACAAAAATCATCAGTCAGAAACATTAGAGGACATTCATCAGAAAGTTCAGCTGTTTTTCCTTTTTTCCCCCTGTCTAGATAAGATCTTTACAGTGCTTAAAAAGAGAAATAGCCACTAATGACTCTTTCCAGAACTGCTGGGTAAGCATGAAAATATTAAAAAAATAATTTATCTTAAGAGCTAAAACATCTGAAACAGCTTCCTCGCTCGTTCTTGGGATTTTACCAAGAAGAAAGCTGCACAACACAGAGTGGTCCGCTGCGTGTGCAGTCGGTGTAAAGCCTGAGCAGAAATTCCTATTTAATTGCAACATCGTTGAGCGTTGCTGAATTTCGCAGCTTTTTCTTTTGCAATCACTTTGAAATGTTCTCTTGTCAGTCAACGGGAGTTTTCTGAAATTTCTAGTTGTTTGTACCTACTAATCACACCTACTCATTATTTGATTGTTAGCAGTGTGACTGGCACTTTAAAAAACGTATTTTCTTTCTCCTAAGCAGAATCTATTTCCTAGAAGAGATACTCTTATGCAAGTTCCTTAGAAATGTGAGGAGACACACACGATACGTTTTGAGCCTTCAGTGTACAAACCACTGAAACTTTTGGGCAATTTCACAAAGGAAACTGGTGACCTGAGTTTAGTTGTCCCTGTGCTTCTGTAGGGACAGCTGCTGTATGGACAAGGCATTTTTTTTCCATACAAGAAAGCATTTTACGCATTAGGCTGAAGGAGTACATCTAAAACTGCCAAACAGGGTTCTGCAGTCACTTGACTGATTCATGAAAACCAATAGATGAAAGGTGGTATTTTTTGGAAGTTTTCACCAGCTAATCTCTAAGTCAGGAGTAAATTTTGCTTCTTCAATGTATAAAGTTGAATCTGCAGGGCCTGCATTTTTTTTTAATACTTTTTTTTCTTTTAAACCCCACTGATTTCACCTTCAAAAGAGGAAGAGAGTGTTTCCATTTTTAGTCTGAAATTCTTTGAAGTATTCCTGTTCCATTGAATAGGGGATCTGGATAGAATTTGACAAAAAAATCAATTCCTTATTTTAGGTTTGGATTCAGCAATAAAGAAGTTAATGAGATCACATCTGTTTTTGTCCTGTTGTTCTCTACAGCAGTCCACTGAAAACGGCACCACTTGCCCATAGCTTTTTCTTTTATACCAAACAGACCAACCCAGACTAAACAGTGTCTTTTAACACATCCATAGCAAGACCACGACATGAATCCATTGATCACCAGCTGCTGTGGTGATGTCATTTACCCGTAGCTACAATTACGAGTTGCCTGCAGTTTCACAACAACAGCCAGCTGATGGACTTAGGCAAACTTTAAAAACATTTTCTTTGGCATAGGACGCAGTGGAGAAACATCTCCAAAAACTACCAAGAGCTTCATTCTCTAAGTAACATTTGAATATCGACGCATCTGGAACAGCTGGGTAAAAAGTTGTGCATGTCAAGTTCAGAAAACAGCTGCTTTTAGCCTTCGCTTTGGGCCAGACATTTGCTTTCCAACACCAGAGTATATTCTATTTTATTTTGTAGCAGCTTCTTCAGCGTTCCCATATGGACAAGCTGAGCAGCTCCAAGGATTACAACTGCAAGTATATGTATGCCATTCTTTAGTAGAAATGAAGGCCAGATGTTGCTTTGTCATCTTCACATGCATCTTTAAAAAAGTTAAATGAAGTTGTTTCAGATATACAATTAATGCCAGGTACAGGCAATTTGCTCGTAGGTCGTTTAAAAGTCAACTTCCAAAAGATGGAAAATAACATTTTAACTGAGAATTCACACCCTAGAATAACTTCAGGAAATAAATACAGCAGAATCCAGGATCACAGAGACAAAAATATATTGTGCAGAAAAGACATGGTGGCCCATTTCTGAGATCTGAATGAGCACTATTAATGCTTTTATTAGGAAAGAATTGACCTTATTTTTAAAGTACAATGTGAAGTTCGATATCAAAGCTATCAAAGCCGCCATGAATAAAAACCTTCCACTCTGCTGCTCTGCTCTCCCAGCATATAACCTGACCCATCCGTCCAAATACTGGAGAATTCAATACATCTATAGCTAGCAGTGTAACGCACAAAAATTCTTCGTGTGCACACTCCTGGTTTCTACACCTCATGGATCCAACAGGGTTGGCAATGATTCCTTCCCAGACTGCCCAACTAAAGTGATTTAGATAAAAACAAACTGCTTTTCTTTCTTTTTTTTTTCCTGATTTCATGAAAATTGGATATTGTATTTGTTTTACGACAGACAGAACTATGAACTGAAGATGACTTCTCCCCTCTCAGTAACAGTACATACAAACTTAGGGCTTCAACTGCCTGCTGGAGCCTTGTTCTGTGAGACAGTCCACGACATACAAAAACTGCCAAGACACCAACCATAACTTTTTTGAGTTATGTCACTTTATTGAGGGAGCGAAAAGAATCACATTCTCTAGTAGTCTTGGAACAGTGCAAATGGTGAACAGAAGACAAAAATAGATGTAATTGGTTCCGAAAAGCATGAACATCTGTAGAGAATGTGTTGCATTATTCCTAAGGACTCTTGCTTTTGAAAAAAAGTACATGTTCTGTATATACAAGTGTCAGTGCAATAGCCAGTAAAGCAATCGATCAGAAATATAAAAATATCCTAGATACAAACTTAAAATAGACGCTTGAAAGCTGACAGTACCAGTATTCTGATATTTCTGTATCTCAGAGTATGACCACCGGGATGAGTTATTCTGATGAGGTAAAAGACAGTAAATGCTCTGTGAGAACACAGAGCCATTAGTTCTTTTCCATAAGACAAAAAGATAGAGCACCCAATGAAATAGCAAGTCTTCGCTGCAAGTGCCCACAGGAGGTGAAATTACAGTCTGTGAGCATGACTGCATTCCTGCACCATTCACATTTTGCCATCTTTGTCAACAGTCACACCAGCAAAACTTGCAAATTCTCCCATGCCCCCCCAAGTTCAGCATAAACTGCACATACTGTGCAGACACACCAAACTGACAGCTGCTTCAAACACAGACAAGATCTACAAATGTCCAAAAACCACTTAGTCATTCTTTCCTTTATTGGTTGCAAATCTTTTTTTTGGCAGCAAGGACAGAAAGAGATTGCAAAGCTTGACAGCTGAACAGCTCTCTGTGTAAGAGTTAGGGAGGGACCAGGGTGTGTTGTATTTGTTTTGCCCCAGGTGTTCCAGTGATGCCGCTGAACTTAAATCTCAGCTGGCCGAGCTATAAAAATCACATTCCTCCTGTTTGCTCTGCATTTTGGATGGAAGGATGTGCTAATCTGGGGCTCTCGTTCCAAAAAAAGAGGAAGGGCTACTTGGTCAGACTTTAAGCTGCGTGCTGTCTGCCTGCATCATGATTCATCTCTTTTCCCTCTGCCACCTCTTTCGCTATGACCCTCCAAGCTCCACTGCTAATTTCTGCCTCCCAGTTCTCTGCTTTTCAAAGAAAAAGGCAGGGCAATAGGTAGAAAGTGTGCTCTGTGTCTCTGTGACAGAAAGAACTGAGAGCAGAGCTGGGAGAGGCAGAAATGTACAGTGAACACAATCTCCTTCTCAAGGTGGTAATGATAAGGAGTTAATTTCAAACCATGTGTCAATCTCAGGCACTCCTCTTTGGAAAAGCACACCAAATTATATATTCTCTGGTACCTTAAGATTAACTTGAATGGGCTATGATTTGTGTGATAAAAAGAGCACAATGAGAGCTGGCAGTCGCCTTCTTAAGAAACTTTCCTTCCTACTTATGGCACGCACATGCACCAAAGCACACAGTGGTTGCCTGAATCTTTAAAAGGTTTCTTAGCTTTACATCTTAGATTCAAAAGCTTGCCCTTTAAATCATTTCATTTTTCATCATTCTTTTCTAAACCTCTCGTCTCAGGCAAATTCAGACAGCTGCGTAAGAAGGAGAAGTGAAGCCAGCAACATCTGCAGGATGATGACACTTGACAAATGGCCTTGGGTTTTCTTTCGGTTTCTGGAAGATGCTTTGCAGATGTCAAAGCCTCAAGGAATCATCATACATCTCTCCTTAACCCCACTGAATGTGGCATTCGACGTTTCCAAATATTGAGTTACTACTTGCCACACCACAGCATGGCAGGCCATTCCGTCTCAAATAAACAGGCAGGAAATGGAGGCACACAGAATGACTAAGTGATTATTCCAACATCACGATACAAGCCCGGAGAGTCAGGAGCTGAACCTGTATTTCTTGCATCTCGATCTCACGTTGTCTTTTTGTTGTGTGTTGCAGCCTTATTCTTTCCTGGAGAGGAAGACTGGAATCTTAAAGAGTCTGTCATGCTACTCTGGTTGACAGGTGGTGTCGCCAATGCGATAAGATTGTTGCACTCCCCACATCAAAAGGTGGAATATGCTGTATGACATCTGCTTGCTGGAAGAAACACTAACCATACCAGTCCTTAAGAACATCAACATTTATTTATTATGATATAAAAGAAATGGGATATGAACATTCTTATCTGAACAATAAGTGGCTTCTTTACTTACATCGCATGTGCTCATTGTATAATATATATACAATGAACATAATTACATCTGTACACAAACTAAGTACTGGATTGAGAACCTGCTTATTGCTGTACACACTCTAACCCAACAAAGGAAAAGCCCAGTACCTCAAAATACCTACACTCCATTTTATTTAAGTAAAAGTAAGCACTGACATTAAAGTATATGTTGACAGAAGTGTGGCAGTAACTGCTGACATTGCAACCTGACCAAGAAATAATTACAGCAGAAACAGGACATCTTTTACTAAGCAATAATAAAAATGGCACATTTTAAATATATCTATATGTATATATATATATAAAATTTTTTACAAATAAAATGTCAAAACAATAAATTGTAGTGTTTAAAAAGTGTAAAACAGGGTTTTAGTGGTGATATGTAAAATTAACTGAGTTATGCGTCTAAAAGAAGCCAAAAAGTAAACTTATGTGATCCATACGTAAAAGAACATTAAATTCTGGAAAATAAAGTCCTGACTATAGACTGCACACTGAGAAGAGCCTTTATTTTATGTGCACAGAAATCATAGCAGCAAGCTGGTATCAGGAGAACGATCTGAAGGTTGTTGAGTGTACATATGGGCCATTTAAAGCTCTCTTGGAATAAACATTTTCCAGGAAGTGATAAAATGATGCTCTGTGGCCAAAAGCATCAGAACTATGAATTTCATAGATTTAAAATATACTGTACAATATCTTCTCACATTTCCGTAGGTCGGGTCCATACATCTCAGGCATGAATTGTTTCAACAGAAGCCATTAGAGCTGGAAGACAGACACAGGTTAGGTTACCGTATTTTAGCAACAACAGAATATTGTATAACACAACTCCTGGGACTAAATGCAGCACGGAATGTCTGACCTCATCCTAGCAGCAGTTATCACTGATGTAGAACATAATAGAGTATCTCAGAAATAAGTGGTTTCCAAAATCAGCTTTTCAGAAAGTTCACTGTCAGCAAGAAGCAAAAGTAAACTTTTTTCAACTTTACACAACTAGGAAAATGTCTTTGTCCTGAGATTTTTATCTTGTTGACGTGGCCAGCTCCAAATGTTTTCTATGTAGAACCAGGGACAGTGGCAAAGGCCCTCCCTGCTTTGACAAATGCCAGGTGCTGTTTGCAGCAGGACACAGCGCTGTCCCTGCATGAGGCCGTGCTGCAGCATCACTATGAGTGTGCTGAAGTTGCTGTGCTCAGCCCCGAGCTTGCTGCCTCTTGGTTAATGCTGAAAGGATTTCTATAAATAGCTGTTAGCAGTTCGTTGGTAAAAGTGTTTCGGAGCTTCAGATCCTGGTGCTGCTAAAATTTCATTATCCCTCCACTACTCTGCTTGAATGCAATGCTTATAATGTAACAATGTCAGAGCTACGTATCCAGAATGTGCCTTTGCAAAATAGGGCTGTAACAAAGAAAGTAGCTTAGTGCTAATGGGTTTTCCTTAGTCCCAGAATATCCTATGCCACCAATTTCCTACGCCAAATTCTCCTGGCCCTGTGCCCAGAGTATCGTTTTACTAATTGACCAAGCAAGCCAAATATAGGTATTACCTCACGATACTCTGAGATCTACCATACATTTTCCAGATGCCACATAAGAACAGGACTGATGCTGCAGCCCTCTAGTATCCAGGATTTCTTGCATTTGAGAGACACCCAGCTCCTGCATGTATCTTTTACCATTCCAAAACACCAGAGTGGCAGCACAGAGAGGAAGGGGCAGAAACTACTGCAGGCAGGCAGAGCACTCTCCTTACATCTATGTACACAAGGCCCAGCTCAAGGCACAAATTGGCTCTGGAACACTTGACTAGCAGAGGTAACAAGTGCACCAAAGAAAGGCAGAGCATATATGCACACAGTTGAATAGTTTTTTCAACTCAATTCAAACATTAAACAGCCCCAAAGGGTATAATTTATTTTACTTTGTTATGGTGGTGCATATATGAGCAGAGCAATAGCTTTACAACCAGCAGCCCAGATGCGCTGTTTTGCCATAAGCATAACAATACAATTCTAAGTGTTGCAGCATCATTCTTAAGATGGAAGTGTTGTAGCTGCATACTTACTACCTGCGAGGTTACAACACGCTGTGGGGTGTCAGGGGTTAGTTGTTCCATTACAAAGCAGGTCACTATGTGAGCACTTCACTTTGGCTACTCTCGTGTTCAGCATTAATAATTAAAATGACTTTGCTGAACTGATCGCTGGGGCTGATGACAAGGGGTAAAAGTAACTTAATGCAACTGATTAAAAAAAAAAAAAAAGCAAAACAAAAAAACTCTGGTGAAACTGCAGGTTGCCTCCCCTGTCAAGGCATCTGTGGTGTGGCTACAGAAGGAATTCAGCAGTGTGGTTTCAATCACATCACTGCCCTGAAAGTTTGCCCTATTTCAAAACACATAAATGTTCAAACATCATGAATGCATCAGCATGTATACAGTGAAATTAAAATCTTTAACACAGGCTTCCAGAAAAAAAAAAATTAATAGTGCCACTTATTTTTAAATGATTTCATAACAACACTTTTAAGTGAAAGTACAAGAGTCCAAACTAAATTTCGTAACGATGGGCTGCATACAGGAGAAAGTGAGCAACACTGGTGTTGGTACTGAATACAATCTTTTTATGCCGATTCCTGCTCTTAATTCATGCAGGATAAAGTGTTTATGTTGATTGATGTCTAATTTTACTAAAATGAAAGCTTGGTGATACAGGGCAATAAATAAGAAAATGCATCTTCAGATCTCTCAATGCTGAAAGACTGAAAAGTCTCAAATATAAGATTTCCTTACATTTAATTTATGGCATTAACTATGGCTTTCGAGATGATCATTGAAGCCAAACTCATTCCTTTAGCAGAAAGCCTACTTAAACAGATACTTCCTGACAACAAAGAGATGTTGATCATTTTAAATGCTGGCAAAGTGCAGCAGCACTCAGGTAGGTATCATACTGGTTTCCTTAAACACCTGTACAAACAATTATGCTTTCTTGTATGTTCAACTCCATTTATTGAGTCAGTAACACTGCAGGTAAGAACATGTAAATCTAGCCAAACTCATGCTTTCTAACTTCCTTGAAATCAGCTAAGACAGGGAAGAATACTGAGTAGGATTATCCCTATAGAAATAAAACCCACAACAGAACTGTTACATTTCATTCACCCTCATTTTTTTTCTTTTCTGTTTGTCATGCCTCACTCATCCATATCTTAAGCCATAAACTCTTTGGAGTATTAGACCATTCCCTTCAGTGCATCACTAAGAAATCTCACTTCAGCTGCCCACATGGAAGCAGCAAGATTCATTTGCACCTGAGCACTAATGCAGGTAGCTTAAATGCCTATCTGCTCTTTAACAGCCTAGGTTTGCATGTAATTCAAAGGGCTGTTATCCTGCCACCTGTGGCAAAACAAGCCAATTAGTCCTTTGTATTTGAGTAGTGAACACATGACTTGCAAACAAGTCAATATGGGTACTTGTTTCGTTTTCCAGTTAGTTTATACTCAACGTAGTAGATATCTTTGTCTTGCCAAGTACTGTCCACAGATGTTTCTCAAAGATACCTGCAGTACATACACTCAGAACGGTATTAGAAAAATGACAGGAGGGGTGGGAAAAAAGACGTACTTCTCTGTAACTATACACACATGAAATGTGATCCTTCTGTGAGCTGTGGTTGTGTAGATGAAGCTGGTGACAATGACGATTCTGGTGAAGAAGGCAAACTTTTCACTGCGAGTCATACAGCAAGATAAACAAGAAAACAAGTTACACAAGGCAAAGGCTTACATAGTAAACATAAGCTTGAAAATCACCATTTCAAGCCACAATCAATATAAGCAGAACCAAATGAAAGTTACACAAGTTAAGACTTAAAATCTGATCAGCACAGTGAGCACAACTTCAGGGGACAGCGTAGCTGTTGTCAGCAAGGGTCATTTCTTTCAAGAAACAAAACATCTCAGAAAAGACTCAAGCCTATACACAACTAGTAGATCATCTCAGGAACAAAGAACAGACACACGAATACTAACATGTTATGTCAGAGGAAAAAATACGTACAATTTAACTAGCTGGAATACTTTCAGAACCATCTTTATATCCCAGCTCAGGTTAACTATTTGTTATTCTGCTTGGTGCTACAGAGCGCATTTACAAGTTCCAGTTTTGATTACCAAGTCACAGGAAAAAACTGCTGACTGCTTTGCAAGGTTCAGGTCACCTTTTACATCCATAGATCGAAGTATCTGGCTTACATAACCACTCCCATTACTGAATATCCTAATTATATCTTAAATTCTATAATCAACTTCCTCCTCGCCCATTTGCTCCCCTCTTCTTTTCCTCTTTGCACAAAGTTTTGCTTTTTTCCACCTTTTTGTTCTTGCAAAGTACACCGCGGGTCTTTGTACCAATCAGCTAATGTCTTCAGCTGTTCCTGCATCTGAAATCACGACCAAATTGTGGTTCACAGTTCAAAACTCGAGGCTGTCCATCAGCCAGGAGATCAAATAGTTCATACATACCTGGGATTGAGATACTGTTCCACAAGATAAAGAGGGAAGGATTTGCTCCAACCAATAACTACAAGATGACTTAATTTTTGGCTAAAGTCAAATAATTCCCTGAAATAAATGCTACCACAATATCTACATTGAATCCTCAGAAAAATGGAATTTCTGTAGCTACCCAGCAGGAAACTACTTTTCTCTATGTTGTAAAAACCTATACTTAATATTCAGACCAGCTCAGCGCTTCTCAAATCACAAGGGTTTTTGAGCATCAAAAGACATCATCACAATGAAATGAAGTTTTTATGTGTCCCGTGTAACTTTTGTTTTAGTCAAACTCTTTTCCATACCTGCTGTTGCCTGATTTCCTTTTGAAGACTGTGCTGCTAATTCAAATGAAGCAATAATTCCTTTTTGCTCTTGAACACTAGCTGCTTCACTTTCTTCTGAACCGGTTTTGGGTTTGTGGTTTGAAACTGTGGTCACACTCTGCAAGCTGACGGAAAAAAAACCACGGCTTTTAGAACTCACTAACTTAATTTCAAGTGCTAGCCACTAAGTATAGGAGTCACAATTTAATTTTCTTTTGTTAATAGACAAAGTTGCAACTGGTGAGTTTGTGTAATAGAAGTTAAATACGTATTTTCAAACCCTTCTACCACATAAAGTTAGACGTAAAAAAAAACATATGCTAGAAACTGAGTTCTTTTCCTTAGCATATTCATACAGGTTCCTGCTGTGTGATACCTATTTTGATGAAGTATGCTGTGAGAAAGTTATGGTCTAATATAAGAACTCAGGATCGACTGTGAAACTGTAGAATCTGCACAGCTTACAATAAAGTTAGGAATCATTAAAGAGAAATATCTGATATACAGTCTTTGTCTAATTCTGCAATACTCCCAAACTGTCAAATAAAGGCCAAAAGGTATAAAGTAAACTGTTGAATCTGTCTGCAAATGCAATGCTTTCATAAACGCCAGTGTTAAAGAGCTTGCGATAGAAGCCCTGGCTGAAGGTTTCATATTAAACTGATAGAGCTTGGACTGACACTACTAAGCACATTTTGTAACACAGAGCCAGAATCATGAACATATCTGTAACTTGGGCAGTACCTGGGAATCAACATCACCCCTCGTACCAACTCATTACCTCTTACAGAACTCCTGCAAGTTTCTCACTGGATTTCTCTGTATGTGAACCACTTCAAAACATACAAGTATACCTCAGAAGTATTATGACAGTATTTCATTAGTTGCTTGGTACGTTCAACTAATAAATACAACATGCAAGTTTAAAATAGTCTTTGAACATCTTGTTTTATTTTTACCTTATATCACCATCATGTGTTTCTTCCACTTTATTATTCTTTTCCTTTTCTGCTTTCTCTTCATTATTCACTTCTTTTGAGTCAGATACAACATGTGTATCTGATAAAAAATCATCAGTTTTTGTCAGCTATAAAAAAATTGAAATCATGAAACAAAAAAGCAGTAACACCCACTAAGTGGTAGATAAGAAATAAAGTATCAGGAAACAGTTTTATTAACAGACAAATTTTGCCATCATGTATACTTAGTAACTTAGAATTACATAACTTAAGAAATTTTTATCAATGCCATTCAGGTTAATAGAGTTATCCTGAAACTCAGACCAGAGCCAATGGGTAGGGCTCGTCTTAATTACTTCCAGAACTCTTTGGACTGCAGCCTGCCTAGGTTTTGTATGCTATCCCTCTCTGCACAGTGCCAAAGATTCCAGCAACTGCAGTATTTGAGCAACGAGCTTGAATATTGCTCTTAAAGGTTTGATTAGCTAGGACCAATATTAGCATATTATGAAATACTCCTTTAAGGGGTTTGCATACTTAACACAAAGCAACTCTCAACAGAAAGTGTTCTAGAAGAATAACAAATGCTAGCTATTTGATTTTATAACATTCTAAAAAACAAACAAACAAAAACAAGCAAACAAACCAAATATAAAATAGGAAAGAGAAAGGAAAAAGGAGTGGGAAAATAAAAGCAACAGGAGATTAATGAAAGAATACATAGTGAAAAAGAAAAAAAAGTGCACACAAGATTTTAAAAATATGACACTCCAAGGAGGATATGATTACGTGGAAACAATTCTAGTAATCTGTTCTCCACAGTCAGTCTGCTTTTGCTGAGTCCTTAGGGCACTTTGCTACCAGAAATACAGAGGTAACTCACTGCTAATGGAGCCTGAGATGATATCGAGACAGAAATCAATCTGATGGCCAAACAGCACAGACTACAGTTGTGCCTACTTCTACGTATGAGTTGCTGCATCAGCCTTATGCTCTGTCCTGCACAGTGTTTGATGCACTAAAGCCAACCATGGAAAAAAGTCAGGTGTATAAAATGACCATCAAAAACCACACAGATCAATGATTATTAAAGATGCATCAGCACTGGGTTTGTTTCCAAACCCAAAGAAATAAAGATCAGATATGTTTTTAATTTTCTGGTCAATCAAGACAATAAAAGAAAATTAATGTGAAATGAAGTAAAGTTAAGAGGAAATTAGAACAAAATTTAAGAAGACTGTATATACATATAAGCAAATTCAATCTCTAGGCAACCGACTGATCTGATACCATTTTGCACTACTACATTTTTAAAATACAAAAATATATGTTAATCTTCCAAGAAAAAGGAATTTTGCTTGGCTTCCCATACCCTGCTGTCTGTGGTTAAAAATACTTTTCTACTGCAAGATAGGGTGATGAGCAATGCAGTTAAGGAGAGTTCAGTACCTCTTTTGTAAAACCTGAATTATGTTCTTGTTCTCCATCATGTTTTACTTGCACTATTTCTTCTTCAGGACTTTCATTTTTTTGTTTCAAATTATTATCTTTAGTGGTGCTCTCTAATTCCTTTATGTGACTAGATACACTTTCATCCTTTTTGCGATTCTGCAGAACAAAATGGATATAGAGACATTTGTTCTAAAAACAGTTATTACAGCGTCAGGTCCAAGTCTTGTGTTGTGCTAAGAAGGCTGTCTGAAAAACTAAAGCATCTTAACTCAAAACAGTTTTTTACGTGACATTCCATTGCTAAGCATTGAAGCATTGAACATCACAGTTCAATAACGATAATGCTGGCTTTTTTCTTTTTCTTTTTAAGAAAAAACTTGGAATTTTCTCATTATTATGCCTTTCAAAACAGTTGAACCTAGCTGCTTTTTTACTTTTCAAGATTAATCTCCTTTTCCACCTGCAAAAATCTCTAGCATTTCTATCCTCTGAAATTCCATTCATATAAAAATCTGCTGCCAATGCAAAATCAGCTGCACACCTATGTGCACTCTGCCAAGTATCTCAGGTATCTTCCAAGCCTTTGCTGGTAACTGATTTAACAGAGGTCAACATAATATCTGATAATGGCAGAGTATAAGCAAAAGACACTAAGAACTCCGTATCAGTTATTCCTTAAAATGTCTACTGTACATAGAATATGTTTGATATAAACATTTTGAGGAAGGGTGGTGGAACTGACTTAAGATTCTGAACTCTGAACATTATGTTGGCAAAGAGTGAATCCAACAGAACTGAAGTTCCTATGTGTTGCAACACACTAAGTACTAGGGTGGAGAAAAATAGGATCCAGGAAAGTAGTAAATCTTCTGGCTGAATTCCTGTCTGATTTAGCACATGCATGTTGAAAAGGGGAAATTCTATTAAAGTCAGTCTACAAATCAATCTCTCTGCTTTCTTAAACAAAATATGCACCCATATCTTACACTTGCCCCAAACAATAACACTTGTTAGACAACTTCCTTTACTATTTTGGTAATCACTTAAAAATTACATAGTGGGCTGTTCATAAAATCCTTTTATCTTTCCTTTCTTCACACGCAAAAAAAAAAAAAAAAAAGAAAAAATAAAACAACTGAACAGATTTCCAGCAGTTAAATGTCACTGCGTCACTTTTCTGTATGAAATCAACAGGCATGGAAAAATTTCTTTTCTCACCCATGTAGCTCAGAGGACTGGAGAACATGCTGACATGACCAGCATCCTTCAGAACTCTGTGCAGCAGCAGTTACTGCTGCTGCTGAGGGTCTGACCGCTTCCCCATCCTGTTTCCCTACGTGCTGGCAAGCCAGGTATGACACACACGACTGCAGTTTCCTCACTCTGAGTTATGAATTAACTTAAGGAATTGATGAGAATCATAGAATCATAGGATGGCCTGGGTTGAAAAGGGCCACAATGATTATCTATAGTTTCAACCCCCTGCTATGTGCAGGGTCACCAACCACCAGACCAGGCTGCCCAGAGCCACATCCAGCCTCACCTTGAATGCCTCCTGGGCAACCTGTTCCACTGCGTCATCATCCTGTGTGAAAAACTTCCTCCTAATATCTAACCTAAGCCTCCCATCTCAGTTTAAAACCATTTCCCCTTGTCCTATCACTCTTTCACTATCCCACCTTCTAAACAATCGTGATGCTCAAATGTGTAAATTCTACTACAAGAAACATCTGCAGAGCTTTGCTTTGAACTTCTTGGGAAATGCCAAGTTAATCACAAAAAAGTTTGGAGGAGCCACTACATTCAACTACATCACTCATGATGTGGTCCCAAATAGATTATCTAATGCAAAAGGAAAATATGAATTCAGTGCCTTCTGGCGATCCAGTGCTGTTGAAGGAACTTCCCTATAGCTCTGAAGACAATTTAGTGTGCTCAGAGGAAAAAAAAAAAAAGCTAACATATATGTGAATATAGGCACCTTCTAAACAGTGTGATGCATTTAATCTGGTCTTGGATAAACAGATACAAAACAGAAAAGGAGATATGTGCATGTTACTGTAAAAAAAAAGTCAGCATGATCTGAAGAAAAAAAAAAAGTATAGCAGAAGATGGAAAACACAACTTCTATTGAAAAAAGAGAACTAATTTCCTGACTCAGCAGTCAAAAAAGTAGACTTACAACTGTTACGTGGAATTTGTTTGTTCAGAGGTTTATTGTAGTTCAAAATTTATTTATTTATTTAAGACATATTTCCTGGTCAGCGTCAAGCAATTACATCCTCATCTTCTCTCCCCACTCTTGCATGTTCAAAACACACTCTGCTTTGCCTTAATTGCTTAAGAATGCATGACAATGAAAGTGATTTATTTTTCTGTATTTATGGACTCAGCACTAGAGAGCACCAGTTGACACAATCATCATAAATATACATTCCTATCTAGAAATGTTTTGTAATTCATGTTATAGATGTTTGAATATGTTGCATGACAGAAAATCTTCATAATTTATACATCAAATGAATCGTGGTTCTCCCCGATACTGCTTTTAGTCACAAAGTGTGCATTCATGCTGTTTACTACATCTGACAACAAGCATCAACTGTTAACAAACATCACAGTGGATAATCAAAGATCATATGTAGAATTGAATTACTTATTTCCCTAAATAAGTGACTTCTACTGTCATTAGGTATAAACATGAAGGTTGTCATTGCCCTTTCTCTTGTGTCTGGCAGAGAATTGCAACAGCTTCTCTATATGAACAATGTCAGTTATTAGACACCTTTACTGTCACATGACTTTTCAAGATTATTACTTTTGTTATTATTTTTTAAATTGTTTTTAAGAACTTGGACCAACCTGTGCCGATTTGAATGGATTATCTCTGACAAAAGATAGATTCTGTGATGTTGACTGGTCTGAAACACCAATAATATTTAGTCCTTTCCTCTTCTCTCTCAGGCAAGCCTGTTGGTGTCTTTTTATTCTTTCCATCTGTTCCTCCACAGTCATTCGAGGCCGTGTGCTTTCTGCAAGACACAACTGCTCCACTGCACTTCTTGGTCTTTCCTTAAAAGGAAGAATATACACATTCTTTAAAAGCAGCAAGATTCTTAGCTATTTAGCTTATCAGAAAGATCACCTAACGGCTATTAAAAAGCAGAGGAATTGTGGGCAAGAAAAGATCTCTCGTGTATACAAACAAAACACAAGATTAACAAATAAACACCAAAATTAAAAACACATTGTTTTTTTTTTAAACAGTGGTATTGTTATCATCAATGCTTAACATCAAGACAATGGGTACAAACTTTTTCAGACCTTTTGTGTGAAGTTGAAATAATTTACCAGATATTACCAGAGAGCTGACTCCCCTAAGACGAAAACTTAGGAGAAATTTAACGACTGAGGACATTTATACCAATTGATCTAATATTCACTTCTGCCTTTTTATTCCATTCCCAGCTGGGGATCACCTAATGGCAAGCTCAGGCTGAAACAACCTGAATTTAGCATCGCTTAAAAATGTGTAGTTCTAAGCATTATATCATTCCTGAAAAAACAATGGCTTTACCCACTCTAATCCTGAAATTCACCAATTTTCAGATTTTTCTGTCATAAAAAATACAGAACTATTTACTTTGGGCAAATGGTTGCCTTCAGCAGATTCATAGCAACTGGCTTCATTTCTGCAAGTGGTACTCTTTTTCCATTCAGCATCTCTCTGCTCTCCTATTCTTTCCACAGCTTATCCTCACCTATTCATCCTACAACGAAGGCAGAAATTTTCCCCACTTTTGCCTAAGCTACATGTAAACATCTGCCTTCAGCCCAGAGACTGCAGGACTCTAACCTGACATTCCAGGTTTACTACCCACATACTGATTGACATTTTCGCTTTCTGGCTGCTTTAGCTTTTCCCAGATCAATTTAGTATCAAAATAAAATCCCCTACGTATTTCACAGAGGCTGTTAAAATGCTTCAGAATCCAAATATACTCTTGAAAGCTTTTAACGAAAGATGCTTCATGTCTTTTCAGCTTAAGCCCAAACTTCAGTTTCCAGCTGCTTAGTAGATTTAACATTACCATGTATTTCTTAGCCAGCTTTAGTGTAATGAAATCTCTTTGCAGTTTAACATACATGACCCTTACAATTTTGTTATTTTCTCTACAGCTGTCTCAGCTAACTGAATAGATTATATTTCACTTTATATCACAGTGATTTTTATGTAAAGGAAATTAAAAAGATAGCTGCAACTTTTCAAGTAACTGCAGAAATTAAACTTAGAAATTAACATCTCATTATCCATAATTGCTTGAAAGCTACTTTAAATTACCGTTCTTAGATCGATCTTCTTATTCTTCCTTAAAGTGACATAGGATGCTATTGTTGAGGATTCTGGGGTTGGTGATTTGGTTCTGGGTGGTACAACTCCCACTGGGAAATGTGAGCCTGTGAAACAGTAAAGCAACATACTAAGTCCTATGCAAAGCATAATCAAACAGCACATTGTTTTCTACTACATGCACGTTGTCAGCCTCGGAAACTACTCAAACTCTGCATAACTGTGACATCCATTAAGGTATGCAGGCAGATGACCAGCAGGTTAGGCAGAGAAGAGCATGGCTAAATACTGCATATGGCATGAGAAATTGCTGGACATAAAAATAACAGTGAGAAATGGACAAAAGTTAGACAGTGCTTTGTGCAATGGCTAGACTTCACATATGGTTAAGGGGGAATTGTGTGAAAGATAGTTAGGCTTTCATAGATTCATAGGCTTCACAGATAACGGGAAGGCAGAATCTGGGACTGTCTGTGGAATAGAGCTTGCAAGGCCAGCACGTGACCATACCAGTACAGCTATTTAAGGCCAACATTACCTAGGTGATAGTATTGGAAATCATTTTTAAAAGGTTGGACTGACGCAGGAAAAGTAATTACAGGTGGATTGCTTATTTGGGTAGAAACAAAGATTGAGAAAAAGAAGGGGCAAGGCAGATAGGAAAAAACAAGCATGGCATAAAACAGAGGGGGAATAAAAAGGCTCAGCTTTGTGTAAGCAAATTGTTTTTCAGTATGCTTGTCTCATCAAGTCCTGAGCCTGACAGTTGCAGCCTGTCCATTCTTCTTACTAAACTTTATTCACACATATTTTTTTCATGTAGGTTTTCCTTTCCATGCAGTAGCATGTGAGAGAGGGGGAGACAGATCATAGGGCTGGGGCCAGAGAGATGGCAGAGCCTGCACGTGCACAGGCTGGCTACCACACTGGCCATAGGTATGGATCTGCTACCCAGGAGGACTCTTCTGTCTATGCTAGATGCTAAATGAACTTAAGGCAGCAAGCAGAGCATGAGGTTTAGGAGCCAAGTGTCCAAGAGATTTTTAATCTCGAGATCTCACTACTGGAGAGGTTGGAGAAACTCAAGAGCTGGCTGCTGGAAATACCATAGGTGCAGGCAGCCTTTGGAGTGGCCCACTCATGTGTAGGTATGAGACCAGCCAACAAGCTTTCAGTCTGGTCAGTTGGCAAGTGAGAAGAGGATCACGGTTATCTGTGTTGTTCCACTTTTATGTGAGTGCTGTTTTTACTTTTGCAGTGCTTGCAATGGCACTGATCTCAAAACTGTTTTACAGTTGTGGTTAGCTGGGTCTGTTCAGAGCATGTGTGCCTGTGCACAGTGCCTGTATGCTCAGCCTTGCAGCTCATGGACAGAGAAGTGTAGCAGCCAGGGTCTGTCTGACTGGGAGCTGAGGATATTCTGTGTCCTGCTGCCCACCATACATTCTGCCTTTCATAACGATAATTCACCACTGGAGTTTTTCTGCTTACAGAACTTCTGCCAAAATGTAATTAAGCTAGTAGAAAATATAAAAGTCACAAAAATATACATATATAACTAGGTAATATGTTTCATCTTTCCTTCTTCATACATGCAGGAAATCAAAGTATTAAAAATACTGGTTTTTTTTGCAGTTTTTGCCTATAAAAATGGACTTATATTCTCCGATGGTCAAATTACCTCCCCTTGTTTTTCCTGAAGTCACACTGATTTCAGAGGACATACTGACTCAGTCGAAGTCTCAACTATTTCTCCAAATTGTTTGATAGGCTGACAAAATAGCCTGGAGTTATTTGAATGCCAAATACATCATTCAGAACAAAAACTACAAAACAACAGTTTGGGTCTCCTTTACACATGAAAAGGATAAAACACAGCTTAAGTCCATTTTCCTTTAGTGTCACTTTTATGTGCCACTCAGGTCATAAATATTCCTCTGCTTGCAGAGAGCTGTATGGGTTGCTTTACACAGGATGGGAAGGGCTGACAGAGAAAAACATCAGAAATGTTCAGTACAGTAACACACACAGAGAGTGAGAAAAACATTAAAAAGTTTCCTCTGAAATCTACTTATTTTTCAGAAGCATTCTGAAAAATGTCATTTAAGGATGACTTCTTAAAACAGATTGGAGGTTTCAGACATGAGCTGCCTTTGAGTTTGTTCCCCTTAGAGTTTATAAACTCTTATGACAGAATGGCATAAAAATGTTTGTTGGAACAGCATATGGTTATAATGTCATATGCACTACAAAGAACAAACAAACAACAACCAAAACCAGGAAGGGTTGTATTTTTCCTGCTGCATGGGATTGTTGTTATAAGCACACAGAACAAAAAAATAGCTGTCAGGAAATCCAAAAAGAATGGACCAAACGATAAAGCACAGCTATGATAAACTCACTTCACTCTATTTTGAATGAAGACAAATAGCCCTCCCTGCACTCGCTACCCTGAACTCCAAATACTATTTATAGTAGAATAATTTCTATTATTGCTGTTCTTTACTGAAGGTTGCTTTTTGGAAGTGGACATAATAAAGTTAACTTCCATCTTTACAGAAAATAGAAAGAAGACTAGGGCGCTCAAGAAGTATCAGCTAGCTTTATATAGTTAGTATAGGCTTCTTATGTTGTCTTAATTAGTCTCCCTCGTGTCATAAATGCCTGTAAGTAGTCTGAAACACCATGCGCCAAAAAATGTAAATCTATAACAAAAAAGGCAATTTTAGGTGGTTGGTGATTAGCAAATCTCGGGCTAAACTGAATATTTTTACCACTAAGTAATTTAATACCTAAAGTGGCTGTTACACCTCAGCAAATATATTCAATCTGAATTAAGTAATTGCCTGTAAGTAAGTGCAAGCTTAAATATATCATCCATCATGGGGTCATTCACATTGTTGGGCACCCAAACTTTATGCTGTCTTTTGTTTTAAAAGCCTAGATGGCTGTTCTGGTGAAAGTAATATCCTTACATGATGATAGCTCTTGGGTCAATTCTAGTATTACACCAGACCTCTACATATTTGTTTAGTCAAACTAATACAAGCTATTATCTTGCTGGCACTGTAAACATCAATCGTTAGAGAAAAAAGTTCAGTTATTCTGAAAGCTCTTAAAGGGGTTTTTTGGTAGTGCTCAGACTGCTTTTCCTGGAGTCACCTTTAACAAACTATTCTGTGTGTTTTAACAAACAGAATTGAGGAGCACTTCCTGGTAAAAGACTCTAGCAAGCAATTAGTAGCTTTTATGGAAGCTGGATGAAGAGAAGAATCTAAAGCATTTAGCAATTGCAAAGACCTTTATTGTCTGTACACTCCAAGGTCATGATCATTATTCCTATTATATCAGAGGACAGAAGGCAATTCAACAATTACAAGATTAAAAAAAGAAAAAGACATTGTTTCTCTGCCTTATGAGAGTCTGAAAATTCTGTGGTGCTGCCTTTTTGGACGTTCCAGTGACATAACATTGGGAGCTTGATTCAAAAACTGAATAATTGTTCAGGGGCATGAACAGAAAATGGGTAATTGTTCAAGGGAATGGTGTGTGGGGAACGTGAGTGATGTGATTAGACATGGTGTCAATAAGGATTTCAGGGTTGTTGGTGAGTGTAATGTTTGATTTTTCTGTGGTGTAATTGACTGAAATCTTTCTTGTCATATAATTAAATGATTATTTTATTGTGGAAGTTGTTTCATCGTACTAAGAAATGGACAGGCTACAAAAATATGAAGGATGAAATAGCTTCTGTAACAGTTAAAGCTCTGCATTTCTTCTGAAAAATTGCTGAAAGGTCATAAACGGCACTCCTGGGGACAAACCTTTAGCTGCAGATTCTGATTCTAACATTTGTTCTGTTTTTTCTTCACCATTAGATTCATCCACTTCTGCTACTGTAGTTAACTCTGGTTCACTCTTATAAAGCCTATAATCAGGACCCTGAAGAATGACAAGTTATGAGGTAAATAAACTGGCATTTCTGTATAAGCATTTATGTCTTAAGACTCAAAACAGCTATTTTCTGATGAGACTGCTCACTTCAGGGCAACAGCTCACCGTTCAATTGCTCTGGCAGCAGTATTCCTTCATAATTAGTTTGAGAAATGTTTGCAGATTTTCAGAAATCACAGAAAAATTGCCATAGGCTTCAGCAAGAACTGCTTCTGAGCCTCAAGTTTTATAAATACTTGTGAGGAGAAGAGTTTGGTTTTTGAAATTGACTTAGATCCAAAACGCACCCATTTAAGTCTTAAGACATTTTATATATACACAGAATATATGACAGGAAAATGTGAAAAGCAAATGATGGAGCTGTAAATAAAACCAAAAGCCGAAAGTAAAAACAAATATAAAAGTAGCCAGATGGCAAAATAAAAATTGTGACTGTGCAAAGGAAGGGGGAATGCTTCAAGAACGATGTGGCAGTTTAAGCCACTTACACAGTGAGATCCATTTCTCTGATATCCTTGAACTTGGTGAATCTTCTTTTCTTCTGGCAGATGTACTGGGCCCCTGCTATAACAGAGCAAGGAGCTGCTATCACTGGGCAGAGGGGGGATTATGGGAGGATGCTCTGTAAAGTCATAGGACCGAGGGAGTGGAGGACGAGGTGGGACTACTTCCTCTTCCTAAAGATTGTAGAATAGTCACCTTATTTAGATGTGCACACCTGTTACAATTATTTATAACTTATAAATAAATAAAAATATATTACCATAGCTACACCAGCTATAGACTTTTGTATGAAAGGGACGATGTCACACTACAAAATAATTTAAAAAAAAAAGGGGGAAAAAGGAAAAAAAAGAAAGAAAAATGAAAAAAGGCCAAAATATGCATTTTAATTAATTACCACCATGTACAATGAAATACTTCAACAGCTTTAGTAATCAACTTATGAAAGTTTTCAGTTCTATCATCGGCAATTTTTAATTAGATATCTATGAATTCTCTGAATTGTCCTTTTAAATATTAAACTCTGTATCTTTTTAAAGATTTTGATATACAATACATTTTCAAAAAGTTCTGTAAACCACATGTATATTTCCAAACGCTTTAGACAGTCATGACATGTCCCTTTAAAACTGTAAATGCTAGCCAGATTTTCAGAGCAATTGAACATCTGGGAGCTCCCACAGTTTCAGATGCTCTTGTGGGTGCTCGGCCATCTGAGAACCAGGCTCAGTAGGTGAATAGCCATACAAAGCAACATATTTCTTCCCATGAAAAGTGTTTTGGGGAAAAAGGCAAATCCAAAAATCAGGGTTTATATTTCTAGGATAAGAGCCTGGGGAGAGGAAAAGGTGAGAAATGGAAAAGAGAAACATACTGGTGAGAATATGAAGACAAAGAACAAATGAAAGTGTTAGAATTACTAGTTATCAGTCTTTTAAAACTAATCACAATGAAGTATTTTCACAGAATACATACTTTAGAAATTCTTAAAACGATTCAAATAATGTTCCTTTTTATCATGTATATTTGATATTCAGTGATGCTAAAATGGTAAATATGCCAAAAGCATACCTCATTTTTATATTTAATAGCAGAAAATGTCCTTGATCCCATGATGCCTGTTTGGGGGGTGAGGGGGAAAGGGTAGGAGGAAAGAGAAGAATTGTTTTCAGTAAGTAGTTTTATGAATGCAAAATATAAGCTGTTATTACCAGGCAAATACACAAATCATCAATTTAAAATATCTGACTCCTTCAAACATACAAAAGCAAATGTGATATTTAACTTATAAAAATGCATGTGATCCAATCTCACTCCCTAAGAGAGAAAAACGTCCAGTTTACCTGCATCTGAAGAGCTTCTTTGCTGTTTATGTTTACTTAAACCTTCCATGACATCTTGAATTCTCCACAGTTCCTTTTGAATCTGAGCACGCTGTATCCCAGCCGACTCGGTCTGCCAGTAAAGAAACAGAAAGTGATAAATAAGAATATACTGCAGGAGGGGCAAAAAATAAAACCTCTTCCTCTAGACAGTACTGCATATTCTTATATTCTTTCCCAATGAATAAAACAAAATGCAAAAACGACAGATACTCTCCCATTAAAAGGTAACAAATTAGTATGTTGTCAGCAAAGGAGCAGACAGATTAAGTCATTTCAGAAACACACCAGTTATTTTGATAGCAATTTGCAAGCTGAAATTCCACTTAATGGAATTACATGTTCTCTTTAAAAAGAAAAGCAAAACCAAGCTTGCATGGAAGACCTACACACAACAAAAGGAAAGGAATCAGCAGTTCCAATCCAAAATAGTTGCAGATGAACGTGATGTTTGCATACGAGCATATAAAATGTAGGCCTATTTGCGTTCATGGTTATGCATGCTTTGGGCTGCATAGCACAAATTTCTCAGCTCTTGAGTTTCCTTGTAATCTCTCTTTCAGAGCAGCATAGAAAATCAGTCCCTCGAGCAAAAACATCCATTAACACCTCACAGTATTGACCACACCGACCTGTCTATTGCAGATAGATAAGCACACGTTTGTGTGTCACAGAAAGATTACCTCAGAAATTCAGAACGTGTACTTACTAACCAATTCTCCATAAAAGAGAACAAATAATAAAGTAAGAAGATAAGCAGGAAGAGTTCTGATGTTTAACATCTGAATAAATACTTTAAATATTTCATTTATTTTGATACAATTATTTAATTACATTTTAAAATAATGAGGTAAAAGAAAGGATTTATGTGAACACTTAATATGACCATCATAGCAATTAAGGTCTGAGAAAACTTCTCCATTTGGGACACGATCACTGAAATGGAAAGAGATGGACACTGAAAAACTTACACAGTAGCTTCAAAATACAGGAAAAGCTAAAAACCTCCTCAGAACTGATGAACTTTTAATTTCTTTTTATATCTTGTAAGTTACCAGACCACACATTCTCCATTCTCCCCCTCCTTTTTTTTTTTTTTTTCTTCCATTTGTGTAGAATTTTTAACCAAAAACATAGAAAATGAAAAAGACTTAAATGTATCCTTATGACCTATGCCACACCTGAATTTCTCCAAGCCGATCAAGTTGCTCCTGCATATGGTTCCTTGTTGCTGTTACATCATATTCTAGTTTATCATATTCTCTCCAAGCTCTTTCCAGTTCCTAGGTATATGACAAAAAAAAAAAAAAAAAAAAAAAAAAGAATTGCATTTGCACATTCAAGTTAAAAAAAAAATTTAAAAAGTAGGCAATTTTATTCATACAATAGCATGAAACATCAGGGATTAATTCCTAGAGATTGGCAGTAAGTGTACATACAGTCGTAGAGAATGTCACAATTAAACAGCTTTAGCATCTTCTGATGATACTGAATGACATACAAACTAATGGCATTTTGTCTTTTCACAAACTACAAGACAGTCCAGGATGAATTCTTAAGACTACATTGTTATAATTAGCAGGCATGTGGATCTTAAGATGCCCTTCCACAGGTGCAGAAAAAATACAAAATGGATGTAAATTTGTCTCCTTTATTACACAGAATACATAGGTATGAGTGCAAAGCATGTGCATGTATATAAAATTTATTATGCAATACAACTAAGTCATCCAACCTTGCCTGTAATGTTACAGGTATACCGTGAAGCCAGGAATACCCCGGGCTTGCTAATACACCTGTTTTTACATATGTGAAACTGCAAACATCAGAAGGCGGCACAAAAAGAATCTTTGAGGTCAGTCGTTCTCCCTTACTAAACCTGGGTCAAGCCCTTGATTTGATTTAGCATAAATTAAAAAGTTGATGAGAGGTGTTCTAAGATTTCCTTTAGTTTCCCATGCTTCCATTTTCCTCATCCAGCCAATCTCTTTTACAACAATTGGAAGGGACCTTAAAGATCATCGAGCTCCAACTCCCCTGTTGAGGGCAGGGCTGACCCCACCAGCTCAGGCTGCCCAGGGTGGCCTTGAACACCTCCAAGGATGGGACATCAACAGCTTCTCAGAGGTGCCAGCACCTCATCACTTGTGAGTGAACAATTTCTTCCTAACATATAACTTAAATTTCCCATCTTTTAGTTTAAAGCCATTCTCCCTTGTCCTATCAGAATCAGACCATCTAAAAAGTTGGTCTGCCTCCTGCTTACAAGCTCCCTTCAAATACTGGAAGGACACAGTGAGGTCTCTCTGGAGCCTTCTTTTCTCCAAGCTGAACAAGCCCAATTCCCTCAACTTTTCTTCGTAGGAGAGGTGCTTCAGCTCTCTGATCATCTTTGTGACTCTCTCTCCAACAGCTCTGCATCGTTCTTGTGCTGGGGGCCCCAAGCCTGGACACAGTACTTCAGATGGAGCCTTTCAAGGGCAGAGTAGAGGGGAACCATTACCTCTTTCTCCCTGCTGGCCACCTGACTATGACTGTCCTTATGCAGGTCAGAATGCAGTTGGCCTTCTGGGTTGCAAGTGCATGCTGCTGGCTTTAGTCCAGCTTCTTGCCCACCAGGATCCAGTCCTTCTCTCACCAAGTTCTTTTCCCAGTCTGTATATACAGCTGGGATTGCTCTGACCCAAATGCAAGACCATGCACTCAGCCTTGTTGAACCTCATGAGGTTCTCATGGACCCACATTTTAAGCCTGTCCAGGTCCCTGTGGATGGCATCTTCTTCTATTGAGTCAACTGCACCACTCAGCTTGGTGTCATATGCAAATCTGCTGAGAGTACATTCAACCCTGTCATCTATGTCACTGACAAAATGAGTACCAGTCCCAAGATAACCTCCTGGGTGACACTACTCACAATCGGCCTCCACTGGACACTGAGCCATTAACAACAACCCTCAGGTCAACCAATTTCACATTTAACAAATAGTCCAGTCTTCACATCCATACCTCTCCAACTTATAGATAAGGATGTGGTGTAGAACCATGTCAAAGGCTTACATAAGCAAATAAAAATGACTGTTTCCTTTGTTGCCCTGTGTTTCATGAAGTGAAAAAGGAGATTAAATAGAAGCTCCCCTACTTTTGTCTAAGGTTTTCAAAAGTGTATGAGCTAGAATATCTTTGAAATATGATGGACCACTATTAAGAGAGACCATGAAAGCGTTACCTTTTCTTCTTTTCACTCTGTAGATATTTTTGCTTAAAACAAATTACATATGTGATGGAACGTCTGATAAAGTTTTCTATTATTTTACTTGACTTACTTCTGCTGTAATTAAATTCATACATTATAAAAATGAAAATTACCACAACAACTGAGGCCAATATGCACTCAATTCCCAGCAAAAGAAAAATTAAAGACTACTTGGTGAATATAGTGAAAGTTCTAGTTTTTACGAAAATACATGCAAGTACAAGACAACTGAGATTTGCTGGAATGTAATGAAAAATAACAAAAACTGAAACCAATTAAGAACATGAAGATAACCATTTAACAGGTCACTGAGTTTTACTAGCAAGAATGTATTACTTACCGCAGTAGCTCGCGATACTTCTCGACAAGTGCCAAGCAGTCCATTCTGTAAGTCATCTCTCTGTAACACTACATTTTGTATGGCTGCTGGATTATCTGCATTCATTTCTATCTCCTGACTTGCTGATAGCAAAGCTTGCTCAAGCGTGTACTATTATAATAAAGAGAATTATTTTTAATGTTCTGCATCATTGGGTTGATTTTCATTATATTTCAGTTATCAATGTTCTGATAATAAGCATGTAAAATAACATCCACTTTAGGTAATAAATACAATTGTCCTACTTTCTCCTTGTGTAGTTGTTGAAGCTTCTCTTCCAGTGCTTGTACAACTTTATCTTGTTCACATAAACGGCTAAGCTTAGCCTAATATATAACAGAAAATGACTGCAATTAGAATTGTTTTTAATATCTTAAATAACCAAAGCATAACTTCTTCAAATCATTACAAGAGACTAGATAAATTTCGTTACCACTAAATATGAATTCTAAAGTTCTGAAGGCATCAGTGTTGCATTTTCAAATTAACCTCAAGAAACCATAAGGCACTATGAAATAAGTGTTATTGCAACTCGACACAACATTGCTCAAAATGTATAATTTCTGATTCTACAACTACATCATTATAACTTAAAGACAGGTAGCAAAAAACACCTTCGAGCAACATATTCTTCATTATTATACATAACATTGTACACATTACTAGTTTTTCCCGTGGTTTCTTTCAGGTGTTAGTTTTTGATAGTTATTAACAGTACCCACGCTCTGCTGTTTTGGCTCCAATCCAGGCTTGGCTAGAAATAAATCTGTTCCCCTTCAGCTCTGGAGTAACTGTTCAGTGGACTTTAATCAATCTGAAACAGTTTTCTTTTTGAACAGCTTTTTGGTTCAGTTTGCGCCGCTGCTTTGACTTTCTAACTCTAATTGTTCCTTTAAAGTAACATCCCTTAAATCAGCATGTCTACTTTTACGTATGGTTAGATGTGTACACTTGTGCATACAAAGTATGACTGTATGTGCATATCTTTTTGCCACCAAAACTGACCTTAAACAGGAGGGCCCATTTCTTCAGTAATTAGCACACCAACCCTCTGAATGGCAAACAACCATGCCAATTTCAGTTCTGGAGTATCAGTCATATTTCCTAAGAAATTACTGCTCTAATGCTTCTAACTGAACTACATCCACAGACTTTTTCCTGTCTTAAGTAATTTCTTCCTAGAAACATTTCACATTTAAACACATACAGTACTTGAAATTTCATCCTTAAATGGAATATTTCTTGCAACTTAGAAATTCTTAAAAATAAAAAAAAAAAAAAAAAAGTTCACGTTCACATTCACAGATCAATCTCTGTTAGCAGTCACCTATACAAAGTGCATTCCAAACCCAAATGGCAAGGGAAGGATTATTATGAGAAGAAGAAAACAAATACCAACATTTCCAGTGAAGAAAAAATACAAATTACTTACATCAATATCCAGCTCTTCAGTTCTATATTTGTATAGTGTACCCCTACATTCTTCTTGTGTTAACTATAAGGAAGAATAATATTGCCATAAAACAACTTAATTTGACTATGAAAACAAAGCCAGTGTTCAGCTCAAGAGTTTTAATACAGCATATCAGCTTTTGCTTGAATGTCAAACATAACACATTGAGCAATATATAGTTAGCCAAAATATCTAGTAACTGAAGGTAACTAAGTAGAATGTCAAACACTGTTGGTAAAAAGTTATATAAACAAAATAGGCTATGTTTCTAATGCAAACTGGATTTTAAGAGGTGTAACTCAATCAAACATGGATTCTTGAAAGATGAAACTGCCAGTGTACACCTAAACAGAGTTTATACATAATTATGCATGTTTAAATATCTACATTCTAAATACAGGGACTCACTCTACTTGGAATTAACCCTTCTAGGTCCACTAAGATCAAGTATATTCTCAAGGAAGATATTCTTAGTGAATCTGAAGTCAGAACAGAATGGCATAAGCATACAAATATCTGTAAAATATATCACACATGCCCAGTAAGTGTTGCCAAATATCTTCCCTCCTACTTTCTCCTATGAAAAACCCCCACCCCAACAACAGCATTCAGAGCATAAACACAAATGCCACAAACAGAAATCCTTCTGTTTTCAATTTGGACCTAGGCAAACCAGTATCCTTCAACTACTTCAATACAGCTCCTCACATTAAGTCCTTACCTCTTTCAGTCCCTAAACTGATCTGTAACAAGATTTAAAACTATACATGGGGAAGAAAAGGCAGCTTCCTATTTTAGAATGGACTACCATACACAGAATTTGCTTACTGTCCTATATAGTAAGCACTTGCATAACGCTATCAACCTTAATATTCCATTTAATTAAAAACATGTGTACATTGAGTCCCAACATATATGCTTTCCTTTCATGTGCATGATATAATTAGGTCATCATGGCTTAATAGTGCAAGAAAACTATAAAAACACACGTCCATGTTAAAGGACACTTATAAATAAAAGGACTAGGGAAGGGTTAATCAGACAAGCATTCCAAACATACAGTAAATCTTCAACACACTTAAGTGTTTCATTTCAAGATGTTATGTCCACATACCTCATGCAAATGCACCTGGTGACAATTTAAAAGTATGGATAGTGTATTAAAACCACACAGTAACTTTCTTTGAAATGGACATTTTATGAAAATGAGTGATGGAATATGAAAAAAGCCACAGCACTTTTGCACCTCATGAATGCCACAAATATTAGCATTTTAAGATATCTATTCAATCCCATACTGTTGTACAGTTGTGTTTTTTGAATGTAGATTTTGCCTTAATGAGAGAAAAATGAGGAATGGAAATATTTAAACAAAACTCATAAACATGGTCAATATAAATTTAAGGCCAAATGTCTTCAACTTACAGTGAAAATCTAGGTATACTTCACAACAGAAAGACTTCACAAGAAAAAGATGATCCAGTATTAGCTAAACACGTGTTTGCAAGACACTGCTCAACAGTTCATATGAGTTGCCTGGAAAAGGAATCTTTTTAAAGCTATTATCTTTTTTTTTTATTATTCTTTTTCTTTAAGGAGTCATTTCTTTATTCAGCAGTTCAACCTTAATCAGAGCAAAGTTGAGAAAAGCTTTTCAGTTCAGCATCCCTGCCCCTGTCTATCTCCTGGATGGAATATATCCTAAACATTCTGAAAGTAAAAATGCATTTTCAAAGAATAGTGTGCACGTGCTAATTCCTCTTATTAATATCCTACCACATCTTTAAAATTGCTGCCAACTTCTTGTTTTTGTCTGCACTTCTAGCTCACCACAACAGACAATTCTGGACAGCCACTTCCACGCTGCTGCTGCAACAGTTTACATGGACTTAACACCAAAAACTCTAGAAATGATATGAAACACTCAATCCATCTCTGACAAAACAGCGGCTTCTCTTCGATCAGCCTGTCTATAAATCAATTAAAGGCAAAAATCTATAGGTAGAATGCTATCACACTACTGGAAATTGTAAGAGGAATTGCAGTAGACAAAGCACAATTACACATTGCAAGCAAGGTTAACAATCTCATAACCCTGGAAAATGCATTATAAGAACTCCAACGACCAAGTTATTGAAATGTATTTTATGTCACGTTCAACAAAAGCCTCCTTTATCGAACTGCTCCTACTCTTATCCAGCATGGACATTCCAGGGAAAGACTGCCACCTACTGAAAGACTGACACGGCTTGCTGCAGGCTTCTTCAGTTTTCCTCCACAGTTCTCTGCCCATATCCGAAGAAGACCTTGCCTGTTACCAACTGCACTTAAACACTTCGCATGCTGATGCTGAGTAGCAGCACTCTGAACACCTCCAAACGGAACTTAGCATTTCTGTAGGGCAAACTGCACACGGCTCAGCCAAATGTGTGTCTTGCACGTGAAAAAGAAAAGCAATCTTAACTGGAAATAACTTCTGTTAATAAGCCAGTCCCGTTGATTTAAATGCTCTGTTCACGTTCTATGATCTTCACTGTGAATGTGCATATGCAGCAGAATTTAATTATTTCATACTGTGAAACTACTAGTCAACTAGCTGTCATATACTTTGTAAGGCAGCATTGCTGTCAAAAACTGAGATCAGATGAGTCACAGAAAGGGACAAGACCACCGTGATGGACGCTACAAAATGTCTTTAGTGGGAACCTTCTTTTCAAATAAATGTAGATTAGGCAAATCTCCCTCTTGAGACATGAGGTGTAAGACCTATTTAAGCACCCAATATTTGAAACATTTAAGTGAAGGTATTATTGTCAGACTCTGCTAATGATTTTGGCTCAGTATCTATAGCAGGAAATTTCACAACTGAACAAACGCCAACGTCTCTGAAAAATTATGGAACTTAAAAGATTGAAACAGGACAAAATGTAGGGCATGCTGTGTGTGGGGAGCATGATGTTAAAGTCAGGCTTCCAAGAGGCTGTTTTATTTTGTTTGCTTGTCTGTTTGTTTTCCCTCTCCACAACTCCTTCCAATTGGGAAGTAACACAAACAGTTACTTAACCCACAGCAAGTAAGATTCCCTTCCAAACTGGTATTATGCAGCAGATTTCATATTAGAAATACAAATTGGAAATACTAGGTTTTCAACTAAGATACAGTCAACCTGTGCATTCACAACAAAACCTGAGAAATACTTCTGCCTACAAATCTCAAAATGTGATGTGCAAAGATGGCTTAATTTTATGCAGCTGGTTAAATAATAGTGATAAAAAGAATTGCCATGCCAGAAACAAGATCTCCTTCATAAAATTCAGGTCTAGTTTTATTCATGTTTTTCATGTATTGAGAACAAATATTCAAGTAAAGGCACATGTCAGCTTGCTGCTCTCACATTTTTATTTTTCTCCCATTAGTAAAGTCGCACACATGAAAGGAATTGAGGATAATTCCTTCCTTTTTTTTTTTTTTTTTTTTTTTTTTTTTTTATTTAGCAGATTCCACTTTAGAAAAGAAAATTAACACTCCACATCTACCATTAGAAAGAAGCAAAAAAAACAATAATAAAAAAATAAAGTTAGGAATGGGTCCAGGCTGCAAATGGCCTCTGTTTTTCTTGCTTGTACATTCAGAATCAGTGCCCTGGCTTACACCTGCATATTTATGGTACAGTGTGTAGAGTGGACTAATGTAAATCAAAGTGATTTAAATAATTAATTTTAAAAACAGTGACAGATGAACAATCACAATTAAAATGTCTTTTAAATAAGACATTTGGAATAGTATAATTTTAATCTATTTTACTCAAGAGCCACTAATCAGTACAAAAAAGGAGAAGCAAAAGGTTAATTCCTAACTAAACACAAGCATTTCTTGCTTTCCTTTGCCTACCTGAATAAGTTAAGTCATAAACTCGATCTGAATAAACTTAAGAAAGAAAGATCCTTTCTGTACTGCCTGAATGGCTGTACTCGTCAAAGACTAGTTCAACTTGACAACAAAACAGGTTTAAGTCACTTACCCAAGGCTTCTCCCAGTTGTTTTAATTTCTTTTAAACTGCACTGCCAAAGATGATTGGTGAAAACAATTTGTGTTATTCAAATTAAAAACTGAATGCTGTTTAAGCTTTCAAATACACTCTGACTTTAGTGGTGTTCCTAAGTAGCCAGGCAGACCAGCCAGGCACAGCTACACCTCCATCATGTCTTGATCAACAGTAGAAGCTGAGTTAGTTCACTCTGACAGATCCAAAGCACCCCTGCTCAATCTATGTACATTAACTTATTTATCTTACATAGTCTAAAACAGAAAAGTGATTTTCTTGAAAAAAAGTTTGTAATGGCCCGGCTTCTCTAAAAGAAAATAAAAAACAGCAAAATCACCTTCATTTTGGACTTGAAGGCAACATACTTTTCTCATTCCTCTCCAAATGGTCCCTTCAGGTTCCATGTTAGAACTCCTATTTTGCACCTGGGAGCACAAATTGGACTACTGCTAGTCCTGAAGATCCTGAGATGGATCTTTCCTGAATCACAAGCAAATCTACAAGATGGAGTTAACTTCCAAAACCAAAACAACCACGAAACTAAGCTTCAGCACGGTTTCTTTAGAAACATGACAAAGCACTAAATACCAGTAAATGACTTATGTCATAGAACCTCTCTTTTTCTGTGAACTATGCACCTTTATTTTAGCTCATAAGAGAGCCCCTCAGACACTCACTTCCAACTGGCAGCCAGAACTGCATGCTTCAACTACAGTAAAATACCACCCTCATTTAAGTAAGAACAACATCTTTGTTGCAGTTGTGGATAAAAGCTTCTGAAACATTCTCTGATGCGGCAGGAGCTATTGAACTAAGCTCCAGCATGCCTAAGACACTGCAATGCCAACAGATACGTATTGGCCATGCTCATAAGTTAATGCAGGTCTCAATGCTCAGGCAATATTTCCATTCACATTTTGGATTCGTCTTCCATCTTACCATTTACATCTGTCACTAGACACTCTGTAAGTGTGCACTGTTAAGGCTGCTGTGACTTTATTAACAGACACTGCCTTTTGGATTTACAGTCCCCGGATCAAAGTGATTTTGATCCTTCCTTTCTTCAGTGGCTAAAGGCTTGGAAGGTGCAATCAAAAACCTGTAAATCCACTTCCTAGAATGAAACATAATTGCCAGAAATGACCAGGTAAACACCACTCACATGCTTTTGTAGTGGTCAAAAGAAAGAAGCACCTTTGAACACTAATAGCATAGGATCATGCTAGGACAGATGTTGGAAGCTTATTGGAAGTTTTATGAATTTACTGGACAGCTGCGTAAGACACCAACTAATTAAGTAGTCCAGACAGAGTTATTCGAAGGGGTACATTTAATACTTAACAACAAAAACGCAGCGAAAGCCATGCTAACGATATTGCAGCATTTTGTAAAGCATGGATGACTCGTGGTTTTCCAAAGCAAATAAGAGAAACACCAATGTTATGAAGAAATCCGAGGAACAACCAAAACTGTCGCTAAGAAAAGTTTTCGCAGATGATAAAGCAATTTCATTCGCTATCCGAGACCTTACTTGCTGGTACAGTTGCGGTCTTAGCGCCGAGTTCTCAATCATAGTGTGAACCATGGTGATTAAAGGTTCATTCTCTTTCATCTATTTCAAATCAGGAGGAGCATACAGCAAACATCAGTTTACAGCATGGCTAGATTTGAAAGACGACACTGTAAAATATAGCCTCTACTTTAATTTTTTTCTAATAATACAGTAGGTTACATTTTACCCCATGCTTTTTATATATTCCATCATTCAGTAATATCAAACATCTGAAAAGTTTAATGATATCATACAAATATAGCAAAACCACATAAAACCGCCCCAAACCAATGAAATATTATTTGAACAAACCTCTCCCTTTTAAAAAATCCTTAACATTCTTAAAATAGGTCTGGCTTTGCAAGATATAGAAATGATGCGTATCAGATTATGCAATAGGAAATCAGAAAACCTTTGAAATTACAGTTTCAGTAACTCAGTGTATGTCAAATAGATAAACACATTCCTTCAGAATACAAAAGCAAGGTGTAGATTTTTGTTCGCAGATCACAAAATGCCTTTATATACTGAACTGTTTGATAGACTCTTTGAATCACTGGTCATTTCATTTCATTTCATTTCATTTCATTTATCCATCCTCATATATGAATGTGAAACTACTTTGAGTTTTACATTTCTGAGCTGGTCAAAACACCTTCTGTACTGATTTATATTTACTGTCATGTATGCAAAAGTAAAAAACAGATCAGGATCATTACAGTAAAAACTGTACACACTGAGGACTTCAGAAAAGTATACAAAACACAATAGGGATTTTTTTATTTTAAAAATAGATCTCCCTAACATTAAGTGAAAAATTACAAAAACTTGATTTTCATCTCCTAAAGAAACTGAAAAGTCACTTAAACTATTTTTTTTTTCTCCTTATAGGAAAGATTTTTTTGTAGTCATAGATACGAGACTTCTTTTTGTTGTTGTTGTTGTTGTTTCATTAAACATAGTTAATAGTCTGTTTAGCTGCTCCGTTAATCACCCAACAGAATACCTTATCTCAATAAGCAAGCTGATGATGCTGTTTGTGTAAGGCAGGAAAAAAAAGCAAGCAAAGAACTCCTCCTATTTACTCCGTATTCTGCAGCATTACATAAACAGAAAATTAGAACTGACACAAGAAGTTGTTCTTCCTTTACTTTAAATCCAACTGACAGACTGTTTAATATTCATGAGAGTCTATGTATCAACTCTTCTGTTAACTGAAGTGAGCACAGGAGGGGAAATCTGTATCGAAGAACTGGCAGAGTAAAACAGAGAGCCACTGGCCACAACGGTGAGTCCCATGCTCAAAGGCAAAGAGAATGCCTGTTTTGTGCTTTTAAAGTATTATCATGAGGCCACTGTCAAACAGAAACTGGACACTATTCACACTGAAGAAATTTCTAATTGGTCAAGTTTGCATGCTCATAACAGAAACATGCCCTATTTTTCTCACATTCAAATAAAATTTGCTTCTCAAATTTCTGAACAGTAAAGGGTATGTTTTAAATCCTGTCATATCTTTGTTTTCTCTCCAGTTAAAGATATCACAAAAATTTCTAAAAATTGGAATTAAGATTTTCCTTACATGTAAGCAAACTGAAGCATGAGCTGCCTGTTGACACACAGCAACACATCCAGAAGTCTTAGTTTTCTCACTCACTGTTTCTCCCCAGACACTTCATCTTCCCTTTTCTCTACTGATGTATTATATGCAGGCTTTCTCATCATTTGGAAATGATGTAAAAACACCTCCTTGACACATGACACATATGAACACTCATATGACTTACAAGATAGCATTTGAGCAGGTATTTTATGTTTTAAACTGTAATGCCAAGCTACTATTTTTTTTTTCCTTCCTCTTCTAAAATTCTCTCCCACGCTATGATAACAGCCAGCACAGATGACATTGCAGCCTGAGCTGTTCTGGTGACAGCCATCGGCTGGAATAGCAGCTCCCCACCATGACAGATGACCTCGCTAATGAGATAAGACGGTGTGCTATGGGTGGCATAAGTCTGGGTTCAGATTGGCATTTTTATCTGTTTCCTCTCAAGCTTCCTAAAACAAAAGCAGTGGGAACAGGACTAGACTAAGCGTTTCTCCTGCCTTTCCTCTGCTCCTCCATCCAAAACAAAGAAGGAAAAAGCATTTTTCCTTCTTGCTTTCTTTTCCAACAATAATCCAACACAGTCTTGTTTTTACCCCACCCAGATCGTTACTCTCAAAAAAATAAAAGGGAAGATGCAGCAGAAAGAACAAGAATGGTGGCTTTGTCAGCTCGCTACCTTTTCCAAAAAACTTGAAAAGTACAATTAAGAGTTGCATCATAAACGTTGCTAATATAGGACACAGAATTTTAGGCTGGGGAAAAAAAAAACAAAAATTAATAAAGGATATGTGCAGCCTGGAAGGCCGACTATGTGCTGGGCTGCACTAAAAAAGGGGAGGCCAGCAAGGAAAGGGAGGTGATGGAGGTGATTGTCTCCCTCTACTTGGCTCTTGTGAGGCCCCATCTGGAGTACAGCGTCCAGTCATGGGGCCTCCAGTACAGGAAGGATATGCAGCTCTTGAAGCAGGTCCAGAGGAGGGGCACTAAGATGATCAGGGCGCTGGAGCACCTGTCCTACGAGGAAACGTTCAGGGAACTGGGCTTGTTTAACTTGGAGAAGAAAAGGCTCTTAGGGAGACCTCATTGTGGCCTTCCAGTACTTGAAGGGAGCGTATCAACAGGAGGGAGTACAACTGTTTACATGGATGGACAGTGACAGGACAAGAGGGAGTGGTTTTAAACTGAGACAGGGGAGGTTTAGGTTAGATATTAGTAGGAAGGTTTTCACGCAGAGGATGGTGAAGCACTGGAACAGGTTGCCCAAGGAGGTTGTGGATGCCCCATCCCTGGAGGCATTCAAGGCCAGGCTGGATGTGGCTCTGGGCAGCCTGGTCTGCTGGTTGGCGACCCTGCACACAGCAGAGGGTTGAAACAGGTGATCTTTGAAGTCCTATGATTCTTTGTCAGTCCTATCCAAACAGCCATTGTGCTATTCCATCCTCCTCTAATTTACTTCCAGAATTTACTTTTTCCAGAATCACCTTCATCATATCAGAAAGAGGGTGATGAAGAGGAGAAAACAGGAGCAAAACATTAAGACAGCATGCATGCTGGCTACTGAACCTTCACTCATTTATTTGACAACTTCTTGTTCAAGTTCTGTTTATCTTTATGCAACCCTTAAGAACTAAAAGCTAAAAAAAAAAAAAAAAAAAAAAAAATCTCAGCAAAAGAGAAATAAAGATATGAATACCTAAGCTATCCACATAAAGAATCTCCTCAACATAAAGAATAAAAAGAATGTATAGAGCTTACACTGTGACAAACCAGCCTGGGATATGCTGAGATTACAATAACACACACATACAGAATTTCAGAGATAACTTCAGCTCAGAAGAAAGGGGTTTTTGAGCCAAAGAAAAGTTTTACTAGCAATGTAAAATCAAAATATGTGTTCAAAGAGCAGTTTGCTGGAATCTTCTGTACTAACAGAGAGATTCAAGTTGGACCTTCTGCCACAGCTGTATTTACAAAGGAGAAAAAGCAGCATGTCTAGCTTTCATCTAAAAAATATGTTCCTACTTTCCGTTACCGTTATTGTAATTACTGGGTACAAATTCATTCAATAAATACTTTAAGGAGACTGTTGGCTTGGATTTAGTAATACACAAAAACAATCCCTTAAGATTTTGTAATGCATAAGGCAGAGACTATATTTGTCCTCTTAACATGTCCCACACTGACAACCAAATCAGCATTGCCTGGGGTGCTACCTACATCCAAATAACTGCTTCCTAAAAGACAAATCAAACTGTCTTCTGCCTCTCCAGGAAGCTTAAGGCAGCAGAGTGGTTCGAAACCACACTCGAAGAAAAGGCTACAATAATTCTTTGGGCTGTAAAACATCCAAGAAACAACATGGATGGGTATGTGTGCATCAGCCTCCTCAGTCCTCCGCACTCCACCCCCCCAAGCCCTGAACTCCAACAACAACAACAAAAATTCTGAAAGCATAATAGAAAAACACCAAAAAATGTAACAGAATTTCCAAGCATCTCAAAGGGAAACAGCTATACTAAAAAGAAGCAAGACTTATAAATGCTATGGGATGTTCTTGAGTTTTGATAAGAATGCCACTGAACCAGCAGACAACAACTTACTGCAACGATATAAAAGTCAGTGTCTCTACACATGAACTTCTGCCTTTCTGAAAATTCCTCTGTGTGACCTGAGAAGGAACTTGCTAATTAATGCTGCGTACAGCACTGCAAGTATTGCATTCTTTGTGACTACAGTGTGAAAGCTGAAGATAATAGGACTGGAATTCCACCAAATGCTCTAGGAAGAGAGGGTTTTAATTCTATTTTCAGAGATTAAATATAAATCAAGAGTGGAAATGTTTCGTTTAAGTACACTGGGCATTTAAAATTCAAAATGAGTGACTATGCAAGTTGGTTATAGATGCAAATAATGAGGAGGAAAGGCCCCAGACTAAGAGAAACATGGGTCTTTTCTTTTCAACATAAAGGGGAAATGATAATGGACAAAACAATAAAAAGACATAAATGAGACACTAGCCCCAAAGCAAAAACACTCTCGGGAGGATTTATTTAATGCAAGTGGATGGGAGTGTAATACTAATACTGGGAAAAGAAGAAAAACCAATGAGAAACTAGGACAAATATTCCAATCTGCTCTTCCGTGATTTTATGATTAGTGTATTTTTGACTTGATACTGATTTCTTACTGTAATTTCTTACATCCTTGGTAAAGGCAATGATGACATGTTTATAAGATTTTGGCACTTCCCTGAATTAATAACATTTTATCACATTACATTCACAAATTTCATCTGAGACAAGTAAAGAGAAAATCCTTTGTACTGCTTTGCATATTATACAAAGGCCATTCTCTTTACCCTGTGTATTATATTGACAAGCTTGGCTGATGAGGTAGCAGTGTGGTACATAGTTTCAGTTTTCACAGCGAGTTGTTCTTCCTTTGCAATGAATTATATTTTTGAAGACAGAATTATTTTCCTGTTCCAAAACACCATGAGCTGGAAATATTTGAGTTGGATGAATTGGAATGAGTTGAATATTTGAGTTGGATTTGCCAAATTTAGCAATTAGAAAGAACAGTTTTCCCCTACTTTTAGACCTCCTGCAGCTCCTTAAACAGGGTTAAAATGTTTAGAAATGCAGATCTAATGGGATTGGTCACTATCTAAACATTGATTCCAAGAGATCAGAGGAAGATGAAGTCACTTGAAGTGTAACGGCAAAAAACTTAATTAGGAGAAAGAATATTGGAAAAAGCTCTAGAGATTTCCATGCTTTTAACTAGCAGACATCTAGTTGCTTATATTTCTTTTAAGTTCTTGTGACTTTCTATGTTCTGTTCAAAATTTAACATTTTAAAACTTCTCAAATACAACTTGCAAACGAGTCCCATTTAACCATGCAACAAAGCCATAATAAGAGAAATTTGGTATCACAATTATTCCCTTGACAATAAAGTACACTGTCGAAGACTGAATTATATTCCTTCTCCAAACATTAACAGAAGTTATACAAATCTTATTCTCATATAAATCTTTAAGAAGCAACCGAGTAATCGAAAAAAAAAGTTACTTGCTAAGCTATGATTTAAAACCTTCTTACATGTGACATGGGGGAATGGTTTTCAACTGAGACAGGGGAGGTTTAGGTTAGATATTAGTAGGAAGGTTTTCACACAGAGGGTGATGAGGCACTGGAACAGGTTGCCCAAGGAGGCTGTGGATGCCCCATCCCTGGAAGCATTCAAGGCCAGGCTGGATGTGGCTCTGGGCAGCCTGGTCTGGTGGTTGGAGACCCTGCACATAGCAGGGGGCTTGAAACTGGATGATCTTTGTGGTCCTTTTCATCCTAGGCCATTTTATGATTCTACGATTCTATGTTTGATCTCCCTTTCATTTTACGTCTTGCAGAAACATCAAATTCTTCTTAATTTGGAAAGTAAAATAATCAGAATTCTGATTTTATAAACTGCTCGTGTATCATATGACCTTGGAAATACAGTTTCACCTTGGTTAATGCTGGTAAAATGCTACAGTTAGTGAGTGTTATTAAAGGAAGGATATGAAGAATAGAAAAAATAACTGGAAAATGGCTGTTGTATTCAGTAGAATTTCAGTTTACTTTTTTCATTCTCTGTCAAGCCTGTAATAAACTAAGCTAATTTGTGCAACCTAAAATGGTCATGTATTAAATTTGCAACTTTATGAAAATCACTGAAAATCCTACTTCCCAAGTATTTCCAGCTTGATAGGAGCAGGCAAAAGGCATTAAGAAAAGTAAGCACACAAGAAAACTGCAAATCCCACCTGATGGTCCAAATATATGGCATTCCTTTGAAGATGATGCGAAAGAATCTCATTCTAGAGGCAGCAGTTAGAGGGAAAAAGGAAAGGGACAGAAGGGTGCAGAATGCATGAAAAGAGTTTTTAAATATGTAAACTAGACAGTGAACTGTTTAAGACAGAAATATAATGTTACTTCGCCTGCCTTTTTGTGACATATTAACAAGTTTTGATCTTTAAACAGAAGTGATGAAATTTTGTCATGAATTGGCCTACGAAATACTACATTACATTTTGGCTCTACACATAAAATACAGAATGCTCACATGAAACGTCTACTATATTTGATTAAACAAGCAACTATAAACCCTTTGGTAAATATGTTTTAAATGCCCTAATACTTTCGACAGAATGCAGTAAGATCATATTTGATATGATGCAATATAAACAATAGATAAATCTCATGATCTTTTACTGCTATTTTTGCTTATAACAATTGGTTAAAAGCCTGCAACTTTAAAGTAAACAAGAATATATTTTAAAATATTCCTACATCGTTTAAATTCAGCTAATATCAGACAGCTATCTGCTAAGACCTCAAAGGGTTAATAACAGAACATCATATACACAGTCACATTCTATTCTACACCCACAGCAGACAGAGAATCTTGTACTATGGGTAAAACGCAAACTGATTAATGAATAACTAAAAGTTAGTGAGAATGGTACATGACACACATTGCTTTATAGCTGACCTTTGGGCTGTTGGCCTCAAGTTTTAGTTGCATGAGCTGTGCTAGTGTGTGTTCCCGGATACTACTCAGTTCAGCTTGCTGCCGTCTCAGCTTTATTAGCAGCAGCGTGAGCTCCTCTGGCTGAGGGAGTGCAGTGTGAGAAGCCAAAGAGTAGAAAAAAGGTTAATTGGTATCCTAAACAACACTTAAATAAAATAAAGCTTCTTATATCTTTCTCTAAATAACTTTTTATAGAGATACCACAAAAGACATACCATTTTTCCCAAATTGACCCTTTTCAAATATATAACAAAGGGTAAAGTTTTAACTACTTGAGTAGCAACTGATACTGCATATCCCATAAAAATTTCAACTTTCTGAGTGCAGGACAAAAAAGTGGGGATTTTGCAGAAGAAAGTCTGTGTGGCTCTCCAACTTTTTGGCATGCATATCAAACTGATGATATTGACTTCAGTGAAGGGGGATATAATTCCAACCCTTAGGATATCATTATCTGTATGGACAACCATTTGAGCTTGGTAGAAGGATAAAAAGTGCCCCCGACAAACTTTAATTCTTCAAATTTCTATGTTAAGATTAAAAGTAAAAACAAACAAAACTATTCCCATGAGATAGCTAGACCACGTCAGGAGCAAACATTTTTGACAAAATAGAACTGCACAAGCAGGACAAAAATAGTTTTCTTTCCTTCCACAGGTCCGAGGCACTGACTTTTGTAACTAAGATGTACAATATAGCCTCAGAAAGGGATAAAGGACAGTATTTAAAAGGTTGCATGAATAGAAAGTTACACTCATATGGGTACTTTTCAGGTAATTCTACACAGAATGGTGTAGGTCAATTTGGAAAAAGCTACCTGAGCCATTCCTGAGAGCCACTTCTATTAGCAACACTTCAAAGAAAATAAAACACTCTTGACATCGCAAGCAGATGTTATGTTCCAGTTTGCCTCTGTTTCTTACACTTCTCCAGAACTAAGTCTTAGAAGAAGTTAGACATCCATCCGACATTTCGATTTACTTACATGTTCCAGGAGCTTAAAAAAAAATCCAAACCACAACCCCAGAAACCTGCTTGCTCTCTTCCCCAGTCTCAGAATTTTCCCAAAGCAAGGAAGTACAGAACTAGGCTCCAAAGATCAAAGTGTTAAGTTACTGAAAACCAAATACCGGGTTCTTAGAATGTAGAAGAAAAATATCTGAGGATAAGCACGGCACTGTTATGAGCCTGTACCGCAGTACCCACAAGGGGGAGCAAGGTATTTCCACTCTGCTTCCGCTGTCAAAACCATTTGTTTTGAAGGAAAACCAGAACCAAAGTCAAGGTGTCCAATGGTCAATCTTATCCTTCTACCACTTTTCTAATATCTGGATTTAAGACGTTTGATTTCAGAAACTAAGCGTAAGAATCTAGACTACTACACAAGATGCTTTCACATTCTCTCCAAGAATATGCAACAATGCTTTCAGCTCTTTGAAAACTGTCATCTTTGAGAAGCACAAGAAATTTTTATTTTTAGAAACAACAGAATGGGAAGTAGCATCTTTGAAGAAAAGGAATAACAAATCAATTTATTTTCAGATCAAACCTTTTCTTGATACGGCTTGCAAAAGCTCAATTTTAGTGCATTAACAATAAACTTACTGACAGTATTTAACTACATCTGCAAACATTTTCTTTTTCTGTAGAGGAGTGCTAGACTTGTATAGCATTGCAAACAATTTTGTCATTGATGCCAGAGCTGTGCCTTTGGTATAACGCTTGGCACTCTTGAAACAAACAAAACTCAAGCATTTGTTTAAAGAGCTACCTGCAGGTTTCCTAATTCTGGCCCCTGTTATGCATGTGCTGTGGGCAGCACTTCTGGTTTGTACAGGCAGAAGCTTGGACCTCCTTGCCCCCTACCCCGCTCATCAGCCAAGCTCCAGCAAGCCCAGGAGAGCTGATGGGGCCAGGAACCCAAGAAGTATCTGCGAGAAATAAGGCATGGAGGTAAGGCACCAGCTGCCCTATGCTGTTGAAGATGCCAGGGATTCATGCTGGGAAGTGCAAGAAACAGCAGTCTCGGCATCCTTAAGATGTTCAAAAAAGGAAAACTTTATTTCTAGGATTTTCTTAGTAAGTATTGGAGGAAGAAATATTCTATGAAACAGAAGTCTCTGGGAAGAGATGGAATGTATCACAGACAATTTAAAAAAATCCTTCTTTCAGAAAGAAAATCTGGGCTCACTGAGTAGAATATTCTCAGAATTCAATTTAACCACCTTTTTAATAGCTTTAAAAAACTCCTTCTAATTAAAATAAAGGTTATATTTAATGCAAGCTTTGAACAGACAAAGACTTAAGCGTTGCCTCTTTATACTTAAAGTATTATTCTTATAAATAAATAAATAAGATGTACCAAATAAAAAATACAACTCACTGTTTTGCCTTGGAGACTCTGAGGAGAAACAGGCTGTAAACTTAGAACTGCTGGCATTGACCTTCTGTCAGGCAGATAGACATGCTGTACAAAAACAAAATTGCAGCGTGATCCATAGTTACCTAAAATCTCAACAGCTATTATGTGCTAAAAAAAGTCCAGCCAACTTAATTCTCACAACAAATCTGCTGCATTTTTGGGAAGCTTTGGCCAGTCATGTTCTCTCCTGACTACCATTTTTGACACTTGAGTAGGCTACCTCTAAATTTCAGAAATATCCCAGATTTCATTGTTCATATCATTAATAGTTCTTTCTTATAGTTGTTGCCATACTGATATTAAGTAAAGAACAATTTTAGTTCTCACCTATCTATCAATTATCAACTATTCTGAAAGTTGTTCAAAATTTCTAAGATCTTTATGTAGATCAGATGATTTAAGGCTCAGGTTTACTCTATTGATTTTAAACAGCCAGTCTCCTAACCATCTATTACTTAAAACACAGGTTTGTGTTTTTGACTTCATAGGAATGGTTAGCTGTGTAACTAAAGTAGGCTGGATGTGGCTCTGGGCAGCCTGGTATAGTGGTTGGAGAACCAGCACATAGCAGGGGGGTTGAAACTAGATGATCATTATGGACCTTTTCAACCCAGGCCATTCTACGATTCTATGATTCTAAGTACAAACTGAATGGCATGAAAAACTGAAGGGAAATGGGAGTCTTGTATAGAAGACACTGAACATGAAACTAATTAGTAGCACAAAGTATTACAGATGGAAAAATGAAAGCAAAACATGGCTGAAATATTATAGAAGCACACGCTCTGCAGCACCGATCTCAGTAATACTTCTGAGATTTGGGTGAAGAATTATTAGATTTTCAGTGCAATTGAACCTTTTTGTCAAAACAAAAATACTTCTTTGTTGATAGGGACCTAAATCATAAGGACATCTGAGCTAATGATTTAGCAAAAGGCTTCAGGAGTATTTTACACAGTCAACTCTAGGAAACTATATACTAATTTTACATACTTCTTTGGCACTCAGGTTTACAATTTTTAGCCTCTCTTTCACTGATGATGATGTTTGACTTTATGCTAGTCACATACAAAGGTTTTGTGCAGACTCCAGTTTTCTTTATTGATGACCCTAATAACTCCAAGCATCCAAAGAAATGTCTACCCTCAGTTTTCTGCTGGAACCCAAGGCAGCCAAAATTGTGGTTGAAAAACAGACAGTAATACGTGGAAAGAAATGCAGGACTTTCAGTTCTCTTGGAGTTCAGCTAGAAAAGCTAGAAGGGAGAATGTTTTCTACTCATAGAGCAAACTATTCTATTTTAGAGAAATGTAATCTCATGAACAGCAATATTAGGACCACATGTTTTTCTGCAACATATTACAATATCTTTTACAACCTATAGATTTTAAATGCTTTTTTAAATCAAGACTTTCTCCATGAAGGCAGCAGTGCCATTTAATCCCCATTTCAATAAAAGTTAGGACAGTCGAGAAAAAAGAGAGAGACAACAGTAATGGCATACTTTATAAAAAAACCCCTGCAAATAAGTTTTTTAACTGTAAGAGCATGTATTGTACCTTAGTATGATGTGCTCTGTGTCTCCGATCAATAGTTACATCTCCTCTTTGCACTGGTGAAGACACTTCTGATCTGTAGGTCCGCTGTGGGGAATACCCTTGGAAACCTGCTATTGAACCATGGGAAGGCGAGGTGGGAATTGAATGCATCGTCTGATCAGAAATATTGATCATCGTTTTTGGGCTACTTAAAGTACTGTGCCTAGTAAGAGTTGTTTGCTTATTGTAAAACTGACGTTGCTGCCACTCGTAGAGCTGCCACATCGTGTCATCACGCATTGACCTTCGTTTTTCTTCAGCTGTCACGGGTCCCATGGCTCTGTCGTAAGCTGATGGTGTCATGCTGCAGAGGCTCTCTGGCCTTGCTTTGCTGTTTCGGGGCAGAGTTCTGTAGCCTTCTGGGTACCGGGGTAAAGCTTGAGGTCGATGGCTTGGCATGTTTCTCGGTAGTGTCTGATATGAGATTATACTGAAACACAAATATATTAGTTAGTATATTAGTACATTATATTAGTTTATGTTAAAATCATGGCAATAAAAAGTTACTCAGTACTGATTAGGTTTATCCTGCCAGCTCTCATCATTTTTGAGAACTGTCATTTGAAAAAAATGCAAAACATCAAGATGATATTGCAGATGATATCAACATTTTTCAGAACCGTAGCAGCTGAAATCTTATTTCAGATTAACTGCCTGACAATTTAATCCCAATTTCATCTTTTCACCAGTTTAACCATCTAGTAATGTTGACTGTAGATCAAATCTGGTCTCCATGCTAGACACGACCAAGTTTTTTAAGCTTAGAATTTCTATACTGTTCCAAACATGAGTTCTTCTTAAATGCTCTCTTTTTGAAAAGTGAAAAAGTCCCCTGTTACATCTCTGAGAAAGAATTAAGCAGTTATGAAAAAACAGAGTGAATTTGTAACAGCAGGTTAAGGAAAAATAGCAATTATTGACAGAGGTCAAAACTGAGGTCATAAATATCAGTTCATTCAGCCTTTATCTAAAATTCTGATGTGCACCACTTAAAGTCATTTGCTTCTGAACACATCTGTGAGTGATGCTGGCCCAAAGACAAAATCTATCTCAAGCTGAACACGATGCAGCCATCAGAGGGCAGCAGTTTCCAGCTACGCCTCAGCAAGCCCAACTCAAATAGAAACCTTGGAACCTGAAAGCACCAGAGCCTGAAGTCAGATCAGAGCAGCTTTGGTGCCACAAACACATTAAAGAAATGATGTATAGTAAATGGTGAAGCACTGTGGGTATTAGATGCTTATGAAATGATTAAGGAAATTGACGATGGTAAGAAAAAAAAACACTTTTCACTGAATATAGCTGAATATTTATAATCGCTTGTATCATTTTGGAGATGAAAACTGTGGTAAACAGGTTTACAATACAAAGTCTATGGCAGATTCTGAATCTTTCCAAGAGTTAAGAAACTACTATCCCCATTTCATAGATTGGATAGCTTTTTATTCTCACAGAAAATGACTGTTAATCTTGTTCTCTTGCTGCAAAATCTGCCTACGTGACTCTACATTTCTTTATACAATATATAATCAATGGTAAGAGCTTTTCTCCATCTCCATATTAGAAAAACAACTGAGACATTTTTGGGTCCCTCTTCTAACTTTCATAATATTGTTTTAGTTATTCACAAATGAGTATGGTAAAGTCTGATATTGTCATGAAGGCAGCCAGTAGCTACATAAACCTCTTTCACTAAAGCTCCCCCTCTATTTTATTAATTGAATGGATGCTATAATCCTGCTGGCTCTTTTAAATATCTCAGTGTGAACAAGAGCTGCGTAAAGATCTTAATATGAAAAGACAGAAATCTGAAGTCTGCATGCTACTTATGTTTTAGAACATTTAGGAAGATAATGCATCCATCATTTATAGAATTGATCCACTGATGTCCTGTTGATACTTACATATAAATGCCCTTCCAGTCAAACCCAAAAAACAACTCTGGACAGTGCTTCAGCCTGGTAATGCTTTGCATGCAAAAGGACTGCCACAGGCAATTAAAGAGTCATACAGCCTGCAAGGTTGCAAACTCCTGCTGTCATAAATAGCTTCCTACTAGTGTTCCCATTAGAAGAAAAGTTTTCCATATGGGTTCACAGATTCAGTAAGAACACCCTCAGAGATGCTGGGCAGCACTACTTGCTCTGGTGTGCAAGCTGGGCCATGTGGGAAAGAGACTGCTGCTGCAGTTTTGGAGGCTCAGTATTCACACTTATCAATACCTTCTGATCAAAACCTCAAAACATTCCTTTATCCTAAGGAATGAAAATACCAACTGGCCTAGAATATTCAACCTTTATGTGGGAACCAAGCAAAGGATGACAAAGCAACAATGAACAGCTGGCGCTGAGCAGCAGGCACTTACTGCTTAGGGCACAGTGGGGAGACAGAGGACCCACCCTGGGCAAGCAGCGTCTCAGCAATGCACCTGGTACCAGGCGACCGTTCCTCTGTGTTTTAAACATTTGAGAAAGGTCTTACCGCAGCTAACCAGACCCTCATCCTGAACTGTAACATAAACTGGAGCTTCTCTCTGCTCTCAGCCATGAACTTCAGTTCTACTTAGACTCTCTGGCAATCTGAACGAACAAACAAACAAACCAAAAAACCCCACACATTTTAGAGACATCACTACACATTAGAAATTCTGGTGGTTACTTAAGACTGCTTCCATGCAGAAGCAAAAGGGACAGCAAAATATTCTTTTTCTGCTTCACAGAAAACAGAATGGCTTGGGTAGGAAGGGACCTCAAGGATCATTAGCTCTAGCCTCCATGCTGCAGGCAGGCCTGCCAACCTCTACATTTAATGGTAGACCAGGCTGCCCAGTGCTCCATCCAACCTGGCCTTGAACACCTCCAGGGATGGGGCATCCACAGCCTCTCTGGGCAGCCTGTTTCAGCACCTCACCACTCTTTCTGTAAAGAACTTCCTCCTGACATCCAACCTAAATCTTCCCTCCTTCAATTTAAAACCATTTCCCCTTGTCCTGCTATTATCTACCCTTTCAAGGAACTGACTTGTTAAAGCTTGTCAGCTTTCTGCCGAGTTGCAATTCAAAAGCCCGCTTGTGTCATCAGTGCCCCTCTTAAAGCAACAAGTGTCTCTATTATCAAGAACAAAATACTGTTAGTTAGAGAATATTCTTAATGGTTCTTCCCACTATAATAAATCAGTTTTAGGGTTCCGTGCTTGCTCACAATCAAAAAAAGGGCACAGTTCTTCAAATTTCTGCTGTTTGGATGCAAGTTTTACCGTGCAATTTAAAAAATTTAATTGCAACAAGGAATTTTCTCAGTTCTCATTATGCAAGCATACACAATAAAATAAATGTCAGGTTGTGCAACTCACTCTCTGTAGTGCAGATTCAAACTTGAGCAAACTACTTAGAATGAGTACTTCATGAAAAAACACATTAACTATTCCTAATTATATTTAATGAAAAAGTAAAGGCAGTGAGGAAATTTTTAACCAGTTTTGGCATGTGTGAGACAAACTAGTGCAAATTTTTGCTGTTTTGCAAAAACTTAAGAAGTCTCCAACTATAATTTCACATTTTAGGAAAACAGATCTTCTGAATTTGGTTTTATCATAAGCTCTGCTATGTATCTATAGGTGAAGTTCCTAACTTTCAGCTCTTCAAAACATCTCCCCAAATATCACCCCATTATTTCTAATCCTATGTAATATTCATTATTATTTTTCAAATATTTTACTGCTAGAACAGCTTGTCTGTAGGGCAGCCTGAAAGCAGTGCCAGAAAGAGAAATAGCTATCAGCACAAGATTTAATATTGTCAATCATTTACATGCAATTTCAAAGCTTTGAGAATATGCACAGGAGCTCAATATTAGAACTGGGAGATGTTTATTTTCACAAGAAAAAGAAGCTATGAGCATCAAGTTAGTTAGATTACTCTGACTTACTCTTAGGTAAAACTTCTATCTCTCTCTTTATTATAGTTTGTTTAAGTTTGAAAACTGACTGGAATATTTTAGAAGCATTTTAGATAAATATCGCTAGAAGAATTTGAACATAAAAAACACAAAGGAACAGGGCACTTACATCAATAGATTCTAAGAAGGAAAAATAATTCTTATGATTGATATCATTCTGCTAGGACAGAGCTATTTCTCACACCCCAAAGGGTTTTCTGACCATTTATTAATAGCTTAATAATAATCATTCAGTGCTAATAAAAGGTGAACTTTAAATCTGTTCTGAGTAGGAATCCAGGCATTTTTTTGTAGTGAACAATGCATAATATGTAATATTGTTCTCTATAAGAATATTTAAGTAATATGGATGGAAGAATAAAGCAAGTAGCCTGGATACAGGACTATTTGGTAGCAAGTCTAGTTAAAAAAAAAAATAAAATTACATAGCACTTACCCTCTTGCTTCCTCCTCTTGCCCTTTTCCTCTCTGTATTTTAATCCACTGTTCCAACTGCAGCATGGAATTAGTTCTCTGCATAACTCGTTCAGACTCCATATGTGGCTGAATTGCATTGTGCTGACCTCCATCTCCAGTATCTGCCAGGACAACACCAACAGCTTTATTCTCAGCTCCATTTAAATGAACTGGTCTGAAGTGTCCAGCCTGAACTGCGGTTATGGGTAGTGTCCTGTATTCTGACCCCAAAGGATTTAGCTTCACACTGTTAATTTTTGTTAATGGTTTATCTTGCCCGACTTTCTGGAATCCGTATTTTTCAGCTTCCAAAGCCTTCTTCTCTTCATTTTTGTTCACTTCTCTGTTTTTCTGGTTATTCTGTGCCTCTGGCTTAATTAACACCCGATGGTTTGAAATATTATTGGCCTCTCGAGGTGGTGTATTTTCAGTGGTGAACCTCTCAACTCTAGAAAGGAATATACAACAAGCTGTAACATCAAGAAAACATTCATTTTTAATAATAATAAGAAAAAAAAGTGAATCTCCTTCCTGCTTATCAGGGTAATTTCAGTGATCACTGTCCAGATATTTTAAACTACTATATTTGAGAAAAAAATCCAGGATGTATTTTTTCAATTATCAATGACAGCTTCTTTCTTTTTCTCTCTCTCTCTTTTCCCCCCTCACCCTCGATGCTTCTCTTTCTTTACTATTTTGAAAACAAATATTTATAAGTGAGGGCAACTTTTTTTTAAAAGACAGCTTCAAATTAATCCCCCTGATAAAATGTGCACTGAACAAGAGCAAAAAGCCAGACTCTGAAAACGCAGATGTTTGGTTCCCAGAGGGCTGGACATTTAAACAGTGAAAGTAATCAGTAGTTTTCCAAAAGCCCAGGCTTCCAGAAATCAACAGCCTGAAATTCACACTATTTTTAAAGCTATCTTTAAAAATGGTAGCAGACTACACTGCTGAATAGCTTATAATTCATGATACTACTGGATTTAACATATAACAAGATCCATTTAAGAAAACAATTGTTCATGGTCCCTGGCATGAATTAGGTTTCTCTGGTATGCCATCTCTTCAGACATCATACATTTTATGAAATAACTGTGGCTTCCCTAAGTTTAGAAGGGAAGATAGCTGCTGACTAAGGAAACCATACCACAAAAATAATGATATTTTTACTGCTTTGGAGTACTTATACAAGTAAAGAATGTATATGGTTCAATTAACCATTTTCCTTTTAAAATTTCAGAATGTCAATAAGCTGTATCTTCTTCATCCCTGGACATTATCTGAACATCCAGCTCAGACAGTGACATTTTTTAGTGTGATGTACTAGGAAAAAAAAAGAACAAAAAAAGCTGAAACTTTTTGGTCAACATTTTTGGGAATGGAAGGAAGTATTTGTTTTAAGATTACATCTCGTTATAAAACCAAACATTCAAAGAATAACATTTCATTTTATGATGTTAATTTTTCCAAACTTTTTGCATCCTTTTGGGGAGAAAACATTATTCATCTTTTCAGTTGGGTCCTGTTCAAGCACCTGATCTGTGTGTAGAAAGATCATCATGTATACAAATGCCCAAGAGCACAAGACCACTATGAAAAGTGATCTGCTTCTAAGTAACTACACTCACAACAGTAAGCATTTTTGCTTAACCAGACTTGAACATGAGGCCAAAATGTATAACAAGTCTACACTTCCTTCACATGTTGTTTAAGCCATGAATTCCCAATTCCCAACTGCAGTAAATATATAAAGGATGGAAGACTGTAATGTCCTTATAAAACATTATCCACAATTAATAAAGCTGACTGTTTAACTTTATAAGCACCTTCCATTATCAGAATATGATAGAATCATCACAGAATGGCTTGGATTGGAGAGGCTTTTAAAGATCATCTAGTTTCAACCCCCCTGTTCTGGGCAACTGGATCAAGAACTTATTTTATAAGTACACCACTTCAAACAACAGCAGGACATCAATGTCTGCTGCACCTTGTATTCGAGTTTGTGTGAAATACACAGTAAATGCTAAAATTTCTGCCAGTGAAAGACTGTAGAGAAATCTTAATGTACAACCAGTTTCTACATAGAAGGGGAGAACACGTGTTAGAACTGCTACATCTACATCACATTTTTTATAATTTCCAATTATCAGCAAAGAAATAGTATGCTTATCTCACTTTAAAAGTGAGGGTTAGGTTTTGGTGTTGTTTTTTTTCCCCCCAAGACTTTAGAGTATTCCAAGACCCAACATTTCTGTCTGGGTTTCTCCTTTAGGTTACACGAAGAAGTGGATCACCTCCTCCCTTCACCTCAAAACTCTATGACCTAATGTTTTACCACAAGCTAAAGGAATTTCCCAAGAATTAAAAATGTCATTTCTCACAATTATCAAGTCAAAAATGGCATTAAAATTTCATCTTTCAGCCAGCAAGAGTTTGCAAGTAAAGTACTCCTTTGGAACTAGTCCTAAACACAGGCTAGCATGCCTTAGTACTGTCATAATGCCACCAGGTATCCTCTTATGCAACATGTTACATCAGTTTCCTTCAGGGTGCTTTGCAGTAAGGAGTTGCCCTTTTACAGATGGAAAAACTGTGCTGCAAACAGAGTGGCATCTCTAAGGATATTCATCAGGTGGACAGAAAAACCAAGCCTTAGCATGGTGTTCTATTCACATTATCATGCTGGAGATGCTAATTGGAAAAAAAGAAAAAAATCACAACATTTTTTTCTTATCACTTGTTGCTATGGTTATACGCAGCAGAGGTAAGTATTTCAATTTTGACATTCTTTCTGATGATCCTTCTCATGGTGTGACATTCAAATTGATAAAAATAGACTTTGGGGCTTGCCTTTAACTCTGTGCATCAGATCAGACAACATAGCGTGAGCAAGAGATCTCTTTCAATAGCAGTTGTTGCAACCAAAAAAGAAACATCAGAAACTAGTATGCAAAGAAATAGAAATTCATATTTATGCAAATGTCAGAAATCCATATTTATTTATCTCCATGTTTGTATGTGGCTCTCAAAGGTTTTCAGCAAGGCTTGTGGGATATGTTTTGAGGATGGAAGAGGAAGAAGGCAAAAGAGAATGAGCATCAAATACATATCAAATACAGTTTCAAACTGTACACAATTTATTGATTTCTACTACAAAACAAATAATGGGAATGGTTCTATGAGGAAAAATACTATTTTCAGCTTTTATAAGCAAATATTATAAACAAATGCAAAATCCTAAAGCAGATGAGGGGGTTATGTAGTCAATTATCAGCCAAACATGAGGATGGCCCAAAGCCAGCTAGAGGCATTTGAAAAGAGAGAGCCATTTTTCAAACCCAGCACTGTCAGTAAGCCCCCGCTGTGGATGCTGTTATGCTAACAAGTGGTTTTTTGGCAGCTTAGCTTATGCTGTTCAGGGAGAGTAACTACAGGAGAAGAGAAAAATCTTCTCTCAGTACACAGTGCAGCGCTCAAGAGGAGGATACAATGGCTCTAGCACACGCAGTTAACAGTGAGAGTGGAGGAAAATCATGCTCAAATGATGGAGCATAGAGAAATAAGCATTTGGGATAGAGTGGGCTAGTGGATATATGCATGGATATTAACATCTGCAAACACAAGCAAGCAATCAATACCACAGACACAACTTGACTGCGGTCCGCAGTGATATGACAAAGAATGAGTACAATGTTTTGCTAATCCAGACAGGTTATTTGAGATCGTATTTGGAGTGATAAGCTTAGGCAGTTCCTTGCTCATTACAGTATTTCTTGTTATGATTTTGATGAGTTCCTCAGTATGTTATAAAATCTGAATTTACTATGTAGGTAAAATAAAAACAAAAACATTCAGAAAGGAGTAATTATAATTAAGTCAATAGGAGTAATTACTATTTGTCCTTTCCTGCAATTATACATCAGAAGGGAGCTCTTCTACTTCAAGCTGCTGATCAGTTCTAAAAGAAATTATTCTATTTTTCTCACCTCCCATTTCTGTATTATATGGTTCATTATATTTGGAAAGTAAGAGAATATCTGGTGGAAAATCTGACAAAAATAGCCCAAACAAATGTTTCAAAGATCTGTTTTATCTTTTTTTCTCTCTAAGGAACTCCTGTGCTCAATATAAATAAATGAATAAATAAAAAAATCAAGACATATTCCAGCTCTCTAGTTATTTGAACCTGACTACTGGGATGGTACTACAAGAGTACTGAAAATAAGGAAATCCCTTAATTTCTAGATTAAAAGAACTATACTGTTAAAACTTTGATTTATTACTGGGCAATCTATATTAACAAGAACAGAAAAGTGGCTCATTTGGGTTACAGAGTAAGTTTCTCCAGACATGGTATCATAAGCAACTTAGTCTGTTGGAAAACTGTGCTCAGTATCACACTAGAACTTCTAGAAAAGACAGAATGGAGAGCCAAAGGCATTGGCTGAATTTTTGATTCAACTCAAATAATTCATTCTTAAATCCATGTGCATGCCAAACTCTAGGTTACTTAAGAATGAGGTAATACCACACTAATTCTTAACAGATTCTTACAGGGAAGTATTTCTTCTGGGTATAAGATCACATCCTGCTAGATGGTCCATTTTAAGAACTGGCCTGATAGCTAAAAGGTGGACTCTTTAGAAAACAGATGTCTGGGAGATTTTTGTCCTTTTTATAGTTAATAGACATGAAAATTTTAGGGACTTCAATGGTCTTGAAGTATAACAAACCTTTCAAAGAGATCAAATTTCTTGGTTTTTGTTTTGTTTTCTTTTGTTTTGTTTTGCCTGAGTTAAAACAACAGGGTAGTGTTACAGACTTGCTTTTCCTGTTTCTAACACTTGTTTTGTCTGTCTGTAAGCCCATTCATCTAGATAACCAGGCAGGAAACTACTGATTTTGCTGTCAAGTGTTTTTCTACTATTTCAGCGTGTGCCACTGTGATTCACCAAGGACTAAGATAAGCAACTGAAGCAACACAAGGCAGATAGCAGGAGCATGTAGCTGGATGAAAAGCAATAGATAAGCTTAGCTATACTGGGAATCCCCACTGTTTGCCTGTACACTGTCAAGCATTTGAAACGGGCAGACATTTGAAACGAGCAGACATCAGTGTTGGAATAGGCATTGCAGCTGTAAGAAGGGGATAGGAGCATGACCAAACATTTAGGGAAGCTGAAATGTCCTTAACTGCCATGGGCTGCACATCAGTCATACTAAAGCAATCACGGAACCACAACCTAGAAAGAATGACTATCTCGTGAAGCTGGACCAACTGTTGAGGGCAAGCTTACTGCGTGTCTTGATAGGCTTTGAGGCAGCAAGCGTGACGGTACAGCTACAGCAATAAATCGAATAAAAGAGTGAATGTTTACAGCAACATTTTAATTTCATTTGTTCCTCATGTTAAAACAAATATCACAAATCATACTGTATAGCCCTTGTTAGTACATTTTAATTTGCTAAATATCCTTTGTACAACATTGGCTATCGCAGGAGAGACTATGAAGACACTTATCAAGGAGGTTCTGTCAGAATATTTTTTCCAATTCTTTTTTTTCTTTTACTGTAAAGATATGCATTCAAATATTCAGTCTTGTAGTACTGCACCAACCAAATGAAGGTCCTTTCATTAGTTCAGAAAGTTTCAGAGTGCCACATATCAATATTACTCTTCCTACAGTGTTTACATATTCAGGATAAGATTTTTGTTTGAAGTGAAGTGGGTCTAATTTGGTTTAACCATTTTTCTGTAAGCTATCACCAGCTATCTGCAATATACTTATAATGCAAGCCAACATTGAGTTTTAAATTTAATTTATTATTGACTAAGTTAAATGAGATATTTTGTCATATGATATGTTCATTATTTTAAGTGCAATGGCTTTAAAAAAATTCTCAATCAGGAACTTAAAAGGTAAAAATGTTACCATCAAAAAAAGCATCGACCTGTTTATACTCTTATGCCTCTCTGCTTATCTTTTCTGCCACATCATCCAAACAAATGGTGGATTACAGGGCACAAAACATGTTTATGTACAGTATGAAATCTTACATAATAAGATAGATGTCATTATTGTAATTGAACCTTACCACTCCTCATTTCTACAAGCTGAAATGTTTTATCTTCTTCTGTATTTTATGGAAAATAGACATTATAGCTGACAGACTGGTGTGCTATTTTTTCCAAAGTGTGGAGAACAATGTTTTTTCTGTTAATCTGTTACACTATGCTGTCCAATGCTAAGAATGAAATACTTCATATACTATTTATTTACTTAAAAGATATTAGACAGCTAAGGTTTCAGACTGATGATTAAGATTTGTCACTAAAACACTTCATAGGTGCCACTTTGGAAGTGTTCCCTGTTTATTTTTACTGCCTGAATGTCCCACAGATTGATTTGAGTAAAAGTTCCAGTACATTTGACTGAGAAGCTCACAAAACACTATAACATCTAAGATTACAAGTGTCTAATCATTCTGTTTTCCACTTCATGCTTCTACCAGTACCATATCAGAATACAGAATGCAGAAATGGCACAACAAGTTAACGGCAACAACTTACAAAATTGAGGCAAAATTTAGAAAGACACATCTTTCTAAATTTTCTAAACATCTATTTTGACAGATGTAATGTGCTCAGATAGAAATTGTAACCTTGTCTTTATTTGGTACCTATGTCTATGGGTTTTTATTTATTTTTATACTTAAGATTTCTCAGGCTTGCTGTCACTCATTTAGCTCCAGCATAGAGGGACCTAAGGGAGTGCAGAAGTAAATCATGTGAGAGCAGCCATCAGCAACAATTTCTGTGCCATCAATAACAAGCAGCTTTTAAATTTTCTACTGATGAGGTTTCCATTACAGATGTCACGAAGCTGGCCCAAGGGATCACAATGAGAAAGAAAACAATTTTTACTGGGCAGATAGCAGCAGGCAATATTCAGTTTCTGAGAATGCCTGGCTTCCAGTGATGACTCACTTTTTGTTATCAACACATGGACATATAAAAGATAAGTCTCCTGAACAGGTAAGTATAATTTTAATAAAAGCATGATGAACAGGAACATGCAGACCCATCAGTGGAACTGTTTCATTTGACAGAAGCTACAACTGTGAATTTCGTACTTAAGACACATAAAAGACAAAGACTACCACCAGTTAAGATATTATAGAAGAGAATCATAGAATCATAGAATCACCAAGGTTGGAAAAGACCTAAAAGATCATCCACTCCAACCGTTCACCTATTCCCAATAGCTCCTACTAAACCATGTCCCTCAACACAACATCCAGTCTTTCCTTGAACACCCCCAGGCTCGGTGACTCCACCACCTCCCTGGGCATCCATTCCAGTGCCTGACCACCCTTTCTGAAAAGTCCACCTTCCTCATGTCCAGCCTGAATCTCCCCTGCCGTAGCTTGAAGCCATTCCCCCTGGTCCTATCACTAATGACACGAGAGAAGAGGCCGACCCCCAGCTCACTACAACCTCCCTTCAGGAAGTTATAGAGAGCAATGAGGTCTCCCCTGAGCCTCCTCTTCTCCAGGCTGAACATTCCCAGCTCCTTCAGCCTCTCCTCATATGGCCTGTGTTCCAGACCCCTCACCAGCTTTGTTGCCCTCCTTTGAACACGTTCCAGGGCCTCAATATCTTTCTTGCAGTGAGGGGCCCAGAACTGGACACAGTACTCGAGGTGCGGCCTCACCAGTGCTGAATATGGGGGAAGACTCTGGGGAAACCTCATTGTGGCCTTCCAGTACTTGAAGGGAGTGTATAAATAAACAAGAGGGGGTATGACTGTTTACATGGATGGATTGTGATGAGACAAGGGGGAATGGTTTTAAAATGAGACAGGGGAGGTTTAGGTTAGATATTAGTAGGAAGTTTTTCACACAGAAGGTGGTGACACACTGGAACAGGTTGCCCAAGGAGGCTGTGGATGCCCCATCCCTGGAGGCATTCAAGGCCAGGCTGGATGTGGCTCTGGGCAGCCTGGTCTGGTGGTTGGTGACCCTGCACATAGCAGGGAGGGTGAAACTAGATGATCTTTGAAGGCCTTCTCAAACCAAGCATTCTGTGATGACTCTATTGTTCTTCAGTGAGAAGGGCACAGTAAATCAAAGATGCCTGCACACAGCACTTGCCATTAATGGTGCTTTCTCTGATGCCATAGGCTAAAAGAACTTGTCAGTTTTTTCCTCCTCTGTCCTCTTACGCTCAAGGCATCTGTATTCATAACAAATCTGCAAAATTTTATCCAATATTGTTAAATTAGTAGGAATTCTTTGACAGAAAGAGTAATCACCTCAGATGATTTATGTTATATTTTAAGTTCTATTTTAAGGCGGTCTCTTCATTTAAATAAGTCAAATTAAACGGGAGAAAAAGGTATACAATTCCTCTGTTTTATGAACCTACATTACCTTTTCACTGGCTCTGTCTGCACAAGTGCTGCATCTGTCATGGCTTTCATCCACAACTCCATTTCCTTTCCTGTATCTGTGCAGAAATAATATGTCCTCATGTTTGGATGAGCTGCCTGATTGGAAATGACATGGTCATTGCAATAAAAATATAAGATTCTGTAAAAGAAAAGAGGCAAATTATTTTACTATATAAGTACTGTAATTTCTTTTATAATAAAATTTCTGAAAATTATATTGTCAGGAAAAATATCTGAAGAAATATTTCAGTGTTATGTTTCTGCTTCATTGTATTTGTGTTTTCCAAATAATGGTCTACAATATTCAGTCATAGCTGTTTCTTCATTAACGCATCTGATAAAAGACCCTTACAATTATTTGTTCTATTAAAAACAATCTCAATTATTCATTAATGTAAATTAATATAGTTAATTAATGTAAATAAGACTTTGGCATAGATTTTTTTGCCATCTTGATGATACAGTAAATTTTAGTTTATACTCACCACATTAAATAAAAGATGTGTTGCTTAGCAGGCCAAATGAAGAACCAAAAGGAGCTCATAAAACACAAAAAAAGCCAAAAGAGAATACTTAGTAAGTGACTTATATAATAATTAAAGATTAGCTGTGAAACGCTCCTAAAAGTGATTCATATTTGTGATTTAATTAATAATAAAACATTATTTTTATTTATATATAAAGATACATTGTATCTAAATAACTACAAAACTTTTCATTTGTGGGTAAGCTTAGCTGTGGATGCAGTTTGCATTTCTAAAACACCCCACAGCATTTAAGAGCAATGAACTAAAAATAAATGACTAGTAACACGTGATATTTATCCATTTTCATACTCTAGTAACCATGTCTGTATTTAAATCAGACTAAAAATGTGAATCCTCTGCTACCATATTATGTAAAATACAATCTCAGAAGCTGTTTGTAAATACTCTTTTTTTTTTTTTTTTTTTTTTTTTGCATAGCAACTCAGTAAAATGAGTTCTGATCACTAGGTTATTGTGTTTTCAGACATAAAATAAAACAAAAAATTGATTTTCTTACTTTAAAGGCATATTTCCGGTTAATATGGTCCTCAGGAGAAAGCACAGATATCTGAAAACTGGGTAGAAGTATACTACCTAGTATTCCTTCTTCTTTCTCATCTGTGAATAAATACTCTTTGATTAGAGAAACGAAGTATTTTGATGCATAATACTCCAACTCAAACACTTAAATGAAAATCTCTATTTAACAACACATGGCCAGTAACAAGAAACTTACTGGCTCAGCTGAACATGAGCCAGCAGTGTGCCCACGAAGCCAACAAGGCCAACAGCATCCTGGCTTGTATCAGAAGGCAGGATGTAGCCAGCCAGCAGGAGCAGGGGGATAATTGTACCTCTGTACTCAGTCTTGCTGAGGCCACACCTTAAGTACTATGTTCAGTTTTGAGCCTCTCACTACAAGAATGATATTGAGGCCCTGGAGTGTGTCCAGAGAAGGGCAATGAAGTTGGTGAGTGGTCTGGAGCACAGGTCTTAGTGGGAATGGCTGGGGGAACTGGGATTGTTCAGTCTGGAGAAGAGGAGGCTCAGGGGAGACGTTATTGCTCTCTGTAACTACCTAAAAGGACACTGTTGTGAGGTGGGAATTGGCCTCTTCTCCCATGCAACTAGCAGTAGGACTAGATGGAATGGCCTCAACTTGAGCCAGGGGAGATTCAGGTTGGATGTAAGGAAAAATATATTTTCCAAAAGAGTGGTCAGGCACTGTAAAGGGCTGCCCAGGGAGGATGTTGAGTCACCGTCCCTGCAGGTGTTCAAGAAACATCTGGATGTGGTACTAAGGAACATGATTTTGTGGGGAAATATTGGTGGTAGGTGAATGGTTGGACTAGATGATCTTGGAGGTCTTTTTCAACCTGGGTGATTCTCTGATTTTGGAAGAAAACACATTGGAGAATCCCAAAACCAGATCCATTTGTTACGCAGCTACCTATACAGGTTTGTATGATCTTGTAAGTGTGTGGCCCAAAAAAACTGCTCAGCACAATGAAATCAATCTAAGCCATCTGAATATGGCCACTTTTGACATCTTCCTCCAAGATGGACAAGTATAAGAAGACTCTTGAAAGTGCCAATTCTGTATTAGTTTAAAGACATGATCTGTCTCATAGAAAACACCATGAATAGCTTCACCTGGAGGTTTTTCCTGTGGATCAGTGCTTAACTGTGTAAGACTTCAAAACTGAAAAGGAGAAGGAAATTTAGCCTCTAATTTGGTGGCAGGAGCAATACCTGAAATCTACTGTCTACTCAGTAGATCTGCACATTCTTCTAACCATTCACTGATACTGGGCGTATGAAGCTAGGAAATTGTTATAATTTCCCTGAACACTTTACACTCAATTACATTCTATTTGTATGAATAAATACATGTCAGATCATTTGCAAAACAAACAGAAACACCCTTTTCACTGAACCTTGTTTTATATACAATTTAAAGAAAATGACTTGTAAATAATAAATTGACATTTTAATTGGAAGCCACAACCAGCTCTCAAATCCAATTATGCCTTGATAAAGGAATAATTGGATGCAATTCACAAAGTCAATCTTAATTGTATTTCAGACAAAGAACTGCGATTCACATCCTGTATCTTAGAAGATCTTCTGATAAAACTTCTCACAGTTGAAGACACTGTCCAATACAAATGTTATGTATCTATGAAATTAAGATGAAAAACTGATACTTCAAGTTGTTTCAAGCAAAGAAAATTAATGCCATTACAATTAGAAGATTTATAGAAAAATATAACAGCACAGAAGAACTGTGGATTCAAATGTGGATTTGAGAATCTTCTCTTGGTCCTCATCTACTCACTAAATTCTGAAAAGCTGCATCTTTCACTGAAGTTATTGATAACGGAGAAGTTCTATCCAGATATTCTAGCATTACATGAGATGTTAGATGTAAAAATTATGCTGTCTTAGATAGCTTTTTAACTGAAGAACTTAGTATAAAAACATTTTGATTAAGAGATAAAGATGAAATGCAAGAAGACTTACGTTCAGGTGTACTCAACTGTCTACTCATATTCATGCCTGAAACCAGGCTCCTCCCTCCAAACATTTTCTAGACACACACAGAGGAATTTTGCTGGTTTTTTTTCCCTGTTCCAGAATGTGTGGCAAAGTTGGGGCTTTCTACTTTATTTGGACCACTTTTGGGGGAGAAATATTATCTTCTGCTGTTAGACTACACTTGAACTTGTTTATTACCATGTCACACACAACAGCGTCACATAGAAGCATTAAGCATTTTTGTTGCACTTAACAGCTATGTATCTGCAGGACTCTGGTCTTTGCTAACACATAGTGCTACATTCCATTTCCGGATTTTTAAAATCTGTTTCCCATCAGAACAGCTTTTATCTACACGTTATACTGCCCCAAACCCATCTTTACTTGTCTGCTGTGCGTGAATAATTCAAGGCAAAAACAGCAGATCTTCTGTTCAGTTCAAAGGTCTTTTATTTGTTGCAACAATAACCTTCTGATCTGAGAGCAAGCAGTCTTTTATCCACCAGTGAAACAAAAAAACAACATTCTCTAAGCTCTGGAAAAGTACAGTGAAATCATTTTTCATCTACAAATTAAATCTAATCATTAGCTGCTAACACTGTAACACAACCATAAATCTTCAGTAAGATTTACTAACATAAAAAACAAAAACAAACAAACCAAAACAACAACAAACCAGTAACTACAATCAGGCAACCAGAAATCCTGTTTGGAGTCTAGGAGCACTCACCCCCTTTCTATTTTGTCAATACCTGAGAGACAATTAATACAAGAACTTACAAGCACTGGGTCTAAGTGTCTATTCTTTTGCTTTAATATTCTAGCTATTTTGAATACTTTTAAGACTCACTGTGCATCAGTTTAGCGAGTTTGTAAGCTTTAACTGCTTTCTAGTAAGTGTGATAATTAAGTTTATCTTGTAAACAATTTAGACTGCTTGTATTTCAGCTTATGTGGTAGATTACAATGTAGAAAAGGAAACAGATTATAGAGCTGCTTGGATTTACTTTATTTATTGTTGAGATTTTTTCAATCTTTGATTTGCAATACTTTAAGTCAGTTTAATCTGTTCACCACCAAATGGCAAAGCAGCTCTTTCTTTAGAACCTTTGGAAGAGAAAGCTTGGGGACTTGTTTAAAATCAGAAAGCTCCATAAGAAAGCACAGAGTACTTAATGACCACTTGCTTAAATGCAGCATAATTGAAGCACAATTGATGCCTCTATGATTGAAATTACAGCTTAATTTTCACTCCACAACTGTTTATCTACCAACATATATGTTTTGGATAAAGAAACAAAGCCTAATGATTATATTTCAGTAATTCAGAATTTGTTAACTAAAATGGTCACAAAGAACAAGCTTTCATATTTCATGACCTATTAGTCTTGTTTAGCACAGGCACATGCTGCTCTGAATGGAACAGCATCTTAATTTCATCAGTCACTGCTTTCAGGGTTATTAGCATCAACACTACTTACTACCAATTCAAAAATCTCCTCATAAGCTGAAAATCTCTCTCATCCTCCACAAGACTGCAGATGGCCTTCATTGTTCATTTTCCTCCATTTTGCCAAGCTTTACACTCCTCTTTGCTCTCAGCCTCCTTTAAACTATTATCAATGTACACCTTATTTCAGAACTGAATGCATTTCCATATGCACAAGTCCTATTTATTTATCCTCTCAGGAGCACTACAGTTAATAATCTGTAATGATGAAGAAACCAATTTTCTAACATACACATATGCTAAGACTCAAATTGTAACCAGCTAACTTTTCCCTGTAAAATACACTGATGTAGCTACTTAAAGGTACAAATTATTTCTACTTTGTTCCAAATACAGCAGAGACTTCTACTCATGTGGAACTTGACAAAATTTCACTTTGTAAGTATTCATGAGCACTGATTAGATTCCCAAAAGGCAAATATATCCTCTATATCATTCCAAAGGCAAAGTTTTGGCCCCTCTCCACTATTCCTTTCATATCCCCATTTCAGTTAATTAATTTGCATGATAAATCAGATTTAACTTGGCATATTTACTTCTTAACAACAGAAGTAGTGAGACAACTAAAACTCATCATGTGAACATATTAAAAAGGTGGCTGCAAATGGGTTTGCCCTTTGAGCATTCCTGACAGGCAGGAAGCAATTACATGAAATTGCTAATTAAGAAAGGAAAAGATAAAAGTAACAGGCCTGGATATTGGCAGCTATACAAGTATTTGATCCATTAAGTCAAGTAGCAGCTTCTTTTTTCCTATATTTGAGTAATATGTCAAAATCTATCTGCTTGCAGTAGAATTGGCAGGCAAGCCTTTCCTGAATGGAACTTACCCCTGTAATAGAAGAGGCACAGATCTGAGAGCACAAACCACCGCTTCTTCCACAACTTCATTCCAGTGCTGTCCTGTATTAATAAAAGCAATCACATAAGTAAATGGTAAACGGTTCACAAAGTAAACTGGGTACCACAAAACTGGAGTGGTGCGTTGTTCATTTTCTCAGCTAAGTCTTATTTTAAGTATCTTTGATTTTTCACTGCAGAACTGACACTGCAAATCATGACGATAACGCCAGGGAGCCTGATCTTATCATAAGAGAATGGATGAAACGAGAGCCCATTATCTCATAATGCTAGAGCCCAAAATCTACACTAAGGAGTAGATCTAAACTTTTTTTTTATTTTATTTTTAAGTGCATGAGTAATTATAGTACTTAAAAAGACACCCTTTGTTTTCTGAAACCATCTACTAAGCTTCATCTTCGACCACTATTCATTCACTATCTAGAGCAAATTTCTTTCCAACCAAGTTTCTTCTTAAAGCAATTTCATTTTCATTTATGTTTATAATCCATTTATACCACACAACTCAGAATGAAAGATTGTCACTAGTGCACTGTAAATAAGCTAAAGCACTGCAGCATGCACACATATCCTAGCAGAATTAGATTTAATAAATATGCTAATTTTCTCCAAGAAGAAAGGTACATGTGAATTATCAATATTCTTTTAGTGAATAGGTTTTATGACAACCAAGACGGATTCAATAATGAAATCCAGAACTTTGCCTATACTCAAGAAATTGTTAGCATTATTTTTAGCCTCTTATTTCAAACTCTGCCCTGTTTTTGGGGTGGGAGAAGAAGATGAAGGATGGAAAAGAAAGGTTAAAGCAAGCATTAGCTATGCAACATTATACAGAAAAAGTTAAAAAATAATCCTTTGCTACAAACATTTTCATAGATAGAATAACTCAACGTTTTATAGCCTATTTCTTCTAAGGAGTTCACAGTGATTTAACAAACACTAATGAACTCTGGAAGCACTGTCCATAGCAGTCAGCTCCTATTTCACAGCTGGAAAGGCAGACACAAAGGGGGCAGACTGGCTTCCTCCCCTCACTGACAAGGTCACTAACTCGGCAGTGGATTAGAACACAGGAACTCTGGCCCTAAGGACACCAGCCATGAAAACCAAGCCTATGATTTGAAAATCCCCAAACTTCTTCAGTGTAAAGGATTACCTCAAGCCTTCAGATGGACTTGCTAAAAATCAGACTACTTCCATCAGTCAAAAACACCAACAGGTCTCTACATGGACACATGCATAATTCTCCCAAAAATGACCCATTCCAGGAATGATCTTTCTACCTTCCTTACTCATAGCAGAAGAATATACAAAATGAGTATGTGGCTCCCATATTTTGATTTTTTTTTCCCTACTTAAGACCAAATCCCTTCTGTATCAGTAATTTACAAATTATTTTTCCCCTCATTATTATGATTATGTCATAATTACTAGAAGAATTACACAAAATTGGCATTATATTCAATGAGATAGCACACACCCTGATTCAAACAAAACTTACTGTTCTCTGTGAGTATACGGATATGCTAAGAAAGTTATTATATTACCAACAGAAGTCAGCAGAGATTTTTACTGTAGATTTTTGTCTGTAGATTTTTGAAGACAATATCTATTACTGAAACTCACGAGTAAATTATTTTTCAATTAACAACACAGAAACATATAGCAACCATTTCTTACAAAACACAGTCAAACATTTCAGCATTTAAACCATCCTACATACAAATCCTGTCCAATGACATGCAGCTAGACAATGAAGTGGACAGAATGTTGGCTGAAACGCTGGACCCAGTTGGCAGTCATCAGCAGGTGATGAGGCCAGTTACTATTGAGGTATACCAGGAATTTACACCACGGGCAACACTTTTTAACTTCTTCATTAACGACCTAGACACTGGCACAAATTGCACATGCAGCAAGTTTGCAGATGGTAAAACTGTGCGTAGTGGCTGATATACCAGATGGCTTTACTGCCATTCAGTGGGACCTCAGCAGGCAGGAAAATTGGGCAGAGAAGAATCTCATGAAGTTCAACACTAGAAAATGCAAAGCCCTGCATCTGCTGAGGAATAACACTAGGCAACATCACACACTGGGACTGATCAGCTGCAAATGAGCCCTGAAGAGATAGCTGGTGGGGTCCTGGTGGACAATAAGATGATCATGAGCCAGCAAGGCAACCTCGTGGCAAATAAGGACAACAGCATCCTGGACAGCATTAGAAGTGGTGCCAGGACGTACAGGGAGGATACGCTCTCTACTCAGCAGTCCTAAGGTTTATCTGCAGCACTGGGTCTAGAGACATGGATATAGTGGCACACAGCAAAGGGCCTCAAAGATCATTATGGGATTTAAGCATTCTCCATTCTCTGTGTGAAGAGAGGCTGAGAAACCAGAGCCTGTTAAGTCTAGAGAAAAGGCAGTTCAGAGGGAATTTTATCAGTACCTGATGGGTAAGAGAAGATGGAGCCAAACTCTTCTCAGTGGTGCCCAGTGACAGGACAAGAGGCAATGGGCACAAATTTAAAGCAGTGAAATTACATCTAAGCAAAGCTTATTTAATTATTTAAGTTACTGTGAGAATGACCAAATGCTGGTACAGATTGCCCAGATAGGTTCTGCTTAGTCTCCATCTATGGAGATTGAAAATCTAACTGGACACAGCTCTTGGAAACTGGCAATAACTAACTCTTCTTGAGTAGGGGAAGTTGCAGCAGACGATCAAGAGGTCACTTCAACCTTAAGAGCTCTGTGAAAGCTACTCTTTCTTCATTAGGAAAATACTACACTGAAATTGACTCTATAATAGTAACACAGAGCACAGAGGCCACAAGAGTATCTAAACAAGGGAAAAATCTACACCTAATGTATACTTACTACTAAAAAATTCTGCTACTATAGAAGTTTCTATCTGTTTAGTAGTAGATTTTTAAAACTCATCAACAGCATCCAGGAAGCTAGCTGGGTCATTCTATTCTATAAGGGTCAGTAAATTATAAAAATACATTCAAAAATATGTATACAGAGTGCCTCCGCAGAGTTTAAATGCCAAATTCTAAACAGATCCTTAGTGGATTTTAAAAACATACACCAAATATGACTGAGTTGGTTTTGTTGTCTCTTGCAGGGCAAGAAGAATGCAAATAGTCTGATATTGCTGACTGGAGAATCTACAGTAGGCTGAGTATGCTGCCACTAAATAGAAAAGATCAAATGCATCAGATTAGTTTACTTCCAAATGATTGGCTTTTGTACATTATACATCTCATAAAAAAAAACCAAAACCAAAACCAAAAAACAATCAACAAAAAAACCCACTCCAAAGATAAGAAGAGGAAGAATACCTGTTTGTAGAGCCAGCCACGTCTGACAACTGGTGCATTAGGATTTCTCTTTATTGAGTTTGATCTCTTTCCAAAATTATGAACCTTCTTTGATGATCGTGATGTCTAAATTAAATTGAACAGGTTAAAGGAAACGTCATATCAATATCTGTTGAAAAATCATAATGCATTTTCATGTTTTTTTTTTCCTAAATCTTTTCCTTACACATCTCTCTGGAGGACTGCAGAACATAAACTGTATTCCTTTTATAGATACATAATCACAATGGTTCTGCTGGCTTCAGCAATTTGTTTTTTTTCCTTTGCAGAAAATTCAAAGACAAAATCCAAGACAAATACTTACAGATTTTATTTATTTATGTAAAGAAGAAAAAAACCAAATACCTATCAGATCTACCTATCTGATCAGGCAGATAGCAAATCTACCACGGTGTAGTTTTAGTTCTTTCTAACAGAACTACTGCAATTACAAAAAATTACGTCACCTGGACAAGAAAAATCAAATCTTTCCTGCTTCTAACAAGGACTTAATGAATGAAACATAATCAGATTTCAACAGGACATAATTTTCAAAGGCTTTTCTTGAGACTCCCACTTTTGCACGCAGCAACTTTCTAAAAATCCCTTTTCTCCTTGAAGACCTTCTCCCTATAAATCTCTTGGACGGTTTGAATATGCAGTATTTCACCTGCTTGCACTAAGGCCTACTTTGAGTCCTTTGTCCCGAATCTCCAGTGCTCATTTCTATAGTTGCTCACACCTTCTATATCCTTACAGCTATGCAGATCATAGATGATTTCTTCCTTCTTTTACTTGACAAAACAAAACAAATTCAAAAAGGCAAAAAGAAATATGCAATGCTTGGCCAATTCAGATTTAATTCCTTTCAGTCTACATTTAGAAATTTTGCTCTGCAACTAAATAAACTGAATGTTTATTTTTCAATTTCCATAAGATTGGGGTCTTACAGACCCTGCAATGAGATGCAGCAAAGCACACCATTTTGCAGAAGGAAAGCCCAGATAAGTTTTCTATGTGCTTGGCTCTGCTCGAACCCCACTATTTTAATTTAGACAGTATAATCCTGTGCTTCAGCTTCCCCATCTCTACTGCTGAGACTGATCATAAGGTTATGCAAAGTTCCTAAATGAGATGCTCAAATGGAAAAACTAAACACAGACTCATTTTTTGTTGAAAATTAGAGCATGAGGTTTCTCTATGAAAATTCAACATGCCTCAACGATTTGCATGGTTGTTATTATACATATGTTGGAGAGAATTCCAGAGTTAAAAATCAAACTGAAAGCTGCAATTAAGAACAATGTGCAGCTTTTGTCAACGATGCCACTTACTGAAGGATACAATATAGCTTAGTCTGAAAAGAATGACATTACAAAAACTATGCGTATTTGTCTGAAGTCTACAACACAATGAAACGAGGTCATTTTGTGTTTTTCTTTTCTTTTTTTGAAGAATCAGGAGGGAATATAAGAACAATCAAAGTACTTTTAATTTCCCTTAGAGACAGAGAAATTTGACTCAGCTCTGTTTGGAAAGCAAGACAGAGTAAGTAATTGTAGTCCTAATTCAAAATGAAAGTAAAATCTTTCATATTTTCATGTGCAAAATTCTACCACTGCAAAATGGACAAAAGTTTTTAAGAACACAAGAGAAGTACAACATGCAGGTATAAAAAAGGAAAACACAGAGAAGCCCTAACATTTCAGAGCACATTATATAAAGTAAATCTACATCATAGAATCACAGCATATCCTGAATCAGAGGGGATGCACAAGGATCAGTGAGTCCAACTCCTGGCTCCCAGGTTTGGAGCTGTGCCTGCTGTCCTGGGCAGCTTGTTCCATGCCCACTGATGCAGAACCTGTCCCTTTTACATCTTCCTTATGTTGTGGTGCCCAAACCTGCACTCGGTGCTTGAGACGAGGCTGCACAGTGCAGAGCGGAGCTGGACAACAGCCTCCCCTGCCTGGTGCTGATGCTGGATATGATGCACCCCAGGGTACCAGTTGGCCCTTTTGGCTGACAGGGCATTCTGCTGACTCATGTCCAATTTGTCATCAGAAAGAACCCCCAGATCCCTTTCTGCAGGGTGCTTTCCTGCCTCTCATCTCTCAGTCCATTCATACATCCATACAGACATCTAAGTTAACTTGTATGGATACTCTATTGCCATATTACACAAAAGCAGTGCCAAGATTTTGATCAGAAGCAATTTGTAATGCTCATGCATCTCGAACGTTCAGAAGCTCTTAAGAGTTTGAAACTTCCTATGCTTGTTACATGGCCAACACATTAAAGATGCTTCTGAAAACAACATAAGTCTTTCAAGTCTACTAGCAAATTCAGATAATTTAAATAGATTTCTCTTAGGTAAGTCTGATTAAAAAAAACCACAAAAAACAAACTGACTTCAATTTCACTAAGCTCTGAGCAAAGATTTAGTAGGTTGATTACACATCTTACTAACTGTGAATACAAATGTCCATTAATTAAATAGAGCATCACAATTGATTTCTAATTTTAGCAAATACAGAGAACACTTTTGGTGATTTATGATTATTTTACCATTAATTTCATAATGAGAATATCTGCTCATAATTTCTAAGCCTCAAAGACAATTATTATTTTAGGGTATTTAAATATTGTAGGTGTTCATATAAACTAATTATCAGTTTTCAAGCTTCTTAGGCCATCTCCTCCTCCTTTTACATCTGGCATCCCTGTCCATCCCACATTCCCTTCACACACAAACCTGACATAAAAAGAAAAACAGGAACAAAAGAAATAATCAAGAATTAGAAGGATTAAAATACTTTTCACCCCACAACACTGTAAGTAGAGGACATATTGCATAGCTCCAGTTCTGAAGAAAAGCAAAAAGAAAGAAGAATAATGAATGACATGTCTAGCTACTGACCACTTGGTGGAAGATGTAGAAGGCAACAGAAATAACAAACTTAGTCACATTTTGTATAATTAGATCAATTCTGAGGAACGATCCCAGAAACTGTGATGTCTCTAAAATCAGAACCTACAGGGCTCTGCACAGTGCCAGTACTGAGAAAGAAGCTGAGAAATCCAATCAGTGATATTTACTCTTTCCCCACTGTGAAGAAAACAAACACCAGAAAAGTCTTGAACTTTGGGCAATAGCTCATTCAGTAGCTGGGGCTGCATACCTAATGACTGTTTCAGCTGCTCTTCTCTGAACACAGCTGCTGATGGACACCAAATTTACGTGAGTCTTCTTCCCCAGTTTCAGAAGTGCTAACTATACCTAAAAAATGCTCTTCAACTAACTAACATAAAAAATGATCAATGCTAAACTTATTTAAAAACAAGGTTCAAGAAACTTCTGAATGTAAATTCAAAGGAAAGAGATACTAAATCTTCTTCTTCCTTCTGCCTAAAAATATATTTCTATGTTTAAGGCTTAAATTATCCTCCAGACCACAAGCCAACATAGCTCTGCCTTCTGTATTTTGCAGGCAATTTCAGTGCCTTCCAATATTGCAGTCTTCCATGAACTGAGTGGTTTTCTGCCTCAGCACTTTAGCTTGGATTAGGAGGTTGCTCTTGAAAATAATCTCCCAACCATTCCCCCTTACTGTGTTTTAGTTTGCTTACTAGAGCAAACTCTGTTTATTTTGGATAAGACTAAAATGTAAATGCATAAGGACTAGCCTGAAGATAAACCACAAAAGCACAGTACAGATGTTTGGTCCTAAGCTCCAGTACTGCCCTGCACGTCGCTCCTGTTTACTGTGCTATTTGCTAATGTGGATGCATCTCATGACTATTTCTGATTAAACTGAATCCCGATCAGACATGCACTGATGTACTGAAACTACTTATTTAAAGCTGGAGTGCCTTGAGGACTCTATGAAATACATATAAACTGATACACATATAAACAATTTGACACATCCTCGCTGTAATAGAGACTTCATTCCACTTATGGTGAGAAAATTGTTAGCATGGTTCTGCAGATAATCAGGGCAAGGGAGATGAAATGTGGAGAGGGGCCAGTAACAAGCCTTACTTTATTTACATATGAAAAAACTGAGCCCCAAAATTCATTTCAGAGCATGTAACCATATTGGTCTAGGTAGCAATTTTAGCACTTAAAAAAGGAAGACTTCACTTTAAAAGGAAAGGTAGAAATATGTATGTCTCTAGCAGCCACAGGCCTGTGTAGACCTTTTCCACAGTCACGGGTCTGCTGGTTTCAAATTCAGAGATACAGTTCAAGTCAACAAGGAAGAAGTAGCACTTAAAAGACTACTCTGCCCAGGATTGTAGTGTAATCTTTGACTACCATGCTTTATCTAGTGGGAAAGAAAGAGCAGTAAGACTTTTATCTGAGACTGATTTTTGTCTCACCCCATTCAAACCTCTGAACAGCAAAAGACTTCAGAAGTCTTTCTGCTATAATAAAGAAACTTATCCAAGCGTCATGCCTATTCTGGATCAATAAACATTCATGAAAGGCAGTACATACTTCTGTACCACTCAACTACCTGAAATTTTAGTTGTAGTATAAACTTGACCTCCATTCCTCATTATCTTCCAATATTCAGTACAATCATGAGTTATCTTTGAAAATAAGAATAGCTAAAAAAAGGAGGGATGGGCTGTTCTGTGACTTAATTCCTCACTAATATTTTACTCCTCCTCCATTATATTCAGATGTTGATAAGACAGCTAAGGATTTTACTCCGTATTGAGGGAGACATGAAAAATAAAAACATAGAAGAAAATCAGTTGTTGCGTCTAGATTCCAACAGTAGGAAATTTCTATTTAGTCGTCTTTAAACGCAATTTAAACCATTAGCCTTAAAGAACCAGAAAAGGTTGACTAAATGTTAGCTCTGGAACAGTTACAAATTATTTATATTCTGAAAGCAAAGCTTTTAAAATGGTGCTACAGTAATTCAGATAAGATTACATGTGAAAACTGATGTACAGTAATTGCACACAGAGGCACATGAATCATTAATATTTTAAATGTATTTAACAAGTAGAACAGATAGACAAGAGGAATGAAGAGTAGCACAGAAGTCTTCAAAAATAGGAGTTTTCAAAGGAAGTTCAAGTGTCATTAATGAAAGAATGTAAAGAAGCTACAATAATTGGCCTATAGCAATCTCAATTTCTTGAACACAGTGAAACAAACCAGACCGGAGAGCATTTTAAACTATCCTTTTGAAAGGGGACTATGAAAATACATTTGTAAAATACACTAAACGCGTCTCCTAGCTGGCTCTGTTGTAATTCATTCTTTGAGTAACTATTACTACAATCTATAACATTATTACAATTCTAACAGCTTTTTAAGATGGCTTTCCTGCATGGACAGAAATATGACTGTACAGAATCTGAGATTATGAGTTTGGTTTCTGGTTATAACTTATCTGCAGCTCCTTTTTTCCCCCAGCAACAACAGATTAAAGCATAGTTTGAAAGCTAGAGGCTTCTTCTCATTAAATAACAGTTTTCTAATGTCTTATAGACATGCAGAATCCTTGACTTACATTTAAAACAACAACAGCAAAAAAGGTGTTTCAAAAATGCACTTCAAGAAATCTTGAATGTTCCTTTTCCACCAAATGGAAAACAACTTATTTCAATTCTTTCAAATTAAGAAATCTGTTCAGTTAAAAACACATTCCATTATTTTCTCTTATAGGATGGATAAATCTGCCAAAAAGCATTTCTCATCATTAGGGTTTTCCATAATATATGTTATTTTTCCCCTTGTTTTAAATGACTGCTTGGTAGAAGATGTTATGGCGCTTGTGCCTGTCATCACTGATCACAGCTGTGATCTTGGTGACAAAACATAATGAAATGATTAATTCTGTAGCAAGTGCATTTTCCTTACATGAAAGCTCAGGAAAAAAAAAAAAAAAGTGGAAAAAATGCACACAATAACTTTGTTGGATAAAGCCAGCTTTAAAATAAATATAATTGAGGTTAAAATAAATTTAATTGAACCCATCCTCTGGATAAACATTTGGACATTGACCTTAACCTTTTGAGCAGCTGGTTAAATAGGGAAGATGGGAAGCAAATTTAAGTAGCTTAGGAATCTCCAGGATTTCTCCTTGAAATTTTCTCAGGATACCAGGATTTCTGGTTCAATGTCAGCAAATCATGACACCTGCCCTTTTATTTTACCACAGTATCACCTTCCATCTTGTTAGTAACCACATCATTTACAATTAGAATCTTTGCATTTTACCAAAAGAAATCTAGTCAATTGTTTGTGTATCCAGCAATTTCCAGAACAATGCTTACAACCAGATATCTGAGCAGTTACTCAAGATTGCTCATTTGCACTTACTTGATTAGAAAGGTTGAATTCTGTAAACAATGTGTGTGCAAGTCATATGATCTGAGATATCTGATGAAATTTGCAACTTCTGTGATAATCTGTTTCAAACACCTCAGTTACCAAATTAAACGTAATAGGAACTGAGTGCCCTAAAAAAGGTAATGTGCTTCATTTCTCTTTTTAAATGGAATACTAACATAACACTGCCTAGTACTTTGTGATATAACTGAATCATTTTAATTTTAACTTAATTTGGACATAGAGACTTACTCTGCCCACAGGGCTCATAGGATGAGCAGCATAATCTGATGTCAGATTATAGTTAGTTGCTTCACATATCACGCTTACAGGTCTCTCCTTCTTTTCTTCAGACGTCATTGCTGCAGCAGTCCTGAAAATAGAATATGTAATAGCACTAGAACATGCTGTGTATGCACACTGCTATTAAAAAGCACCCCCAGATGTAGCCTAATACAAGCTGCGTCCTACTTTTTCAATTTAAAAGCAGTTCACACTTCATTGTAAAGTTACCTGCACTGTGTTTTAATCTTAAATCTGTCACAGATGAATTTAAGATGTTTAAAATAGGATTTCTTTATTAGCTTATGTTGTTAGTGGGAAGGAAAAACACTTTGATATAGAAATAGGACGAAATGCTCTCCAAAGCCACATATGGCTTTGCCTCACTTCACAGAATCATAGAATGGTTTGGTTTGGAAGAGACCTTAAAGCCCATCCAGTTCCAAAACCTCTGCCATGGGCAGGGCTGCGATTCACCAGATCAAGTTGCCCAGGGCCCCATCTAACTTGGCCTTGAACACCTCCACAGATGGGGTACCCACAAGATTTTTGGACAGCCGTTGCAGTGCCTCACCACCCTCTGAGTCAATGACCCAGACTAAATCTCTTCTCTTTCAGAATACACGCATTTATGCAATTCCACATACTGTAATTCTGACAGTTGACACTGTAACATTTGTCACAGTGTAACAGGTGTTGCAGCAGTGGTGGTAAATAGGACACCTAACACCCAGCTACATATAGCATCTTAAAGTCAGGTATGACCACCATGCATATCATCTTTGCATTTTGTTGTGTAAGCCACAAAATTAATGCAAAGATAGCAATTACTGGGGAAAGGACTCAACAGGCTGACAAAATAACCAACAGCAGAAAAACTATCAGATAAAACAAAGTAAATTAAACATGCTTGATTGTGCCTATTGGAATCAAAAATGGATTCCTTGTTGGAAGTTTACTGGATTACAACATAATAAATACATTGTTTGCTAATACTATAGAATATCTGAAGCGACAAATGGAAATCCACACAGTTAGACAGAGTACATTTCGACTACATAACCACGTTGCATTATTCTTATTGCTTTTTTTCTATTAAAAAAAATAGTATCAAGTATTTAATATTATTTTCAATAAATTTAAACAAATGAAATTATATACATGGTAATTTGACTTGGAAAAAAAATAAACATCACAATTAGCAATCATGGAAGCTTATTTAAATGTTAGACACTTTTAAAACACCTATTTTGTAGCTACTTACTGTTCATTCACAACAAAAATACAGTTGTCCTGCGATGGCTGTCCCGTTACCGGATGTTTGCAGGTTACTTTTCGTTCATTATGACTGTAGAGGGGAGATAAGGAACAACTCTTAGGCATAAATTTTTTAGTTTTCCAACTCAGCCATATATAGCCACTACATCAAGTGTATCAAACCAGTAAAAATGAAGTCAGTCATTTAAAATCTTCAGCTGATGCAGATTAATATTCAGTGACTGCAACAGCACTATGTCACGCTCAAGGTCTGCTTTCGTCGATGACTAACCCAGCACACTGCTCCACTGCACCTCCCAGCACCAGGGAGCCTGTCAGCATAGGCCTTTGCTCTCACCAGTACACACCAAACCTGGCACGGTATCTTGTTCTCCTAAGCTGCAGCTTTTGCTAGATCACTGGATCACTAGATCTTGGAGCAGCTCCAAGAACATGAAAGAAATTGCCGAAATTCAATGGCTCTCAGCTGCTGCCACTCACGAAGGAAATGTTTTGACTTGAGCCATCCAGCCCAAGTGGGCACAGGAGCAAAGGGGAGAAGCAGTCCTGTTGTAACTGCCTGCAAGACATGCCTATCGGGTGACTCTTATATGCTGGTCCTGCTGCAGAACGGGGCTTTCCTGCAAGTTTCAAGGCCTCACAAGTCCCAGCCACGTCACGAGCAAGCATGAATGAAAGTGCAGAGCTGCCAGCTGGCAGAGCAACAGCTTAGGACACTGTGAGAAGTCGAGGCCTGAACTGCAACAACCCCTGGGAACAGCATTCCTCAGATGTAGGGGTGGAGCAGGGCAGGTGTGCTCATGAAATCTTCAGTGATCAAAAAGCACAGAAGCTGAAATCAGACTAGGAAAGGACAATGAGCACAGAATGAAGGTGTATTAATCAGGTATATTCAAGTTATTTGAAAACAAACTCACCTCACTTGTATTTTTAACACTTTATATAATCAAAAAAGTATTTACTACAAAGAGTGAAGTACAACAGTACTTCAGTACAACAGTACTACAACAGTAACTGAAAGCAGCACTGTAAATAATGAAAAAACAATAATTCCTTTTAAAATATTTACTTTTGCAAAGAATACAGGATACAGTTTGTAGGACCTTATATATTACTACGCCTTTTTTACCCCAAGCTCAGCCTTAAAAATATTTGTGGACAGGGAACAAACCTGGACAAAAAAAGTGTGCTTCAGTTGCAAGATAGCTGAAGAGGCACTAAAGGACAGGAGCTCTAAATGCCACATTTTCCCCAGCAGCTCCCTCTTTTACTGCCTGTTTGCCTAACCTTTTCAGCTTTCACAACTATGAAGCACAACTCATCTTGCAAATGTTATGCACTCTGCTCTTCCTGCTTCTTAAAACAACGGAGACTTCACAAGGCTATCTTTACGTTCCCCAAGCTCTTGAACATGCCTTTTGTTCATAATCATTTTACAGCTTTGGTGCATAACTTAATTACAAGTTATCTCCATTCAATAAACCCATAAAATATTCACACTTGTTCCATGAACAGCAGACATTTGGATAAATGTGCATAAACCTAAGGTGCAAGATTAGAAACATAACCCCATTCTTTAAACTCTCTGCCTCCCCGTGCTGAAATTAAGTGGAATTTTATAAACCTACAAACACCTAGCTGGGTAGACACGTTATGGAGCATAGCTAATGAACTAACAAATTCTGGTAAGTAATCTTTATTTTTTCAGTAAATTCAGCAGAATTCTCAGTTCAGCTTCCAAAGAAGCTGCTATAACAGAAGCTCATGTAGTACAGTAAGAGGAACAGAAGGAGACCACAGGAGTATGTTTGTACCATTCCTTATTGCCACGATCCCACAACTTTAAAATGAAAATGGCCCATATTGAAGAGAACTCAAAAATATTCCCAAGAAATGAACCGGATTTTCTTAAATTCTTTTCTTTTGACTTCCAAAAACTTAATTTTCATTCACTCAGGTGACTCAGAGGTGTCATATCCCAGGTGCTGTGGGAGTGAACCTGGTACATGCCTGCACAGGAACAGGCAGGATTCAACAACCCCATGGGCAGGTCATACAAAGCCAGGAGGGAAAACAGATAAGAGAAGGAGAAGGATAAACAGAAGAGAGGATGCAAAAACAGAAATCTATTCAGCAATGGTTATTTTTTTTTTCTACTCTCGAATCATATAATGAGTCAGTACTTCAGTAGTAACACAGTAGTTTGTTTTTGGACAAAATATGGTTTTCTGTACTGCTCAAACTGACTTTGGACGTACAGAAATGAAGCTGACATTGCATACGAACAAAAGGCAAGAAAAATCATAAAACACGAAACAATATCCAGTGAGGTATAACATTCCTTAAAGCATTTTAAAGATCCCTATAGTCACTTCTCTGCAGGTGAGACAAAGACAGAACAATCTTTTCTTTGTCTTCTGCTGAGATGGAAGTGAAATTTCGTAAGCTTGAAAAGAAGTGTGATTACTTTAATATGTCTTACTGGATGAACAGACTTTAAACACTTCAATTTAAAACTTGTTCATTACTCATCAGAAATGTTGCATTTTTGGCATTCACTTAGCAGATATTTTGACAAGACTTCTCAAGTTACTGGTGTAAAATATAGAGTATCTCGGTAATTGTTGTCATAACCCTCCTACCTAACAGTAGTTTTAGGCGTTTGTTTTAAACTAAATCTTGCAGACTACAGAAAATTTCATTAAAAGCCACCATTCAGTATTCACAATCTTTACCACATTCAGCTTGGACAGTTGTCCAAGAAATTTCATGCTGGGCCTACACCCAAAGCTGCATTATCTTGTCAATGGGTCACAGGGGAAATAAAGCAAAAATATTTTCTTTTACTGCAAATTTTATTTTCCATTTTATGCAAACTCCACTCTGCAATTCAGAATTTCAACTCCGCATATTTCTGTGTCTATGCCTTTATGATGTGACCAAGAGTGATTTACTTGGATAACGGCAGCCAGAAGACAGCATGCTAATTTTCTGCTGATGCAGGGATACAACCTCCAAGTTGTGTACGGATATAACATTCTTTTCTTCTTTCTTTCTCAGAACAGGTAAGGGTGGAAGAGACCTTTTGGTCGACCTGCTCAAGAAAAGGCACACAGAGCAGTGCTGCTCAGGATGAACTCCAGGAGGCTTCTGAAGATCTCCAAGGAGGGTAATTCCACAGATCTCCAATCAATTTCTGGTAACAACATGTGTTGAGAAAGCGGGGTAACTATATACACAAACAGCTGTGCTGATACCAAAGGATTTGACTGACCTTTACTATTTCAGCAACCGCAGACAGTTTGTATTAATGGCCTGCTACACACCATAAATTCCCTGTATATTTTATTAGTATTCATGAGCATAGATTCAATATTAACCATTAAAGTTTGCCACTGAGAAGCATTAAACTCCAGAAATGAACACTGCTGACTAAGATCACAGAATGGTTTGGCTTGGAAGGGACCTGAAAGCTCATCTAGTTCCAACCCCATGCTACAGGCAGGGCTGCCACCCAGCAGCTCAGGCTGCTCAGGGACCCATCCAACCTGGCCTTGAACGTCTCCAGGGATGGGGCATCCACAGCTTCTATGGGCAGCTGTGCCAGTGCCTCACCACTCTCTGAACAAAAAAATGTTTACTTCCTCAGAAAGGAAACAGTGGTTTGGTGTCTGGGTTATGCTGGGACTTTGAGGAAGTGTGCCCCATGCTGAAACACTGCAGCATTCCCTGGAGCAGATACATTTCTTCATTGAATGAAGGTGATGTGACAGAGAAGCAAGGTACATCACAGGTCTGGCACGCATCAAAATAATGCTCTGTTCTTGATTCCAGTAGTGGCCCTGACAGCGGCCAGTTGTAAAAGCATTTGAAATAAAGCAACCAACCAACCAAAAAAAAAAAAAAAAAGAAAGAAAGAAAAAAGAAAAAAAGAAAAAAAAAAAAATCCCAACTGTAATGAAATAGCTGAAAATGGAACATGTCTCTGAACAAGCTATCTCAGTGCAAGACAACCAAACAGGAAAATCTGACCTCCTTTTCTCTGGAATTTATTATATTCTTCTTCCAAAATCATTTCTCTGAACAACTGCAGGCTTTAGCAGGTATCTCAGCTTTGACACATGGACAAACCCTTAAAGAAAAATAACTTATCTTGTCCAGGTTAGAAGATGACCACAACCTTGAATTTGACTCATACTATTTGCTTTCTTACTCCACTCCTTCTTTCTCCTTTCCATTACTCAAGACACTCTCTTCAAGAAGATAGAAGACAGACACAAGACTATTTTACTTATTTTCACCAGTGCTAAACGTGTTTAAGAAATCTTGCTTAATCTACTCATGTACAGTTAACAGCAATCTTTTTGATGGCCAAAAGCGATACAAGGATGACTGAAAATGTACTCAAGTAGATCATTTAAATACATTATCCTATCCGTAGACAGAAAAATAATGTACAACTCCAGGGACCGCACTTTCTAACTGTTTGTTTTAGTTTTGCCTTGTTTTACAGAACTGCTGACACAGAAATGCTGTGTACCAATAGCACTGCGAAATCAGCAAACAGAAAATTTGATCCAGTTTTGTCATTTTGAAGTTGGTGTAATCTTTAAATGTATTGGGGCTTTTTGTCCGATTTTTTTTTTTTTTTTTTGGATAGGCAATCAACTCAGTTGACAGCAGTAGAAATAGAAAAAAATATATATAATCCAGCTGGTACAGAAAGGTCTATGCAATTAAATTGAAGAGTTAGACAGAATTAGATTGGAACAGAGCAATTCACTCTGAAGTGGCAAGGAAGAGCCAAGTACAGAGGTGAAGACACTCAGATTGGGGTCTCTCCATTGTATGATTTGGTTGAGCTCCCTATCCTCTCATGAAAATGGAGCAGGGGCCAGAACTCTTAAACACATCTGGTTTTCTCCCACTGAAATTAAAGCTAGATACCACTTCAAAGCTTCGCTCATGCCCTTTCTCTGTATACTTTATTTATGTGGTCCTAAAGTCCAAGGCCTTCTCATTTAGTCATTCTCAATGTGACCATCAAAGCAAAGGCTGACTTTTACTTCACTGAAAGGATACAAACAAAACCATAAACCGGGACATAACTTCCAACAAACCTCTTCATCTTTAATTCAGAAAGACTGTTCCTTTTGGTAAAACTGAAGAACACATTTCAGAAGATTGGCATACCACATATCTGCCTCCTAATGTGTTTTCTAAGGCTTAAGTAAGATTTTCAGTCTGATGATCTAATCCATAGGCAATCTCTTCATATCACAAATTTACTCAGAGTACATAGAGATATTTCATAAGAGAGGCAAATGTATACATTTTTCATGTTTCATAACAAAATACTTTAAAGCTATGAATACAGCAAAAAATCACAAAAGCCATTAAGTGCTCCTCTCTAAATTAATTATTTTCACTGATGTTTGAAGGCAAGATTAAACTGGAAACATATGGAGGATGAGTCCAGTCCAGCTTTATTCAACTTATGTGAAGCATTTCATTATTAAATTACGGAAAAATAGTAACAAAAAAATCACATCAGCAATTTTTATGTTGTGTGCTTGCTTTCTAACAGTGCCTCATAACTGAAATAAATGCAGTAACTTACAATTATCTAACAAGAAATTGTCTAGATTTTGAAAAAAATTTAAGTAAATGCAGTCCCTACACAAATGTTAGCAAGAACGTGGTCTGTGGTTACACAAACTCTTATTTTACTAAATCTGTAATGCCACATTGTACCAAAAGCACAAGCTTTTTTTTTTTTTTTTTTTTTTTTTTTTTTGTCGTCAGTACTGTCATACCCTATAATTATAAAGCTTTTTTTTCAATTAAGTTTTTTAAACAACTCTGGCAACCGTATAAACTGAACCGTAGGCTTCACTAGCAGACATACGAGTACAGTAATTTAACATCAGGGCCACTATATAAAAGGGAGTGTAAAGAGACAGGAAGTTTCCAAGTGCACAGAGTGCTGACCTGCATCACATACACTGTGACTGTGAAAGTGAAGTATGTAGAACACTTTGGCGCACACACATTTGGGAAGGTGCACGCAAAACTCCACTGATCTTCTTGGCAAACAACACAACACCTCGTCTGCAGTTGCTGCTGCCACCAATTTCTTGATCTGCTGAGTTTCATTTTTTCAGGCAAAAGCTCTTTTCTCTCTGGATTTTCCCTTTAAGCCCTCCTTAGTATGAAGCAATCACAGGAGTTTTGGTCTCCCTGCTAGTGCTGTAATGAAAAAGCACCTGAACATCTCTATACAACTGACTGTACTCAGCTTTTCAATCATTACAGATATTTATTTCTAAATATTAAGCATTACTGCCCTGAAAGCGTAACCCTTTCTTTCAATTGGACCATTGTAAAACGAGATTTATATTTCAGTGAAAATAAAGCCTTCTCTTGCCCAAGCTGATAAAATTGTTTTTCCAAAACTTTGTAGGAGGATTTCTCTCACATGTAACGTATTTGAGAATTTGCAAGATACTGAAATTCAATAAAGGCCACAAAAAGTGGAGGAAACTGTGAAGCAACTTGCTGTGTGTCATTAATGTACATAAGATTTTTACATTTTAAGCCCTGAGCACAGTGTAAAATATACTATCTTGGTAACAGCACTGCAGTCAAAGAAAATCCTCAACTGTGTATTATTATAAAATATAATGACCAAAACATTATTTGCTGTTTGAGACAGCTTGAGAAAAAAAGGAGGCAGTTAGAAGGCACAACTATCTGTAAGTCTCAGATTTGATATTTGAAATCTTAGTGCTCCTTAAAGGATAACTAGTTGGGAAGCTTCCAAGAAGTAGTGTAACATAAGACCCTTCGAGTGAAAGCCTACATGCTGTTTTCTAACTTCAAATAAAATTTGGAATAGCATGGGTCAATAGGTGGCTTGCAGACAAGAAGTAGTACTGGATATTCCCATCCTGTTGAGGACTGACCACAGACATCCCAGCGACCAATGCTGCCCCCAAAAGCCCACTTGTCCCTTGCACCAAGGATGCTACAACCTCTCCTGAAGAGGCAGTGAAGGTAAAAGAAATAAAAGCTAACTTTTGGAGAGGGCAACAAGAAGTCACAGATAAGAGCTGTCCTAATACAACAAGCTAGTTCTCTTTGCTGCTAAAGATAGATTGGTCATATTAGACTGTATGAAGTTACCTAGTTTCATTAAGAAGAGTTGATTAGGAACTATTAATAGGTATTTACTTACAGACACATAAATGTTAAAGGTTTATGGAACTGGAAATGACCTGAACTTACAAGAGACATACAGGTTGTGTAACTGCATGATCACAACTATATCACAACACTTGGAGCAATTCAGCACCCCAAGTGCTGTCATTTGGAGACTGGAGAAAAGCCAGGATTCTCAGCCACCATCCACAAACCTACGCACAATTTTAAGTAACAATTCTTCGCAAATGATTTTATACAGTTATCAAGACATCAAATGTTTTCATCAAAGATCACTAGGCAAGGGAATGATCTCTAATGCCTATCACTGAGCTCAGTTCTGCAAGCCTTGGCTTTCATGACTTATTATGTTGTAAGAAATACAAGTGAAATGCACTACCTCAGAAAGGTTGTTAGACAGAGAAGTATGAACTCAAAAATTAGCTTTGATTTATGGTTCCTTTTTATTTTATTATGAATTCCAGAGATACTTTGCAGGAGAAGCCTCTTTTAATAATAGTTCATGTTTTATAATAATTAAACACTGAAAAAAAAATCTCCTTAAATATTACATGAAAAAAATGCATGCAAATAAATTAAGCAGTTTTTATATAAGCAAACACTATCTCGTTTATGCAAAAAACAATCTTGCTGTCAAAAGTATTTCCAACTGAAATCTTACTTGGCTCTCATGCTTTCAAGAATTCAAGATGTCTCCAATGGATGTACATTGAAAAAAGGTCAAAGTTGCCCCAGAATGTCTTCACCTCTCAAGCACTGACAACCTTGACTATCCTGTCCAGCCTCCTTCCCACTTTTAGTTTAAATGGGAGTTCATTGAAGTTCAAAGATGCAGAAAAAATATAGAAAACTCTGTGTTTCACTGAGAGATAGTTGTGCATTTAATAACAGAAGCAATAAATCTACTAACAAAACTGATAAATCCCACATTCATTTACCCACTTCTAAGTTTTCAATGCGTTTGGAGCACTCTCTGGACAGGTGACAATCCCTTCTTGCAAAACCTAGTTATTTAGTAAATTCTTGTAATCTCCTTCTATTTAAGTTCTCTCGATATTCTTGATATAGTTCTATAATGATACTCCCCCCTCGATACACTATGCATCAGAATTCTGCTCATTTTAGTTTTCACCTTATTGTGGGGTTGTTTTCTTATAGTAAGGAACAAAAGAGTACACTGTGAATTTACAGTTTATGATCTTCTGCTTGACTGCTATTTTCAATATTTAGCACCTAAGCCCAACCTTCTTGCTCTCTTTCTCCTTCCTCTCCTTAGTTTTCTTCCAGATGATCTCTTAACTATGCGTGTAACTCCTTCCCCAGCTTTCCACTTTCTGTGCAACTATTCCATGCTTTCACTGTCACGTCTACTTCCTCTTTGCAGTTACTATCTTGAATAAGAAGTTGCTGATTACTGAAATAACCCTATTTATTGGATTTTATTGGATTCACATTCTCTCACAACTCAGACATCACTTTGCTTCCACTACTGGTCTCCTCAGCTGTTGATTATCTTCATTCAATACTGCTTGCTTCTTAAAAGACACTACTTGCTTAGTATTTTTTATGCCTGTATCATATAACCCCAAATCCTGCTTAGTCTCAAACTACTTACAGAAAGATATCCTTTAAAAAGCACTATTTGAAGTTACAGCACTATTCAATCGTTCCATTAAACTCCTGCTGTACAACTACAAAGAATCAAAGCTGCTTAATTTTATTGAGTTGTAAATGCAACACATACATACGTACACTTTTATTTTAGTAAATTAGTACTTTAGGATCAATGGCAGACTTTCAAAAGAGGCTTGGTGAAATTGCTTTGCTTTTCCTTGCAAATCTGAGTAAGTACATCAGTGATGACAATCTGATATGTGCTAGCAGTAGTACTTAAACATCTTATTTCTCTTGAAAGTTATCCCTTTCAGTCAATTTTATAGGTATATCTTCCCCTTACCCCATCTACTATTATTAATGATTTATTTATTTTAAAGATTATCTGAATCCCAGTGTAAATTTTCTATGAAGCAAATTCCATTTTTATTTTAGCCAGCATGGCTATGTAGGCATGTAACAACATAGCACTGTTTTCAGCTACACCAATTCCATGATATCTTGATCATCTTCTCAATGCCTTACGAGTCGACACACTTCCACAGTTAGATCTCTAGTAAACACCAATTTTTATTAAATATCACACGCTTCTGTTAATTACTCAGTAAAACTTAAAAGGAAACCATGCTTATCAAGCCCTTATATCAGAATATATTGGGAAAATACCTAGTTGTGACCTAATCTGCTGAGAGAAAAAGGGCTTGGCAAGCTTCCATAAAGTAAATGCATTATCAGCTAGGAAGCACTTAGAAATATTTAAGAGTCTGATAAAGGAAAGCAGCTGAAGTGTTGGTGTAGACACCCATTTTAATTGTGGTACTGCACTCAAGGCATCCCATATTTCAGACTTTCCCTCACAACAGATTCTGTTTTGCAAGAAGTAAAGACAGATGCTGAAACTTTATAAAAATATTCTTTTAGAAACAAACAGCCATCATTAACACTTCTACGACAGGTCTCCTCAAAGCCACTGCAAGTTTTTAAGAGTGTTTAATCTTGGTGGTCCACTGACACAGTATGTGCAAACGCGTGCACCAGACCCCAGAAGATAATTAAAGCTTGCAGTATGAGTGGGCCTGCAATCATCTCAGACAAGAGAGTATAAAGTCTACTAAAAACATTCATTGCCTATGATGCAGAGTTTAAGTCCATAGACAGACCATATGTGGAACCAAAGTGGAACCCTGACTGCAGTGGTTTTCATCTGCGAGGTCTGAGGGCACAGATCAGGCTCACACAGCTCTGGTACTGCTTTCTTTCTAAAAAGATTTGGTTTCAGGAGCTGATCATTAAAAAAAAAAAAAAAAAAAAAAACAGAAAGAGAAGGAAGACCAAAAAATCTATATTATTTCCTTAGACAAATAGTAGCAAGTTGTTTCAGAAAGCTTCAAAGGACAGAAATAAGATGCATTTGCTTGAAATCACAGCATAAACAGAAATTTAGATTTTCTCTGTACACGCACATACTTCAAAAGACTACACTGCCTTCTTGAAACTGTCACACGAAATGTTCATAAGTCTGCCTGCTCATCTTTCAGATGAAAGATCCTGAAAAAGGTGCAGCGTTTTCTGTTTCCAAGATACAAACAACATCGATCACGCTTGCGGAAAACCATGATTTAAATCAGAGGTGATCTGTAAAGAATGGACCAAGCTGCTGAGAGGTCACAATTCCTCTATTTCTCTGCTTTCAAGTCTATCATTCCCTATTATTCTTCATCTTACTACTTTAAAATACTTCTAAAAATTAGGCAAGCCTCAGCAGTTTAGCAAATATTACTTCACAGAAAAAAAAAGCCATTATAATATTAACCACAATAATACTGAAGGGTTCCTAAAAGTTTTAATTCCTCCCACAGATCAGCACAGCTCATTATCAGGGGCAGAATGTCCTATGGGGACAGTGTCTGTGCTTCTATAACACATTTAACTTTGATGATCAGACAGATAGGTCTAATTGTTGGTGTTAAGAACACAGAATAACAGAATGGTTCAGGTTGAGAGGGACCTCTGTAGATCATCTAGCCTCTTTGCTCAACCCATTTGCAATTAGTGAAAAGAATCCTTTGCAGCACTGAATCTGTCTCCATGCTGTTTAATGATACTATTTTACAGTATGAATTGCTTGCCTGTGATCAAAAAGCAATAACGTCCATAGATTTAAGTAACAAGAAAAATGACTTGAGAAACATTCCACGGAAACGGGCAAAGCCAAATTATGGCTGGGAGCTGGAGATCAGCACCTCCCTCAACAACCAGGAAGAAACGGAAAAGTGGGAGTGTGTAGAGATGGTGGTCTAACAGAAATTGTACAAAGCCAAGAAGGAGGAAATTAATTACCTTCATTTTCAAAATGCACCAAGTCTTCCATCAAAACTAGTTCTAGTTTGCTTTTTCTTGATGAGTTACTCTATGTATCAGCACAAGAAGAAATCCAGATAAGTGAATATTTTCCTACTAGTCCAGAATACAGGAAAAGTTCTTCCTGCAGTATTTAAGAAGTCCACAGTTTTTAATGTCATTCACGCATCTTCCCATACTCAATCTCAGAAATGCAAAGCTGGTTTTTAAAAAAAAGACACTAAGAAAGAAAAAACAAAGATACTCCCAAATAAGATTTTTCATATTAAAAATTGCTATGGTACAATCCAGTTATTTTAGAACCAGATTACTACAAAGAAAAAAAAAAAAAGTAAGCCAACCTGAACACAAGATTAAGTACTGTTGTCTTCGTGTAGTGTTTTAGATGCTTTTCCCCACCTTGCTGCTGAGATTCTTGTAAGACAAATAAACATCATCACTTCCACAATTTCTGAAGCAGCAACAATTTGTGACAACTTCAGCAGCACTATTATTATTATTATAAATAACACACTATTACTTATATGTATATAATTACTTATATAATGTGTTATAAGTAACACATTATAAACAGCACTATATTATTATTATAAATAATAATAAATATTATTTATTGCTAGATAAGGAAATGGGATAGAAGAAGGGTGACTATATACATACTGCTGTAGATGAAAAAAATAGCATTAAAAAAAAAGGAAAAATGCTCAGTAAGGACAAAAAGGAAATGAATTATTATGTTCTTTCAGGAAATGGCTTCATTACATGGAACAAATGATTTACTGCTTAGAATTTCTTATGTGTTTCAACACATCTGGTCATGTACTACGAAAAGAGTCTGCATCCACTTCCCAGTGCTTAAACACAGGCTGTTAATCACTTTGATACCTGTATGCCTTATATAATCAAACTACTGGCTCTAAAAACTTAGAAAATTTCACTTGAGGAAAGTTTTTCTTGGCTGTCTCCCCTTGTATTTTCACATCTTCAGTTTCAGTACTGACACAGACTGTTCCGCACTATTCATTTCCTTCATAAATGCAAGGGAATTACTACATCTCATTTGCTTTGATTGCCATGCAGAAAACACACATAGTAAAAAGATATTACAATTCGGTGTCTTAATTTCCAACCTCCACAATTATGTTTTTATCTCACCACACAATTGAAATAACACATTTTTTATTAATAACTACCAGTGACCCAGAAACACAGTCCTTCAAAGAATGACATACTGAGATATCTCTATTCTAATTGTTGGTTAACTGCAGCAATAGAAAAAAACTGTAGGATAAATGTTACCTTTTGAGCAGATATGATGCCACTGATGACTCTGCCATCACTTTCTTACAGTAAGTTCATACTTCGTCAGGAACTAGAAGCTGGAAGTCATTTTTTTTCACAGATGGTTTAATTTAAACTGTTGAGGGACTCTAAGCTTCTGGAATTATGGCATGCTGTTCAAAGTCTATACACAAGTCATCTTCAGCCAGCTCTGGTAGGCTGCACTCCCACATACTGAGTAGTAAAACGCTGAATAGCATCAGTGATGACTTCTCAAGTCATAATCCCAAGAGCTAAAACTTTCTGATGTGAAGTGCACACAGCTGCCACAGACCATGGAAATTAATGAGGACTGCTACAAAAGTAATGCTTCCTGTTTTGTTACGCTGGCCCAGAACAGCAGAAGGGGATGTAGTTGAACTGTGGTAGAGGATGAACCTTCCCACCAATATTCCATTACATTTTGTTGTTGTGTTACAGATGTCAGCAGAGAGGCACTGTGACAAACTAACATTGACATGGAAATGTATATGAAGCAAAGGTGTGTCACTGAATTCCTCCGTGCAGAAAATGGCACCCACTGACATTCACTGATGCTTGCTGAATGTTTCTGGAAACCAAACTGCACTTGTGAGCACAGTGTGGCAGTGGATGGTGTGTTTCGGTAGTGATGGCAGGAATGTTTAAGGCAAGCCACGTTCTAGATGGTTATGCACAATTGTTACAGCACAAAATGAAGAGCGTCTCCATTAGCTCAACTGCATGAATTGGCAGAATACAACCAGGAAACTGTCTGTAGAGATGAATATCAGCTTCAGTGCACTGAAAATGATCAAGGCAATGTTGGAAGATCACAGTTTGCACCTGGTGAGATCCATGAATGCTCACACAGGGACATAAAGAACACTGTATGCAAGTTTGTCAGGACCTATTGAACCAATACAAGGCTGAAGGTGACAGTTTCCTAGATCGTGTCACTACTGGTGACAAGATGTGGTGTCATCAGTACAAGCCAGGGTCAAAACTTCATGGAGTGGTGACGTGCATTCCTCATTGAATAAAAAGTTCAAGATGTGGCTGTCAGCAGGTAAAGTGCCTGCCAGGCAAAAGGACTGCTTTTATTACAGGAAAAGGGCAATCCCTCTGGATTTCCTGAAGCCTGGACAAACCATAAACTCTGACTGCAATGTCAAGGCACTGATTAAGCAGAAGGCTCAAACTTCCAGAGTCAGGTCAGAAAATAAGACAACTTTCTCTTGTAACATTACTAAATCAGACTCCATGCCAGCTTGAAGAACGTGGAGCACATTGCCAATTTTAGTGGGATTGTTCTACCACACCCACCATATAGTCCATTCCATGGACTATTCTATAGTGCCTTTTGACTTCTATCTGTTTGGGCTAACAAAAGCTGGACTAAAAGCTACACCTGCAGCTCTTCTGCTATCATCAGTGCTCAAAAAGTCACACCACTGAAAATGAATCATTTTTCACTGTGCTAACTTTCCAGTGGGCACCCAGCATGGGGTGCAGCAAGGAAGATGGAATTGTGCTTCTGACAACAGCTGACACATGCATTAGCTTAGCTACATACCAAGCTGGCAACAGTGATGTTTTAACATTAGAGCAATTCATCTGTTGCAGTTCTGACCTTGTAACAATCACAATGAAAAACATTCTAGCAAAGACTCTCCTTTCAAGAAGAAACTCTACCTAACAAGGCAAATCAGTTCATTTCAACGTGGCACGACTGATGTCGGGGACAAATGGACAATGGCTGGCATAGATTACACTCAGTGGCAAAATAAGGGAATTTTAAATTGACAAAGTCCATTATCATCCTCCATACTGATGAGAACACTTTCCTTCTATTAACTTCAGAACTTGTTCTAGTTTTTTCTATGCTGAAGCTGGCTTTAGAATGAATTTTAAAAGACTGTGTATACCATACTCAAGAAAATAAATTAACTGCAATTTACCATATGGAGTATTACTCATTTCTCCTTTTACCACTAGAAAACATGAACATAAGGAAGAGATTTGCGAGGCAGTGATCTTTCATGAGAAAACCAGAAGTGAAAACTCTTTGCCACAATTTTTTCTTTCCAGATTACACGTCAGAAAAAGCAGATTTTAGGCTACACTTCAAGACTGTAAAACAGAGTATCTGTAAAGAATAATGTTTTTACAGTATCTCTCACCTTATACAATGTTTCCAGAATCAGCAACTTCAGAGGTATTTCAGATCTATAATTTATGCTATGTGGAGTTTTTACAGTTCTCCAGCTACTCAACACATTTCTACATGTTATGTGCCTTCTGACATAAAATTGTTTCAGAATGTTTTTCATCTAGTATAAAAAGTCTTAGCATTCTTTATGGAAATCCAGCTCTGGAGGGCATTGCCTTCTGTCCTTGATATCAAATGATTTCTGTTTCTGCTTAAAATGTATTTATAGCCTTTGAGTTTACAGTCACACAACATTATCACTTAGAGAAGAAAGCCTAAACGTTGAACTGAAAAGACCTCTTAGATGCAGAGAAGAGCATTGTTCACTTGTTTGCTTGTTTCCAATTCAGACTCCTGCTGAGTCCAACAAAGACTCAGGCACAGAGCAGATCTCAGAAAGGTAGTGCAGAACAGCTCTAACTCCTCGTCATTTTGTTGTGTGCGTCTGTTCTGCTCAACCTGATGAATGACTGAAAAAGGCTTCTGTCTGGAGCTGTATGTGCATTACAGTTACAACTTAATGGTGGACTGAAAAATAATAATTAAAAAGTCCTGTGAAGTCATGGCTTTCAACAATCCTTCTGTATAATGTTTAGAACTGAGCGTTCAGTAAGAAATGAGAGATCACAAAATGACACCAGTATTAAAAGACAGCATCTACTATTTATGAGTACTATTAATTCTCTTCTATTTCATTTGAATCTCATAAAGCAGAGGTGAAGATCGTTAACAGTGGAAGAGGTGAAGAGTGTGGGATTTAACAGCATTTCTTGTTTTGTGTGAAAAAATGGGCGTAAGAGTAAGTCATCATAATGAAAACAAAACAGGACTTGACTAACTCTTCCAAGAGAGGACAAATGTGGAGAGCTTGGCTGTACTATTGACTACAGCTGGAAAGTTTCCAGATATCTGCTGTCTGCAGTGTGTGATAGCACCCAATTTGCTTATGTTCCCTGCCAACCCAGTGAAAGGAGTTTGAAAATGATGTCAGGCTACCAAGAGTCAGCAAAAAAGCTTGTTGTGGTCATCTCTCTTCATATTCCTTTCCCCTCAGTAGGCCCTGAGGGCTACATGCGCCCTGTGGCCTCTACTACCCAAACAGCCCTGCATAAGCAATGGAAACGAAAAATTCCTCCCTTTTAGTACTACGCATTGAAGTGTAATTTTGTGCTAGAACTGTAGCACGTGAAATGGAGTGCTTTCATTTTATTTCTTCAAAACCATATGGGCAGCTTATAGAGCTGTCTGAGTATTTAAGACAGTTGTGTTCCTAACTTTCTTGTAAACAGACCTTTGTAGGCACCAGGATGGCGGCAGGACTCGTAAAACATTAGGAACTCCAAAATAACAGAAACAAAAATTTTAAGAAAGGAACTTTCAGACCATTCAATATGGCTTTATTTTTATTATCTTATAATACAAACATGCTACTTTACAAAAGGTTAATGGAGTCGACACTATCAGACTTTCTAAATGAGTTTAAACCTTGTATTTCCTAGGCCACTGCCAAGCTTTCTACTAAAAGCAGAATATTAGCCATGACAGTGGGGACAACTGAAGTAAAAATATCCCAATTAGAAAATCCAACGTACTTTATGCATTTTAAAAGAGCAGGAAATGCACAAGCCAAAATGTACATTGGCAGATCTACTGTAGATAAAACTTATTTTCTCCTTCAGTTGGACACTTCCAACCATGTCAATGATTGGTACTGTCACATAACTAAGTTTTTAATTATTTAATGCTCAGTTTGTGCTCAGATGTCAGATGCCTTAATATGTATTTTACATAAGCACATATAGTCGTCATAAAATGAGTGTTCTCAGTACTTGGGAAAAAAAAAGAAGAACATTACAGTACAGAAAAAGAATGCCTGAAGATCAACATATGAGGAAAATCAAGAAAGACATTAAGACTATGATATAAAATTATCAGCTTTGCCAAGAACAAGTGCAAACAAGTAGTAATGTTTGCCATAAATGTTCCTACTTCTTCTCATTAGGCAGAAGGTATTTTGAGGTAATGAACATGTTCACTGATCACTGCTCTAAACTATTTTACTGCTCATGAGCATTAAACTCAAAAGTTCTTGTAAATTTTTGGCAGTATGATAGCTTTCACTTTTTTCCTGAATGAAATTTGTTTCTTAATCCAGGTAAGGAAAAAACAGATTACACAACGTTCACAGCTCATGCTCTTTTAGAGATCCTAACATTTAGATAAAATAGCTGTTTCAATGGTAGAAGAAACATATTTAATTACCTCCACACACACAAAGAAACAAAACCACACACCCACAAAACACCAAAACTAAAAAACAAACCAACAGCAGAAGCCTACAAAGACAGATAGAACCAGCTCAATTCAGAAGCAAAGCCAAAAGCGTCTTTCCATCACTAGAGTAAGTGATGCGTGCCATAAAACACACAAATACATTCCTCTTTTAGCTTTAGGTAGCCACACATTTTAGCAAGATAAACTTGCTCATATTTAAACTTTATTCTCTCCTTTAACAAATAGCAACAAAATGAATTCTTCAAGAAAATGAAAAAGTTGTGAGCAAAATTGTTACTCGTAGAGGTAGGAAGAAGTAACTGGAAGATTCCAGAGATCACCACAGCAACTCAGTCTAACTGTGGCACTGTTCAGTTAACCAACAAAACCATGGAGTTTTATATAAAGTATACTGTGATGACTCTAACTGATATAATAAGCATCTTTAGACCTATATTTAAGAAATGCCTCTTTCTTCCACTCCCTTTTTCCTTCCCCCTGGAAAGAATTCAAGTTATCCTTAATCATTTAAGAGTGCAGCTGCATACCTTCGGTAAAGAAAAGTGGAAAATTAGAAGTTTATATTCAATCTGAAATTCTAGCCAATAGAATGAGAAAATAGTCATGCATGTCATTCACTCACATGGCTGCTAATCTAGAAATCTACAAACTAATTTTTAGGTACAACATCTGTACCCTTTTCCTTTTTATTATAGAGCATTCAATAGAGTTTACAAGTATCAAAAAGCACAGCATACTTAAAACATTTTGAAGTCAGAAGCTCCAACATAACTGTCTATAAAGACCTATTTCAACTAACCCCAAATTACACTAAACAAACAGCTATAAAGTTGGTAATAAAAATTCACTCAGCTTTAAAAAACCTAAGTAGGTACCATAAACACATCATTAAAATAAACACTGAAATTATTTTGAAGATTGTAACAAAGGTATATTTGTGTCAATATACTTCAGAAACCATTTTCCACTACTCATTGCTTTAAGTTCTGCCTTGAAAACCATCCACAAGAAGCTACAAGGAAACTTCTATGTGATTTGGCTTATTATCATTAACATAAATCATATATATATATTAATTCTGTATCTGAAATATTATACTATCACCCTATAATATCACATAAATTATGTCAGTTGATGCATTAAAGAAATTATCCTGAGTTTCTGATAGCTAGCATATACATCCGTGGAGCTACCTGAGGCTCTGATTCAGATGATCTAAATCCAATCTGGAAATGATTTCCTGCTAGAAATCAATACCTAACTTTTACCAAGATGAGTTCCACTACTCCCAAAATCTCCAAACAAATGAATAAAACATTTTTTTGCATTTATTCATCCACTGAAACCAAAGTGACACAGCAAAACCTTAGCTCTCATTTTGTGTAGATAGAGGTGCTGTCATTATCTAGCTTTAACACGTTAAAGGAGAAACCCTTTCAAAAACTGGAATCTGCCAAGAATTCTAAATTAAACACTGCTGCACTTTTATAATGAGACTTTTAAGAGCCAGGGAGAAGAAAAGATTTTATATTTCTTGGGCAGTGCTAAAACATTTACCAAGAAGTGGGAACCAGAGTGTATTTCAGTTATTTAAAACTTAAGCTGCAAATGGACACAGTTCTGAGGGCTTTTTCTTTTGGTAGTTTGTTTTTTTTTTCCCCCTGAATTTATAGGCTGACAGGTTTTGCAGCTCAGTATATGATATTCATACAGAAATAAACATTCACCCTGGCAGACGATATGCATACAGACACATACATTCACTGGAAGCGCATCTGTTTTTCCACTTGTTGTCCTCCACACACACATACACAATCCCCAAAATAACATCTGTAAGATGGTCAACTACTATCATTGCCTTATAAGCTATAGGCTAAAATAAGGTAACTTAAAAGCGCCTGTTTTGATTGTACTTCCACTTAGTGTTGCTTGCTGATTAAGAAAGCTTAAATTCCTGCTACATTCAATCTCTTAAACACGATCCAATAGATGAGCAGAGTTGAATACAAATCTCAGAAGTTACACACAGAAAGTAATAAATCAACGAACAGTCAATTACTACTTAATATTAGGCTTGCATTTAAAATCTTAACTTTGAATGCTAAAAATGCTGCTTATCACTTTGACTATGATGTGAATTATTAAATGCTGGATTTGAACTTTTTTTTTTCCAAATAAGAAGGAAATGCTTTATGTCTAAAAAACAGTTAAAACGTATGTCGAAAAATAAGAATTACTCACCAGTCTCCGGGGAAATTCATTCCTTACCAAAAGCCTGACACACAAACAACAAAATACACACCAAGACGTGAGGTACAGCCCTTTCCTCTCTAAAGCTGCTCCCCAATGAGCACTGCACAACCCCGACCCAGAGAAAAAGCAACTCAGCTGTCAGGACTGCTAGCCTCCAGAGAAAGCTGATACTGCGGTGATGTCACATACTTCTGATGTGTTGCTGCAGCTCCAAGTTATCAACTCCCTTTTGCCAATAAAATCTCTGCTTCGAAATGATGGAAGACAAAACATATTTAACAAGAGGATTAAATTTCAACAGGAGCTAACAGTAAAGATTTTTAAGAGCGTGTCACGAGTTATACAAAATGTTACAGAGAGAGGAAGTGAAAAAGAACAGATGTTGGCAGCATTGTATAAACACATTCTTCTAATTTACCTACAACTCGCAAAGCCTTGATTTGTTGCAGTCATATTCATAAACCAGAGGAATGATCTGGAGGGAAGACTAGCACAAGGCACCACAACGTGGCACAACCCTCTGCAGGGCTCCAGCTAAGATAGCTAAGAACACCCCAACTCTGCTTTGCAGCCCGCAGCAAGGCCACTTGTCCCACTCTCCTGACCTCCTCCTGCCCCAGCTCCTGCTCCTCCATCTTTTCCACTTGCACTTTTTCCACTTCCACTTCCACTGGGGCTTCACCCCAGTCAAATGGAGTACCTGGGAGGTAGTCCCATGATCCTCAGAAAGCACTTGCCCAATTCCACTGGGAAACAAAGGGTATGAAACCAGCTGAAAGATCAACAGAAAGCAATCTTGTATGCTAGGGTCAGGAACTTGGATACCAGAATGGATGTTTCCAAACTATTGAGACTGTGATGCCATATACGCTGTGAGGAACATCATGGAAAGGAAAAGACCAACTGACACAAAGGTAGACAAGGATACGGACAGAAATCCCTCATACAAAAATAAAAATTAACAAAGACTATCTTCCTGAATAGCTTCAAATTAATGTCAAATTTTTAAATATGGCAGCCTTAGATTTTAAGCAGCCCTGAAGTAGCAATATCTAATTTATGCTTGGCTAGGAATCAGCAGGGGTGTTGTGCAGCTAAGTACTGCCTTTAGCCAGCCAGACTGAGGGCAGCACAGGCAAACAAAAAAGTACAAAAGAGGCCTGAAATTATTTGACATTGTAATAAGTATAACTATCTGTGACCTATGAAGATGTGAACCCTCTATTACAAAAGATTCCAAATTCAGCAAGACAAATAACCAATTCAAAACAAAACAAAACAACACGATATGATTAAGATGAGGAGATCTAAGGAAAGCATGGAAAAACAGACCAAAAAGAAAATGCAGGCCTCTAAAATGGAGAAGTTTGAATCAGACAAAATGAAAATGAAGAACTTGAATCAGACAATAAAACCCCTCCTTGTACAGAGGAAAAGAATAAAAAATAAAAAAATAAATGGAACTGTTATGCAATTAGGGGTTCAAAGAAGAGTTAGCCAAGATGGAATCAAAAAACTGACTGATATTCTACCCTATTTTTTCACTATGAACACTGTCAAACATGGGAGCAGGGAGGCAGATAAACTAAAGGAAATAATGCATGTAAGCAGACTGCCACCGAGGCAGGGATGAAGTTGGTGAAGAGTGGAAGTCAAGTGCAAAACCAGGAACCGACTGATGCACAGAAGATTACTGTCTGAACGCAGTCATGCTCAGGGAACTAACTTAAAATTAACATTTTCATTAGTAACTTCAAAAAGGCACATGAAGTCTGCTGGTGACAAAGCCAGGAGCATCATAAGACATACTGAGTGACATTTGATCAAATATGAAAAGTGGATGTGCAAGGAAAAATGAATAACCAAAACCAAGGAGCAATTACAGTGACCAAAATTCAGGGGCAGAAAAGTAAGGTGATATCCTGAACTGACAAAGTATACTGCAAAACAGACAAGAGGAGACAATTACTGAGAACAGCATCCAGTGTGCTTATAGCTGTTTCTAACCCAACATGTATTCTTGTGACTTGTGTTTACTTCTGTGATATAACATGTGGAAGTCTGCACTTCCACTAACTTTTCTTTTTCCCCTTTTCTAATGGATCCACATAAAAAAGGCTGAAAGACAAAAGAATCGAAGTATGATAAAGGAATGCATCTGTGATAATTAATTATATCTGTTACTTTAAACTGGAACAAAAAAAAAAAAAAAAAAAGCCAAAAAACTCATACACAGTATGAGTATACACTCTTGGGAGAAGATTACAGGGATATGCTTCATCTGACCTAGCATCATAAGGTAAGCCAAGACTACCCTATATAAAGAGCATTCAAAGCTGAACAAACAAACACTGGGAAAATTAAATAATGCTTGAAGCCAGAGCAAATAGATACAACTTGTCCAAGACATATAAGTTGTAAATAAAAACTTTTACAACTCAGTTGTTCTCAATAATGATATCGTATAACTTTTCTATGACAGAAAGATTAGCTTCAAAATCTGCAAGTGCTTACCTTTAAAGCAAGTGATCTATTTTGAAAAAATCTCCCATCACACAAAATTCACTAGTTCAAAACCCTATTTCCAGAAACGTGCAGAATATGAGATTTGAAGACAAAACTAAATTCCAGAAATCTACTGACCATCAGTCACATGTTAAATGGTCAGTACTGCAGATTATGTTTCCCTCTTTCACTTGTATGTTTCCTTTAAAAAAACCTGATCCTCTGCTTGAAATTAACTTGGCAACTCTTCCTCCTTTTTGCTAGAATATGATAAGCTTCATAGAAACAATTAATCCCTTGTTAGTTTCAAGACATTAATGCTTTCCTTTGTAATAACTGTGCTATTTCCAGAAGAATCTAAGTTTCATTAATAGCCCCCAGCCTTGATTTCAGAGCGAGATTTGATTAAGTAATAGCACATGATGTTTGGAGATGAAGACAAGCAGGTCCATAGCAGCTGAAAGAGAGAACTACCAGGTTAGTCCTACTGATAAATGGTACCTTACCACCAAGTGCTGGTTTTCAATTTGATAAAAACTTAGTATTGAATTATAACAGCTTTCTACTATTTTCCAGTCTTCTGCAGTTCTGAACAGTTGCAGTAAACCATCTTGACATATTCAAGAGAAAAAATATTTTATTCTCCTGTCAGACCAATACAAAGACAAAATAACAAAAACAGGTTCAAAGAGAAGAAGAAAAGTAAAGCTGCTCTGAACACATACATACAAATGACATCATGGCAACTTTACCTGTATTTTCCACAGGATTTAGGGAACGTACTTCGGATGAATGTAATGAGCTATCCTGAGACTGTCCATAAGACAAGGGCTATATTATATAAAATCCTTAAGTGAAAAATATATTTCATATGAATAAGATTTTAAAAACAAAAGAAAAACAAACAAAAAACTCAAAAAAACCCAACTTGGACAATCACAGAATCACAGAACGGCCAAGGTTGGAAGAGACATCAAGGATCATGAATCTCCCCTCCCTCAATTAAAAACCATTTCCCCTCGTCCTGCAAAATCCCAACTTCAATTTCATATTTAGAACTAAATTCAAATCAAACCAGGTTGCAGAAGCCCGTGTCCAGCTGAGTTTCAAAAGTATGACTGATGACTCCATAGCCTCTCTGTGCTTAACAACTGTGTTTTAACTGTTTAGAATGTACATCATTGCAATTCATCACTGCCACTCATCCGTTCTTTGCTTCTGCTCCTTTAGGTGGAGAAGGACTGGAATTATGTCCCTGCCTTCTCTTCTTCAGGCTAAATAAACATATAGCTTGCTTCTTCTAGCACATCATGTTCTGGCCCCAAAACCAGCTTTGCTTCTGCTGCACTCATGATGGAACCAAAACCGGACACTTTTTCAGAGACATCCTCAAAAATGATGACTTGAGCTGCTTTAGCCAGAATGGTGATTATTATCAACATGTGATTATCCTTCATCACAACAGCGTAATATTGACTCACAGCCTCTACTCACCATGAGGACGCCAGGCCATTTTCTGGTATGCTGCCCTTCATCTGCACATTTGCCTAGGCTGAACTCCAGTACGTTCCCAATTGCTCATTCCCTCCAGTTGCGGAGGTCTCTCTGTGGCCACATTGCCCTCTGGCACACTACACACTCCTCCTAAGGCTGGTGTTATCCAGGAACTCACTGAGGAGGCACAATTTAAGTCCCAATATCAACCCCAAGGAACAATTCCTGTAACAGTCACCTGTTTAAAACTCCAGTGCTACTCCGTAAGCCCAGAGATATAATTAGTTTTTCAACTAATTATGTCCATTTGTCTAATCCATAATCCCTCATTTGGCTGTAAGTATAGCATCATATGAGCCTACACCCAAAGGTGAATGAAATACACTGGTTTCCTTCACTTGAAGAGTCATCTGAAAAAGCAGGTTGGCCAAGCATGAGTTGTCCCTTGACAAATCCATGCTAGCTGTTTCTGTTTCCTTTTCAATTATTCAGAAAAGTAGAAATAGCTTCAATGAGAAGTTGCGTAGTATTTCCAGGATCGGAGTCGAAGCTGATCAGCCTTTAGTTCCCTACATCCTCTTCATGCTTCTCCTTTGAAAAGAACTATGATTGCCTTTTTCCAGTCATCAGATTTATCCACCAAATCCCAAGACCTTTAATAGCGGATAAAACCCAGTCTCACAAGAACATCTGCCAGCTCACCGAGCACCTCGAATGCATGCTGTCTGGTTCCAGGCACTTGCATGCGTAACTCACCAAAGGAGCAGTGAGGTATCCATTTCCCTGTAAACCACAGGCTGTTCCTGTTCATCAGACCACAAAATTCTTTCAAAAAGGAGAGATTGTCATGATGCCCCTTTAAAATAAAACAGAAGTCTCTCCTATTGACTGGAAGAAATTCTTAAGGAAGACAACTTTTATAATTTCTGAGTAACAGACAACATAGATTACATTGCGAGGATGCTAATCAAGTGTAGACAACATGCATGAGAACTATTAATTATTTTTAGATGACAGTTAAGCTCTGCTGAATAAGAGGCTCCAAATGTCTGGTTGATCATAGCAACACAGTCTCTATTTAAATGCTGGGCTTTAATAAAGTGCAGTATTTGTTTTGTCATTACATGTGTTTCATATAAGCAGAAAAATATTGCTTAGATTACAGCACTCTCAGAATAAAATGCTGCTGAATTGATATTGTTTGTTTGTTTGGTTTTTAATGCTTACATCCCTAAAATAAGAATTCATAGCTGTTTCACTCACAATTCAGAAAATAATGTGTAACAGAACGCTAAATTAAAAACAGAAACAAAAACAATAACAAAAAACCAGCTAGGGAGAGGGCCTTTGAGGCAGCTTACACTCATCAAAACTAAAAAGAAGAGGTAGAACAACAAACAGTGCATGCAAAAAATATCACTGGTCAGAGCTGCAATCAAGCCCAGCTAGCAAGAATGACTCTAAGACCTACTGGCTGGCTTCTGCTGCTTTTGCTATTTTTACTAACCTGCTGTATATCTATGACTGAAAGCACTGATGTGTTGTTGCTCTAGCATTTAAACCTTGTCCTGCTTGGCTTATTCAAGTTCTATATGCCAGGAACAACAAAATAAATGAATTTTGAAGTAGGAATTTTGACTGTTGGCGGAACAGACGGAACAAGTATTTCCAACAGCAAAGCCCAGTCTGGGCTTGCAAGTGGCAGGTCTAGTTCTGCCCTAAGCATCCAACAGGCTGAAGATATGCAGGAGGATCTCCATGCAGCATGAACATTAATAGTTCAGCAAACGTACCGGAGAAGGCAAGATCCCCAAATCCTGTGGGATGCGTTTTCTCAATTATGTTGACATACAAACAGTGACAGAGAACCTTAAATAAGTGTTTGCGAATAAAGAGAACCAGCATTTAGAGTTAATAGTCTATCTAGAGGGAGATGGTTACAGTAACCTACAAGTACACAGCTTTCAACTCTAAGCAATTAAAAAAAAAAAAACCCAAATCAATGCAGATGAAATTGTATCCTCCTTTCCAATGCTTTTAGGGTAAGGGCGAAGTATTTTTAGGTTCACTCCTGAAGGACCAGGACGAGAGCAAATTGTTAAAGCAACTGACGCAGTGATGTACATAATAATTAAAAAATAATAATCAAGCAGTGTAGTCACGTTAGGCACAGATAAAACACAACGTTTCAGGGAAGTTTAGGATTCTGCTGAAGCTTGTACCAGCCACAATCTACTCTTCAGATCAGTAACATCCAGGCTCATTTCTTCCCTTCCTTTTCTAAGCCCTCCTTCAAATTTGGAATGCAATTATCTGGGTGGGGAGAAGCAGTCTAGAATTCTTATTATCTAGAACTTTTATTTACTGTAAAATAGATTTTCAAGAATGTGTACAACATGAATGGCCCACAGATCAGCACTAAGACCTCAATCTTATTCCACTTCACTTGTGAGAATTGTCTGCTCTCTGCACTGGCAAACAAAACAAAACCAGGAGTTCTTAACAAAACGAAAACAAAAACAAAAACAAGGAGTTCTTAAAGGTTCTTTAAACTTCATAGTTCTGGTATTTACAAGAAAAAAAAAGATTTTGGTCTACAAAAATTAAAACAGAGAAATCTAAATAAACACCTCAAACTTGAATTAATGCCACAAAAAAAAAAAAAAAAAAAAAGTTTTAGAAACTTATAAATACAATTTATAGCCATAATTGATAATGAGAACAGATTTTAAACTGATACAAACTTGACAAATTTCCTCAGGGTATGATAAGGAAAAAAGGCCACCTTTTGGAGAACCACACTTATGATACAATCCTTAGAAGCAATCTTCTGCTTCAGAAAAATCTCGTAAACAACTACGCACAGAAAGCAGCTGCCACACAGACACCACAAATGAAAATTTTAAAAAGGCACTCCGAAATTTAGTCCAATTTTGTGGGAATACCTTATATTAAGGAAACATTTACGCCAGTAGCAGCTTTCTTTAGCCCAGTTTGACTGCAAAATTACATCATTTCAAACAGTGGCATCTAATAGGTAGTTTAGACTTGTCTGACAACTACCCAAATTTTTACAACACTTATGAGAAATGAATTCTGATCACAGAGCCTTTGAAATCTGAATTCAATATGATGAAAATAAGAATCACTGAAAAGCATGATTGTTGTGAAGTATGTAGTATCATGGAATCGTAGAATCATGAATGGCCTGGGTTGAAAAGGACCACAAAGATCACCGAGCTTCAAACCCCCTGCAATGTGCAGGGTCGCCAACCAGCAGACCAGGCTGCCCAGAGCCACATCCAGCCTGGCCTTGAATGCCTCCAGGGATGGGGCATCCACAGCCTCCTTGGGCAACCTGTTCAGTGTGTAGTAATGCCAATGTCACCACAAAATTCAGTAACATAACAGAGGAACACATCAGCCCCCAGTAACATTAATACTACCATTCCAAAGCTTCTGGCAGGCATATTTTAGTATTATCAAAAAGCTTGGTGAAAAGTGTCAAGTTCTATTTACTAGCTGAGCAGTTCTTGTAAGTTGGCAGTTAATAATAAGCAACACTGTGGATACTCTGCTTTGGCAACCCTTTGGCAAAACACAACACTGAACTGCTAGAAAGAAACTATGTACAGTATGTTCTGTCAGTGAAATGAATGAAATCCGAACGGGGCAATCACATCAGTATTGATGTGAGCGTTGCCAGGAGTAGGACTGGAGGCAGAGGCAAGGTTTACACAAGGGTCAGCATCTTTTATCACACCAGTGATAGAGCTGGAAAGGAGCTGCAAGTTTACAAAGCAAAAGCCATTGTTTAAACTAGAAATAAAAGCAGCAGTGCTCACCAATTCATGCAAGCTGAAAACCACCATCCAGAAATGAAACTAGGTATGTTTATCAGACCATCTGAGAAGAAAAGGAGGGTAACATCCAGTGTTAGATTTACCCATTATCCTGTTCCCCTCTCCCATAAACAGAAGGTGAGAAAATGAGAGGATGAGCTGAAGTGGGCAGGAAAATTAAGTAGTGTGAAACCACTAAGTTAATGATTTGCAAGATCTGATAGGTGTCTGAATTTCATTCTTATATTTGCAGATAGACTGAAATATTTTTCTCTGAAAAAGGGCTCAATCTTCTAAACTGTAAGTTTTTCTCTTAATGACACAGAGATATCAAAGCTTTGCAGCGTACTAACTGGAAGTATTTTAAACCCACGAAAAATATTATTTTCCCAATATCTTCCAAGGAAAAGGCTCTTACACTTTTGTTCAGCCTTTTAAATATGAAAAATATTAGTTTGAAAACTAATGAAAAAAATGAGTTTGAAAAGCCAAAGTGCTTTCTAGACCAGAAAGTAGAGAATCTAAATGTTACAAAAGCTACATCAAGATGGTGAATAATGTTAAGGACTGGCTACACGTGTAAAAAGAGATGCACACCCCTATACGCTCACTGCAGTCACTGCCCCATTTATTAGCCTCTATTGCTTAATTTCTGTGTTACTACTCTATAAAAGAGTTAATAATGTTCTCTAAACTTTTCCCAGCTTTACATAGGTGCGAAACTTTTTAGTAATTTTTATTTTTATTTGAAAATGATGAAGGGAAGCACAGATGGAATATCTCAACATCAACACAGCTGTCAGAAGATGACACACTGCTACTCTAACAGCTGTGTCACTGTAAGACAAAAACCAAGAAACTGAATAGCTCTGACTGTTAACTAATTAATATATGTAATATCTCAATTGAATATGAATAAATAAATAGAGCCAACAACAAAAACCTTAACAATATTTACTTGATTTAAACACTAAGAAATGTTAATGAAACTAAAGATAGCACTCAATGGACCAAGTCATCAATCTGAATATATGCTGCAAAAAGAGAATCACTACAGAACAAAATAAGGAGAAGGATACCTTAGAGATCAGAATCCCAAACTGATAAAGCAAGAACCTTAAACATAATACCACGTTACCGTGAGTATTGTGTTAAGATATCAGAACCAGCTGCAAGTGATCTGGTATTTCCAGATGGTATAACTCAAAGCCGGTACCTAAAGTCTCACAAACAGTGCAGCCTGCAGTTTCCCTAGAGCTATATGGCTTTTTTTCCCATTGGGCCAGGTGCAGCTTTGCACTGATGTGCCTTTCAGTACCCGAGATATTTCACAGACAGTAGCTCAGGGATCACAACATCAGGCTTATTACATCAGGGTTATATGCCCTCCAGCTTTGCTTTCTGCTTCACTAGACTTTCTACATGACCTTGGCTAAGTAAATCCTTGTTTCCATTTCCAACTTGTAATACTATGACACAGAATACTGCCCAACATTAAAGCAACTAAACGCAACAGAAGCTGCAGGATAATAATTCTGTAATGGAACAACAGTGAAGTATTCTGATCGTTAAAGGAGTTAAAAATCCAACTTGGCCGAAATCAATGAAGTCAATAAAAGTCTCAACTGCTTAGTATGGAAAACTCCAAACAGCTCAGGTAAGCCATCCGGTAGCTGGCTTTCCTTTTCATTTTGATCAATGAACAGCTTACAGATGTTTCCATGAGATGCATTTTAGGATATAATTTTAAGGATCCAGCAAAATTCTATCACTCACGACTATTTTCTGCAATTCACACCGCCTCTTCTTTCCCTCTGGGCAAATCCCTCTAGAACACTGGCATTGCTGTCATCTGCTGAGCGGCAGCCAGACTTCACCAGAAAGATAACAACAGCTCTTTGAGGTACTTCCAAAAGCAGCCCTCAGATACTTATTTTGAGAGTCTTCACCTGAAAGCTTCTAAAACATACATGCCTTTTCTTTGCTTGTACAGAAAACAAATGCACTGGGCAGTGTGGGATAAAACAGCATTACAACAGATAATGCCAGTGTTTAAGTAGTGAGAGAAACATGCTGATTTAGGCTAGATTCTCCAGCAGGAGAAAAAAAAAAAAAAAGAAAAAAAAAAAGGTTCACAGTATATCTCAAAAAACTGAAAAACAAAATGAAATGATCTGTTCTGAATTCCCAGTTAAGTCTTATTTTAATCACAGAATCATAGAATGGCCTGGGTTGAAAAGGATCACAAGGATCATCCAGCTTCAACCCCCCCTGCTATGTGCAGGGTTGCCAACCAGCAGACCAGGCTGCCCAGAGCCACATCCAGCCTGGCCTTGAATGTCTCCAGGGATGGGGCATCCACAGCCTCCTTGGGCAACCTGTTCCAGTGCATCACCACCCTCTGTGTGAAAAACTTCCTTCTAATATCTAACCCAATTTTAATGACAACACTGAAAACCTTGTCATATTCTTTTGTTCTAGAAGCACTCTTTTCTTCTCAAAATCCTTCATCATACACTGAATACATCTTCACGTACCTCAGCTTGTCAGAAAGCCAAGGCAGGATTTTAAGGAGTTCAATACAACCATTTTGTTTCTTTGTTAATTTAATCATGGGTCACATTTAATTTGGCCAAGAAAAGAGACCTCTAAAGACTACAAAGCAAACACTGTTCTATTAAAAGTTAAGCTTGAGGGTCGTTCCACTAGTTACAGTGAAAACACTGGGTTTTCTCTGATTCTGATTCTCTAACAAAGTGCCCATATGTTAACTTCCATGCAAATAAGGGATTCTGAACCACCATGGCTATGTTACAGTGCCTGTTAGTTCCCTGGAAAAAAAAAATCTGCACGCTATTATAAATAATGGCACAAGAGCAAAGGGAGCCTGGTGAATAATATTTAAATACTGAAATAATAACTACATTAATAATTTCCATATAAATAGGAGAACATGGAAGCCTCTCTGGATTAAGGTACAAATATACACACAAAACATAATTTATTTTCAACCCTTATCCAAATCACATGCCAAAATCAGCTCTCCACTCCTCCTAGATCCCAGTGCTTTGAAAAAACAGATTTGTGACAGGCTTAGAAACATGGCACGTTTTCATGAAATTCAGATCAGTTTCATGAACAAAATGCAGTCCTACTTTTCTTAAAGGCACTCAGATGTTTAAATACTAAGTCATTCTCTCACTACCACAGTAAAGAAATGTGCCTTACATTGAAAACACTAAAAATATTTCAATTGCTGATATTCTCTGGAGCATAAACTACCATTCCAAATCCTCTTAAAAATATAGATACATGTATATAAATATGGTGAAAGATGTTTCAACTACTTTTATGGCACTCCTCTGAAAATACATGGAAAAAATTAAAATTCATATGCTATTTTGAGAAACAGCACCATGCTTTTCTTTTTTTTCCCTCCTTTCTCCCCCTCCTTTTCTCTACCATTTTGTTTGTTATTAACTAATGTATGAGGAGCTTTCGACCTACAAAAAGGATTTTTTTACTCTTGGTTCTCTTTCAGGTAATATAAAGCTCTTGTATGTAATAATTTTCTAAACTTTTAGTGATGGAAATTCCCATCAAATACTCCTTCATTACAGAACTGCGGTGATCTAACATTTACACGGCTAAAAGCTGCCAAAATTCACAGCACTGTACCTAACACCCACTTTAAATTGCAATGCTTGGAAAAGGTAGGGACAATTCTCAGCTCATTCAGCCAAGATTCAGCCAACTTCTTTCTTGTTTTCTCTTGACACAAGCCAGCTGAAGATTTAAAAAATGAAAAAAAAAAAAACAACCAACAAAAACCCAAAATGAATAAGCCACTTGCAGGGGATCTGAAACTTTTTAGATTAGCATTTGGTTTCTGAACTATATACATATAGAAAGATATAATCATGCCTTTGTTATTTTTCTATAAAAATCTCAGGCTCAATGCAGATATTACAGCCAATTAATGTAAATGAATACTGGTGTGCAGTTTCTTTTCTCATTTTGAAATGTAAATTTAGATCATGATTGTGAAACATAGCTCCATTCCTTCCTACACTCTATTTTAAAAAAAAAAAAAGTATCTAAAAAAAAAAAAAAGTCATTTTCCTCTTCACATTATCAGCCTGTAGAATACTGTCTAAAATGGGTCAAGACTTGGCACAGAATGCTGACAAGGATTTTAGACACAACCTTCAGTCTAAAATTGTCCCAGCTCTCCATCTGGCACATGAACAAGTGTCAGCAGTAGTAAAATCTTTCATTTATAAGACAATCTGATAGCCTTCACTATCCAGATTTTAATCATTCAAAAAATAGCTGGCAGGCAGACTGACTGTGATAGTAACAAGAGGTTCCCCCCACTTACCTCATGTCCCTACCTTCCATATCCTTTGCTAATGTTTTTTTCTTAGTTGCAGGCCAACATTTATGCTAAAAAGACCTGAAGTCATACAAAGTTTATTTAAATATTATTTCAGCAGTGGTAATGCCTCTAAAATTCTGCAAGGTGGCTGAAGTCTCTGCTACATTCTCAAAGCTATAAGGCTATTCAGCTATCTTAATAAAAAGTGCCAAATAAATCAGCACCTTTTGGACAACTAAATCATTTTTTAAAATTCTCATCCAAAAAAAGAAAAAAACAAAACCAAAACCCACCACCCAACAAAAAAATCCAAAAACAGAACAAGGTGATTTACACGTCTTACACTGCCAGTCACACGAATGGGCACCTTGAAAATGCTTCCAGAAAAACTATGGATTCTGAAAATCTGAAGGGCACTTCTACACAGTGGAGTCATGAGAACTTAAACTTTTACTCTGGAACTTTACTGGAAGTTACAATATAACAAACCACAGTGAAATAAAAATCCCACTGATGACTGGTATGTGTAAAATGACAACAAAAACTGACAACTCTCACTTCAGCTTACAATTCAGAATTTGGTTGCGTTGTAATCAAACATACAGCCAGCAGCTCTTGTACGGATTCACTCAGCATATGTTTTTATATACATACACATTCACCATATATTTACACACTCATATACGCAGACACACAGAAATGAACAAAACTAACACAGTAAAATTACAGTAAAGCAAAAGGCAGCATTCAGACATCAGGTCTTCTGATCTCAAATTCACCTATTTTTGCACAATTGCCATCAGTTAAGATCACAAATACGGTTGCTTTCCTGCATGCTACCAGCAATGTAGGGTACACAATACCTCACCTGTCAAAATTTCAGTTAACTGCTGTAACTGTAATACAAGAATTCCATGCTTTTTTTTTTTTAAACTAGCCAGAGTCAGCCTTCTCTTCAAAAGGAGAAACAATATTCTGAGGAATAAAATAGACAAGATAAAGTTTATAAGGATAAATAATGAGATGTTTACCACTTGCAAGTTTCTGCTTTCCTTGAGACTAACGCTATTTCCTTACAAACCATGAAATCCCACCTTGTATCCTTTAATACTAGCTGTTATTTCAAAGGGACAGCTCAGGAGAAACATACTAAGCCCAAACTCCTTCAGTGATCCAAAGGAGTGACCCAAAGCAGTTCTCCATGTAATTGGTGACAAGTGAACACTGCTTGAACAGTCAAAAACACTTTCCTCTGCATGCACTTACCTCTTGCACCTGTTCTTCAGAATCGAGTACAGATCTCCAGCTTTCTCATCTCTTAATCTCCTTAAGCAAACCAAGGTCTCAAATTTTCTGGGTTGGCTTTCCATCTGGAAACTCAACTCTCCTAATGGCAAATCTGACTTCTTCACATTTTCCAGATCTTTAAGACTCACAGCTAACAGCACCTGAAGGCACCAGCACTAGCAAATTATGTATTCTAGTTACAAGGGTAAAAATGCAGCGTTGGGAATAAATGATGCGCTTTGAAAGTAAGTCAGCACAAGAACACAATCTTGCACAACACAGGCTCACAGGTAGCCCTTAGTGCCTGTCTCTCATCTGTCAGACAGCTGTTCTCTGGCATCCAGTTTCGGCAGCCGATGAGCAGGTTTGCTGATGGGTTCTGACAACCCTCTGCCAGAGCAAGGCCTCAATTAAATGTGCTGTCCTCAGGCTTCAACAGAAATCCAGACTCACCTACCTGTTTCAACCATTTCCCTAAGAAACCAGAGGGTCATGCAAACTGGCCTCCAAAATTCCAGAGCCACGCACACCAACATGTTTGTCCCCCTCCCAGCTGGGAGCCCAAGGCCAAAATGCAGCCTGTGGGCTGTGATCACCCTGTGGTGAGCCCAGGTAGCTCCAACCACAGTGGGGGAAACGTATAGCAGTGAGCTCTTCTGCAACCTCAGGGAATTCAAGCGTGGGCAGTTTGGGCCACTATCCTTCAACTTTTCTATCCAGTGCAATATTTTAAGGTCATACGCACCACTATAAGGCGTAAATCCCCCAACCCAAAAATGTCATTTAAAAAAAAATAATTAAGAGCTCTAATCTCAATTCAGTAATAAGGTATGTTTTAAGCAATTATTCCAGTATGTCAGAACTGAAACCTCAGAACGCACATGAAGTTTAATTAAAAGGCTGATCTTAAATCATTTTTATTCACTGGGGGGGAAATGCAATTAGGGACTGACTGGTAGAGGGGCAGGCCATTAATGCCGTCACTGTTACAGCCAAGTTTACATTTTAAAAATACATTATCAACTGGCTTTTTGCTACAGGTTAAAAGCCTTGCATTGAGAAATTTAAAAGTCAAATTGTAGGTACTCTTGGAGCAAAGTCTTCAACTCAGTTGCAAGAATTAAGCTTTGACACTGCTTCAAATTATAAATTCTACCTTACAGTTCACTGGAAACGAATTAAACGTTGAGCTGTATCAAACATATACATTAGCTATGATCAAGGTTAAAAATGAGTTGAGAAATTCCTGTGATAGCCCACCAAAGTGCAAAATCTCAGTCATAACACAGAGCTGAGCAATTTTTTATTTCTTAACTGATTAAAAAGAAGAAATGCACGCACATCTATTAGCAAAATTAACAGACGACAATAGCTAACTTAAGCTGGTTAGCAATTTGTGTTGAAATGAAACACCATATCTTTCAACACTGTCTTACATTAATGCAGTTCTTTTACAAGAGTATTCAAACTCCCTCTAAATGTCAGATAGACAAAATAACCTAGATTTAAACCAATTTACTAAGGACATAAAGAGCATGAAAAATGTGACAGTTCTTTAACAAGAACTGCTGTTACATTTGGAACAGTTGGCTAATTTGAAGTCAGAAGAAAAGACACATGCCCATTTGTTGAACTTCTGAGCTAAGCAGCCTAGCATTCCTGTTAAAAAAAAAAGCAATTCTTTTTCACTAAAGAAATTAATACATACACGCCAGAATTATTTTACTGAAGCCAGTAGCAGAGACATTTCAGATAGATGCCATTATCAGAGAATAGAGACAAGTACGAAGCTGAGCTTTATTCGAGGTACCTAAAGGCATTAGAAAGGAAGAGATTAATATCAACTCACCGACACCACTGACGTTCTAACAGCAAGCCTGGGCTCACATCTCAAATTTCCAGCTCCCAGAGAAATCGTATGCGTACCGACAGAAGGATGACAAAAGGGCATGCTGTGCTCTCCTCTACTTCAATTGAATGACAGCTCTACTAACAGGGAACAGAGACGCACGCTGCAATATCTGAAAGAGTGGGTACTTGAAATGAGCATGCTCCGTATCTCATTTAAAATGGCCTGATGCTTCAGCTCAGCATGAGATGGCCTACTTCCAAATAATTGTAGAACTTCGAGTCCAACCTCTAATCGTTAATTGGAATACATAAAACTCAGCCAACAAGTAGTATGAATCCTGACCTATTCTGGACCCGCCTTCTTTTTCTTTTTCAAATCTGAACTGATGCACGGATAATTGTTTGCATTATTTGCAAAACATCTTAAGGCTTAAATACTATCATCATGTACTTCAGTGTAATTACATGATGCCACTGTAATAAATTGAAACCCTTTTCTGTATAGCGTATGATCTGAACACTAAGCAGCAGAACTCATAAATCAGACAGAAACAACAGATCTCCCAAATATATCCCAGTTGATTTGAGGGTTATCCTACCCAGTGATTTCTGGGCAGCATTTTCAGGGAGTGGAAAAGGCAAGAAGGGAGAGACTAGACAAGAGCCTAACAAGAGGTTTATGTTTAGAAGCAGGTTATCTCCACTTTAAATCTCTTTATGAATACAGAAACTATCTAGTTTCCTAATGTAACTGTTCATGTTGATATCAAAGGCCAAGCTTATTCACAAGTAAAAATTCCATGCCAAGGAAAACAGATATTTAAAACCTTCCCTTAAAAGTAACATCTTTTATTTCACTTAAACTCAGATACAAGCACTACAGAGATCTTCTGTGCTTTGCTTTTTCTTCCGCTATCTCACAGGCCTCTCTCTCTGTTTATTGTATATTCATTCTTTCAAATGAATGCATTACATCTTTCCCTCTTTTGTGCAAAGAGAAAGCTGTGCCCCAGGCACTAGGTACTCTTTATTTTTTCCTCCTCAAATGCTTTCCTGTTTACCATTCAAGCTCAGAGCAAAGCCAAGCAAGCTACTCTGTAAATGCTGTATTGTAAAAGCTGCTTTATAGGCACAACACAGTCCACTTCCCGGTCTCTATCACAGTTGGGCATAGAAACATTTAGCCAAATTTAGAATAAAGGCTACTCTTGCAGGGCAGGTATCAAGGGCAGGCTCTTTGAGTGGAACAGACAGAGGTTAATAGAATGGCAGGCTGAAAAGCTAGACACTATTCTTAATCTTCACTAATATCCAGAACTAACGTAAAAATGAGGCTTTCACATCAGTGCAAAAGAGTGGCTGCATTTAGTGGTCACAAGAATCTGTACTTCACACATGGTGTTCTGAGGTGTAAGGCTCACACACTGCACTCTCACACTTTGAGAACCCTCTTGGTATGAAAACCAAACATTTATTATAGAAATTAACTTAAAATTCACCCTTGCCCTTTGACAATGAATTTGCACAAAATGAATAAAAGTACTTTCACTTCCACAATTCCTTCCAAGCATCAACCCAGATCTCAGGATGCACAACGGAGCTAAGCCATCATTAAGCCTGGTTTGCATGAACACACAAATATCCAATTTTGCATTCCAGAGATACCATTACATCGCTATTAAAATAACCAAAACAATCACAAACATGTTACTCTAACTGCAATAATTTGATTTTTATCTCCTAATACCTTCATTTTCTTATACCAATACATACAAACCTCAACCTTTGGTCCAAGGGCTGTCCAAACTGCAAAATTCAGATGCATTCTACAGTCTACTGCTAGAGAGTATGCAGCATGATAAGAATCTCCGTATATCCTTGCTAGCTAACTCTTTAAAGAAAAAGGAGTGCTAAATTATACTTCACATTTTTATCTAAGCTTATCTTCCCTTTTTTCCTGACTTTCAATCATTTGTTCTGTTGCTGCTCTCTGAACTTTCTCAGAGATTCAGATTAATGCAATAGAACACAAAACGAGATGTCACCATTGTAAAAGCTGCCTTTAATGAGAAATGTTTTCATCTACATAGATTTAATTTCTCCTCTTCCTAAAAAAAAAAAAAAAGATTGCCACTGAAGAAAGATTAATTCTACAAACTAATGAATAGATAGGGATTTGTAACTGCCACGTTTGGCTGATAAAGGAAGAAAAAGAGCAGCTAATAAAATTCACTGGAATTGAAGAAAACTCTTCTTCCAGGTATATTCCCCTTTGCCTCCCAAAATTCCATTACACTGAGCAATAATTACAAAAATTTTCTCATTGTGGCCTTCCAGTAGTTGAAGGGAGCATATAAACAGAAGGGGGAACGGTGGATAGTGATAGGGCAAAAGGGAATGGTCTTAAAATGAGACGAAGGAGGTTTGGTTAGATATTAGGAGGAAGGTTTTCACACAGAGGGTGGTGAGGCACTGGAACAGGTTGCTCAAAGAGGTTGTGGATGCCCCATCCCTGGAGGCATTCAAGGCCAGGCTGGATGTGGCTCTGGGCAGCCTGGTCTGGTGGTTGGAGACCCTGAACACAGCAGGGGGGTTGAAACTAAATGATCATTGTGGTCCTTTTCAACCCAGGGTCCCATTTCAACCCAGGCCATTCTGTGATTCTAATTTAAAAGGTCTGCTCTGAAACTATAAATTTATATGGATGTAAACTCCCATAAATGACTTTTTTTGTTTTTTAATGAAAAAAAACAAACAACCAAAACAATCCAACAGACAGCTTGTCAGCTTCTTAGAGGAGTTTAGGAAACCTTCAGAACACTTCTGCTGTTCTCTATTTTTTTTCCTCCATGCATCTGTATTTTATTCTCTTTATGACCTACCAAACGTAGCTACAGTGATGAAATTCTAATAGCTACAAATAGCACATAAGAGCACAACACTTTTGGTTCCATAATTAACGCAAAATGCTACCTGTAGATGAGAATGTCTGATTAAATTTGGAAGTGTTTCTTCCCTTTAACAAACATTAGAGTTTTGAGATTTGAACATTTGATAAGAAAGTTTTACAGTAAATAAGTAGAAATTCACCAATTTAATAAACACTTCTTGGAAGAAAAAGAGGACACTACATAAATGGAGAAATATATCCTACAAATAGCATTTTCAGAATAGAAATATTATTCTGGTACGTATTTTGGCTTTCCCCTGACAAAGCTGGTATTAGATTAAAATCAGAACTGGAAGCTGAAATAATTTTCTAAAGTTTCTGTATTTATGTCCAAAAGAAAGCCTTGTTATCGCAGAGATATAATGCCAGATCTCTCTGTGCCACTATGAGATTGAATTCAATCACTCCCTGAAGAGTACTGTAAGTTTCATTTCACTGAAGTCAGCATACAATTAAAAGATGTGATAAAAAACATTTAATGACTGAAGTTTTTCCTCCCCCCTTTTAATATATTTATCAAGAAATCAGGTGATGAATACTTAAAACACCTTTGCTCTTTTCTAAAAGCTTCTTAGCATCACACTCAAACACCTTTGATCAGCTGGTGTGATGGTAGAGCAGCTCATTTTAATAAGATTGGTGTTCTGCATTATGTGTGGGTCTGTTTTAAGACTCAATATCAAACTCACCGCTATTGCAGAATGAAATACGATTCACTTTTGAGCTTATAACCAGGCTTTATATGGATTTTATTAAATCTTCGACTTACGCAACTGATATTTTTAACTAAAAATAAGTTATTTGCTAAATTATATACAGCTGAGTTTCACCAAGAGTTTTAAATGTACTTCTGGCATCCAAAAAAGAATTCTACAATCATATCTTTTACACACATCTCTTACATACGAGCTCTTTCAGCGCTCTTCTTGGTTTTGGCAGGATCATACAGGCAGCTTTCTTGACTTTGGTCTGCTATAACCAACATCTCAAAAAGCCTCCTCAAATACAACCTCACAAATTTCAAATGTCTTCCTTTTCCAGACTGTTAAAAGCTGCATTCTCCAGTAATGTGCACCCATTTAAAATCCTGCTTTCTACTACGTCTTGACACTGTAACTATCAGCTGACTTCTATGATGGGTCACCTACTCAAGAGGAAAGATTTTTCAAACAAAGAGCAGTAACTGGGTCTGGAGAAATACAGAGGACATTTATCATGCCAAGTTCAAAGATGAGTCATTTTATTTACGTATTATTTACATTTTTATACCTATTCATGGTTTTGCTTGTGCTACGTATTTCCAAGTGTGCCGATCCTGTAACACTTCAGTCTTCCTACACTGATAAGTACAATTCTCTTGGTCTTTCTTTTGTGATTATTTCACAGCTCATTTGAAAATATTGCCTCATCTCTCAACTATTTCTTCCCCCCACACTTTTAGCAAAACTCCAAATGTCCTTCCTCAGTACTGAAAGCAAATTAAATAGCTTGAATATGGAATATGAGTTTAGGAGAGTAACTTCAAACAGTCAAGAACAAGAATAGTTCAGACAAAGGAACACACATCTGCTCCACTTTTATTGATGCACAAATCACATGGCTAACTAAACCAGGAGCTGGTAAACATGAAAATCTGGTCGAAGACATACAAACATAATAGAAAGGCAGCATTTATCTCTGCGTTGTTTGTTTTTCCTCTGTCATTATCAACATTTTCACAGCTTACCAGTGTGGTTAACTCCAGATATTCATTATCAGACATTCAGAAGTTTAGCAGCTACAACAAACTTAAAATTAACTGACAGTCTTCAGCTGTCTTACAGAGCTTGCACAACTTGCCAAGCTAACATTACAATTTCTGACCCAAAAACCTTCTCTAGAGGATGGTCTTCTCACCTCATCTTTTCATTTGAATGCCTCCTAACTTAATAATTACCCAATTTGGTATGCATCCTATTCTTTGTTATGTTATTGCAGGCATCTTTGACATCTTTTTATGGTTTTTCACTCTTTGTATGCCAGCTGCAAATTCACACATTATCACTTACATTGTCATTCCCTTTCTAAATATGGGTATACTAAATGTTACACATAAAATAGTTTCTGCTCTTGCCTCAGTACAGTGCAAAAAACCAAGGTTTATCTGTGCTGTTCACAGCTTAGAAAAGCACTCTGTGTTGGTCTCCAATACGTTACCACACATGATTAATCTGAACATTATACCAGTCTCTGAACATATAAAATTAGCGCTGCTGCTCTGACAGTGCTGTTTTCCAAATGTTTTAAGTATTTATATTCCAGTTCTCTGAGATCAGCCCTGAACCAACAACATTTCCAAAGGACATAACCTGCCTATGCTTATCAGACTTTCTAGCCCAGACAACCCTCTACCAATCCTCAGTTTTGATAGGATCCCCCCTCACTCATTATCCTCTTAATAGATTTGTTTTTCTTTTATATTAGCCATTAGCTTTGGAAAAACACTCCAGAGGGGCGAAAGAACAACCTGACAAAGGATCTCTTCTTGGTAAGATAAGTTCTTAACTGCTTCTAAAATTCAATTCATTTGAGCCATTCCTTTTCATTTTATGCCATTGAAAACGAAGCAAGTGATTTCACATGTGAATATCTTTGTTTTAAGCAGAATCTCAGGAATCCAATTTGAATAGCTATTCTTGATTTCCAAAGCAATTAATTTTTCTCCCTGTTTCCTACACTGAAAAAAAAAAAAAAAAGATACAACATCAGTGTTTTTTGAGGGCAACTTTAGTACAGATCTAGTCTGTTCCAATTCTACTCACCATGAAGAAAAGCAAAAAAAACAACAACAACAAAAAAACAAAAAAACATTTCCAGTTTTGGATGCAACACAACACAAGCAAAACAATCAAATGCAAGAAACACTAAAAATCAAAAGCACTTTCCTGCTGCAAGTTATTTCCCCGTTCTTTTTCTAATAACCACCACATGGCAAAAATCCCTTTTATTAACTAAACACGCTCCAGTCAAAATGGCTGAGATCCCATTAGGAAAGTAACCAAATTCTCCTCTAAGTTAATAGCTCTAGCGAAAGCTTCTCTGCAAAGCTCTTAAACTTACCCAGACTATCAGTTATACAAGCGACCATTAAGCTTATTCTTTATATTAATGGATGTAATTCTAATGTAGAAATGTTCATTTATAGATTTATAACTTAGTATTTATATTTAAAAATCAACTACTCCAAAAACGTGCTGACAATTCACTGCGTACCTGATACAGAACTACTGATGTAAACTGACAAAATAACTGCAGTGAAAGAGGGAGGCAAACTGTTCTGCGTTACAGTAAGTATAACATTGCAAAGAGTATTAAAAACAAAACAAAAACCCACAGAATCACCAAATGGAGAAGTTTATCAGAAGAAAGAAAAACTCTGAAAGTGTTCAAATGGGAAAAAGATAATGGAAAGTCAAAGTCAAGTGAAAAAATAAATACGCTGCAGGTTCTGAAGAGCCATTTGTGTAAACGTGCAGAGGGTAAAAGGAGAGGCAGACCCTCTATCTCAAGCCTAAGATAGCTTCTCTTTCAACTGGAGACATTTGGAAGCCTTCAACCAAAACAGAAATTAAAAAAATAAATACTAAAATTAAGAGGGACGACAGAAGATACACAGAAAATACAGTCACTGGAGAAGCTCAGCTGAGTTTCTGCATTTGTTTTCACAGCTGGAAAACTCTTTAAAAGGGACTCTCTTGCAGCTAGTTGACTCAAAGCAGATGTTCTACTGCATTCAAGCTGAAAAGGGTTAAGCAGCCAGCGTTCACTGTTATAAGGAGCTTAACTGCTGCCCAAGGTATTCAAATTTCCTCAGTTCCACGGAAATGGTAAGTGCCTTAAGTTTTACACAGCTACTAGATAGGTCCACCTAGAGGATGTAAGCAGTAAAACAAAGTGGTATTTACTAACAGTAATGTAAAATGACGTAAATGAAAATATCTCCCATGTTTTACATTTTTATTAACGGGCTCTCAGAGAACTATTTCTACTGAGGAATAAAACCTTAATATTATAACAAATAATTATTCATAAATTAATCATCTCATAGTTCACAGATGTCAGCACACAAAAATATGCTCATAGAGGCCACCCCTGCAGCACCTTCACTGCCTGAAGCTTACAACATGAGTGCAATTCCTAATGGGAGGTATGACAAAGATCTGTCACTCTGGGCTTTAAGGAACGCACTCTCAATCTTGCATACTATAAATAGGACATGAGATGATAATGATTTAAAACAAAAAAAGGCAGTCGTGCTTTATACATGCAGCTGCCACATGCAACTGTGTTAAGACTTCAAAACAACTGTGGAAATTTTTTGTATGCTCAGGAATAGATACTGAAATCCATTGTATGCAGCTAAATGCAAGGTGGCACCACCACCTCCTGAGGTGAACCACACACTGAACCACACACCATTGCTTGGAATTTGAAAAACAAATCATAAATAATGATTTTCTGCTATCTCAGTTTCTGGCAATTGCTGTGAAAACTGCAAATATACTTTGATAGAAACCTCAAAGACGGGACATATCCAGCTACTAGAAGTCATGCCTCTTTCCTCGCCTCTTGTAGAGCTCGGTAGCACTGGTATTTGTACCAGTTTATTACAAAAGCAGAGTTCTTTCAAACTTACAAACATCTATAAACAGTTTTTAATATTCCTCCTGTTTCCCCCAGATCCCCCAGTAATGATGCACCAAGCCAGTGGTAAGGAGTTGATTTTCACTTCCAATTCCACTAGCTTGCCAAATAAGAGTATCTTCCTCCAGCAGGTCAGAACTTACAGACTGCTTCCTGTTTTCATGAAAATTGATATAAAGGTAGCAATTGCAGTCGTGGAAAGGAAAGGCCAGTAATTTGCAAGCTACAGATATTGAAAGGTTATCAACCCAGTTAATATTAATAGGGTAATCAAACCTCACAATGACCTGCAGCTAACTCACAGTTCAACTTTACTAATCAACTAATCAGTACGTAAGGATAATTTTCAATCATATGTTTGATAGAACAATCCTTGTTACTGGATTCCCAGTGAAAGATGCCTAAAATAGCATAACTGCATAATATACTTGAACAAAAAATTCACAAGCTAGCATCACTGTTCAATTTGATTCTCAAATGTCAAACGTCTAGATCCAGTGTAGTGCTGGATTAGCTGCTAATACCACGGGTTTCCTTCAGTGCAAGCTGCCGCCAATTCAGCTGAGCCATCTTTAACAAGAACTTCCACTGCCAGCCACCTCAATCTGCTGAAAGTAAATCTCATGAGAATGACAGAATAAAGCCAGCACAGATGAAAATCTTCATATTATGGCTTTCCTTTTTGTTGAAGTCAATTTTACTGATTGAATGAATTTTATATTCCTCAATATGAAAAAGCCTATATGCTTCAATAAAAACTAGAGGGAGCAACACATTAAGCGCATTTTGTAATTGACTTTTGTTTTCAGGCCAGCCACCCAGGGATAAAATCTTATTATTACTCCAGTGTTTCACATCCTTCAAAAGATATATGATTTATACTGTTGGTACCATTCAAATCAGGAGATAAGCTTAAAAAGAAACAATCCACGACAACAACCCAATACAGAAACAAAATCCACATTAACTATGTCTTACATAACTAGTACACATCCCTAATTTTGAATCCTACAGTCAGTTTTAGTTAGGTGATTAAGCTCCAAGGATATTTTGCAAGATATTGAAATATTCACCTTCATTTTAAAGATGCATGCTCACACTGACACTGAATTAATGTATACATTTTGATATCTTGAAGAATAAAAAGGTAAACAATGTAGATCTGACATCCTGTAAATACGTAAAGATTTCTTCTCATCCAAAGCCATTCGTCACAAGGAATTAAGTTCCTCATGAAAAATAAGTGTGTGGTATTATAATCTGAAACCAAACTCCATACACCCAAAAAGGAAAGAAGACAAATTAATGAGCAAGAAAGCCAATACCTGATTTCAACACAAACAAGAAGTTCATGGATGCAAAGATTGGTTGAGGTGGGGAAGGACCTCTAAGTCCATCTGCTCCAACCCTTGTTCAGTCAGGGACATCCAAAGCAGATTGCTCAGGCCCCTTTCCAGGCAGCTCCTGAGGATCTCCAAGGAGGATGCCCTACCGCCTCTCTGTCCAACCCGTGCCAGCTCTCCATCACCCACACAGCACAGAAGTGCAGCCTGGTGTTCAAGCAGAACATCCTCTCACTTTGGCACCAGAGGCATCACTAAGAGCTTGGTTCTATCCTCTTTGTGCCCTCCCTTCAGGTATTTATATACGCTGACGAGCTCCTCGCTAAGCCTCCTCTTGGCTGAACAGACCCAGCTCTCTCAGCTTCTCCTCATAGGAGAGGTGCTTGACAACTTGTTGGCCTTCCACTAGATTCCTTCCACTTCTCTCTTGTACTGGAGAGCCCAGAAATGGATACAAGACTGCAAGTCACACCAATGCTGAGTGGAGAAGAAAGATAACATCTCTGGACCTCCTGGTGAAATTTTGCTTAATGTTGCCCAGGACACTATTAGTCTTTTAACAGTAAGGGCATATTGATAATGCACAACTTGGTGTCTACCGGGACTTCCAGGTTCTTTTCTGCAGAGCTGCTTTCCAGATGGATTGCCCCCAGTGTGACTGAGGTTGTTTCTTCCCAGGTGAACATCTCTGCGCTTCTCCTTGTTGAACATGAGATTCTTCCAAGGTCCCTCTGAATGGCTGCGTGGCTCCTTGGTGAGTCAGCCACTACCCCCAGTTTTGTGCTATCAGCCATTTACTGAGGGTGAGCTCTAGCAAACAAGTGGACTGTTGTTTCAGTAACTACGAAACAATATTCATTATGGATTAATATTCTTTATTAGTAAATCCTTAGCTGCTGCAACTATACTTCACAGATACAACAGCATCACAAAATGCAGTACTGCATTCTTAAGTTACACAGGAACACGAGTTGCACTGGAATAGGTCCTAAGAATTATGTCATCAGAGAAAAATAGGATTTAGGTACATTGCTACAGAAGTGTGTATTACAGGTAGACTGGGACTAACAAGACAGCAGTGCAAAATAAAATGAAATATTCACTGGGGGTTATTAATCAAGTATTAATAGCCTGAGTTTCAGTTTCTCTTACAACATAATCCAAGAGGAAGGAAGTGCCAGGATACACAGGATTGAAAGGTGGTGTCAAAATAAAATTCAGAATCATCCTTCCCTTGTTTCGAAGAAATCATTCAATGCTGTTATCCAAAAATTTATTTCAACTACAAATATCTAAGTTACCTGCATACAGTATTTTCGTGCCATTATTGCATTGCCATTCTAAATTAATATCACCACTTCATATTCCAAGTACTAAAAGAACATCAAGCAAAACACGACTTTCTTATACGTATGGGCATTTTGATTCTTCACCATTGCCCTGTGACATACTGTATTTTACTTCTGTTTGCTTTGATAATAGATTGAAGACATTTGTTTGACTGACTGAAGTTGACTGACAGTCATTTGAATTTCCTGTTATCTTTTGTGATTATCTAATTCATTCCTTTCGGATAAGAATATTAAAGCATAAGTTTATTTTAAAGATTTAGCATTTCTGCTACTTTAAGAGCTACTCAGAAGTAAAATGTCAGCATTGAATGTTTGTCTGCAATGTTCATTAATCCAAAGCTCTCAATTGCATTAAACACAAGAAGTAACATTAATCCTCTAATATTCTACTGAAGTTTTCAAGCTTTCAGAAGCAAACATAGCCAAATTGACTACTACACTCCAAATGACTTTTCCAGCCAACCTTCTGCTTCTGAAAAATCTGCACATGATTTGTGCATCTTACTGTAGAAATGCACAAGACACTTGGCAACAGGTCTCCATAACCTTTTAAAATCACCTCTTCCAATCTCTTTGAAAACATCAAGAAATTGTACTGCCTTTTCCAGAACCCTTATTAGTATCCTAAGATAGTTCATATTTAATTAATGTAAGATAACCTAAAGAGCTGGAAAAACAGACAATTAACAAGCTTATTCATGATGGCAACCGCGATGCAATAATTAATTGTAGGGAGTACATCTGGAAGCAATTACACATATGCTACTCCTTTTCTTTGGCATCACAGTAGTTGGCATGGTTTTTGCAACCTGAAGTCACTTCACCTGGAAAAATCCATTCCTGTGCCAAGGTGTCAAGGATCTTCTTCATTAATGCTTTAATGTGGAACATACATAACTTATTCACTGAAGTATCTGAAAAGAACTAACTTGACCTCTAGTGTAGGTTAATATACAAATGAAACTTAAAAATACAAGAAAAAAAAAATATCCTATTTGAATACTCCTACTGAAAACAAAAAAAAACAACTTGTAATACAAAGTCTACATTTTTAAGGTAAGCTTCATATGTAGTTCTGTTCTTGGTTTGAATAGTAAGAGCAGCAATAATTTTACAGAGACAGCTTAGTGCAAACACATGCACCTCAAGTAGTAGAACAAACAGGGTAAATTTATTTAAAATAATAACAGCAACAACAAAATCAACCCATAAATGAATACCATCCCCCTCCACCCCCCCACCCATCACCCCAATCCTCCTCATGTTTGTTTTTTTGTGGCTTCACCTAAGACACTGAAAAAGGACCTACACACATTTTTATACAAATAACAGAATTTTTTTTCCACACTCCAAAAGTAAAAGATTTTTTTCTTTTCTTAGCTATATATTCAAGGGTGGGACAGATGGAAAGGCAAAGGAGAAGGAAGACCAGGGCAAGAATTAATGAAATTGTACTGCAAAATTCTATTCTTAGCAATAACAATTGCTCTAGATATCCAGTATTCATCACTACAAGTCTCTTTTCTCATCCTACTGAATTTTCTAATTTATTCACTCTATGATACTCTTAAGCCATCAGCTACCTTTGCCTTGAAGACACAGAAGGATTTGTTCAGTTTCATTAGTTTATGGCCCAAAGAACATGCTATGTGTAAGATTTGTTTGGAAAGTGACACATGACTTAACATTTGTGGCACAGTTATTACGAAGCTTTCTACCAGTAAGAGAATTACAAATTCTTCAGATTTCAGGGAGAAGGTAGAAGGCTTAAGCTACCTCTGTTGCTACCTCCCGTACCTTGCCCCTCATTTGGTATTACTTCAGTCTCTGTTCAAGCAGTTGTTAGACCCAATCTTTTAGGTAAGGAAAATAAGAACATGAAAAATTGTGTTAAATAGTAAGACTGCAGTACACATTTCTAGTTAATTACAAAATTCACAAATATACCCACACATGTTAATGAAATTTCACATGCAACAGAAAATGGTTAATATGATGCCAGTGAGAATAATTTAGCAAATTAGGAAATTAAGTATTGCCACCAAAAGAAAACAAAACCCAAAAGCCAGTTGCTAAGCATTAAGTCATTCCTCATTTCTGAGTTCTTCAAATCACAACATATGGATCTGCTGCTATGAATAGTCAAACAGTGTTGTAACAAATAAAAGCAGCTTTCTAATAAGCGCAACAAATCAGGAGAATGTGAATGTCAGGAAATAAAACACTTTTGCCAAAATCATATTTAATTCAAATATTTAGCAGTGCTGTCTAATCATGTCACGTTTATGAAAAAAAAATACTCATTTTAGTTAATTGAGCTCAATTGCTTTGAAAATGAGTTAAAAGCTGGAAATGCTTTCCATATGTCATTTATAAGTTATATAAGAAATACAGCTGCAGTTACTACCAATATGAAATAAGTTCCATCATTAGCCACTAATTGTAAAATAGACTCCGGGTTTCTTATTCACAAATTCTACTTCACAACAGGAATGAGATTATGATACTTCACATCCAAGGAGTGTATCACAATTTGTCCAGACTAACATGAGATTTAAGCAATTTGCCTGTGTGCTTCCTGCTGATCTTACTATCCTACCTTCTTAAAGAGAAACTAGTAAGAATTACCTCTGAATGTTTTCCTCTGTGTCTAGGGAGTGATGTCTAGAACCACAGTAATCTATCCAGGTCTGACAGGTGACAGCTCAAATAAGACAACACACCACTTTTCTTCTTCCCTCTGCTGTATTCCGTTCCTTCTCTTTAGCAATTTTCAGATGTGCAATAAGGGGAAATACTCTATTTACAGACCATTCTGTTGAGATCAATTTCAAAGACATTAAGGAGTAGTAACACAATCATCATGCACTTCGCCAGAGCGAAAAAATCAACTCTTAATGATTTATCTAGAGATAATATTACAGAGATAATACCACACAAAGAGATGACTTGCTGGCAATAAGCAATCATCAGACTGAATGATAGTCATCAAAACAAGTTTACATCACCTGAAGATCACTACTAATTACAACAGTAATTTAAAGGAGCCGACTTCACATCCAATTTCTTACACACTTTCTGATAGTTTTAAAATATTTTTTATATGGTTGGCAGGAGACATTCAACATTTTCGATAACAGGAAGAACGTACTTGAACAAAGCTGATGAGGCACTGGAACAGGTTATCCAGAGAAGCTGTGGGTGCCCCATCCCTGGAGGTATTCAAGGCCAGAATGTTGGGGCCCCTGGGCAACCTGAGCTGGGGGCTGACAGCCCTACCTTTGGGATGGTGTTGGAACTTGGTGACTTTTAAGGTCCCTTCTAACCAAAGCCATAGATTCATAGATAAATCTATGAAGTAGTTTAATTTTTCATTATGTTCCAAGAATTGATATGGAGACAGAAATCAGCACTTCTGTGCCATAATGAGCTAATTTTGCCCGGTGTTCCCCCTTCCCTCCCAGCACTCAATCATTTCATATGCAAAGCAACAATAATTCTCATTTTTACCATTTCTTCCCCCTTATATGCTAACCTGTTTAAAAGCATAGTTGCTCAATGTAGTGAAGTACATCAGTTTTTACAGGAAAGACTGAAGTGCTAGATTTAGCAATTCTCCTCAGTTCTGACATACCGATTTTTCCCATACATCCTCATTTGTGTCTCATGAATTTTTCTCCACATCCTACTCTCACATTAATCTTTGTTCTCACAACCTACTTTTAAGCAAATTCCAAAATAAAAATATTAGACTGGACACAGTTGTTCCAGCAGGTTTACAAAATGGAAAAACAATACTGAGAGATTGAAATGAAGACTGAACTGCTCTCAACAGGCTGGATAACCTCTCCTATTAAAGAAAGGCAAATTTTTTTACTAGAAAAAAGAATCCTAGGCTTTATGATTATTAAAATACAGAACCTCACCCAAATTAAACTAGTCTTAAACATACATTGTCTGAACACACTGTATTTAGCATAGGTAGGCTCTACACAGCATTTAGCGTTGTGCAACAGACTAACATTCCCTCCAACTTAGGAGCAGAGTTAGGCAGGCTCCTCTGAGAGCTACCATAAAAAGTCGAATATGAAAAAGGAAAATCGCTCCTCACTTGAGGGGCTTACAGCAAGCCAAGCCAATTCTGCAGAAAAGAGAACAGCACATCCTAGTACTCAGATCACTGCCTTGGCTGTGCTCACTCTAAGCTCAGGAGAAGATGACAAAAATTTTCCCACTCTTGTTTTAACGTGCTATTTCTATATAAACCACGTAATAACTAGTCATTGCTTCTTCCAGCACAGCTCTGGAACAGGAAAATACTCAGTATATGCTGCCATCTATCAGAAAGTCAAGAATTTTCCATTTCAAAGCAGGGAACGAATGGGAAGGTGGGGAGAAGGTGGAGAGGATTCTGTAGAAACACAGCATCCTGTCATCCAGCTGTAATTTCAAAAACAAAAACTACTAAATAAAACCCACAAGGAAAAAAAAAAGTGAAACCTACGGCCAAGTACAGAAAACAAAGAAGGCGTGATTTGGAAGGCCAAGAAAACTGCCTCTGGCATGAGGCACAAACAAGAAACTTCCTTCAAATAATCAGAAAAGAATCTTCCAGAATGTGAAGAAGTGATAAAACAAGACAAGAAAGGTACACTTAAGGCAGACAAAACTGAAGTAAAAGAATTAGTTACATTTTTCACACAGGAGAAACTAAGCTCCCCATAAAAGTGCCAGAGTTGTTCTTTATAGCCAAGAGAGTTGTATAAACTGTCTCAAAGCAACAGCAGTACAAGGGATTTATTTGGCTGGGCTGGTAGGAGCAAACTGCAATAAAATCACCAGTCATATTAGAATTTATTCAATAACTCTGAGGAAATAAGTAAAAAATCAGTAGTAAGACATGACTGCATACATCTCATAAACTGTCTTTTGTACTACAGGAACGATATCTGATAAGTGGTGACCCTAGCTGTTAAGAGTGCTCTGCATTTGTTGTAAGAACAGAGTATGAAGTTTAGCTTCTGTACTGGGAGTCATCAGGTGTGATAATGAAGGACAAAATTAGCATGTATAGGAATATATAAGATAAATGGCGAAAGTGTTAGCATCACCTCTGTAAAGAAAGGAAAATCTTGCAAATTTACTGCAATCAAGTAATACCAACAAGATTCATAGTCTTGAAAAAGAAATCCCATACTTAAAGTCCTTTTAAAGAAGCCCAATTGTCTTGAGGCAAAACAGAGTCCTCTCAATGTTCTGTTAATGGGTAGGAAGATGTAGAGTATAAGAACAGATTATATATTCATAATCACATATACATCAGCTATCTGAAAAAGAAAGTGAATAACATTGGGATAATTTGCAATTGATACAAAATTATTCAGGACGGGCAAAATTAGATTAAAGTAGATTGCTTAGAAAGCCCCTAATAGCCTGTCTGAGATACAAGACAGCAATTGAAATCCAGCACATTAATCGCAATGTGATTCTTGCAGGAAAGATAGCTAGAGACAAGGATCAGGCTTTAATGAAGTGCTACCTCTCAAGAAGAGGCTGGAGATCTATCCATTGATTTCAAGAGGTGTCAGCTCAGTGGCACCCAAAAAGGCAACACTGTTGAACTCTGCATGGTCTGGAAAGCCAGTTTTCCTCTCCCAGCTCAAAATGAGCCCTAAAAAGCTAAGGCCTGTCTGCAAAGGACAACCAAAACGTGGAACCATCTGTAAAACCAGAAGCTAGAATGAGTAAGACTTGAGTTTAAAGAGGGGGGGGACGACACTGCATGAAAACTGGTACACATAAACGAGAAAGCTGAGTTAACAAGCAATACTGAAAATGATGCTGAATAGTATTTCTGTAGTCATCACTTCTCAAGATGTAAGAAATTAATAGCAACTTTACTGAAATGCAAATTTTGTTCAACAAAAGAAACAAATGCAGCTTTAAAAAAAATTCTGACTCTCCTTACCACAAAGGACAGCAAAAAAAACCAAACATTCATATCTGAAGAACAAAGTGCTAATATATACCATGACCGGTTGAGATTTATTTTTTAGCTCAGAACTCCAGAAAAGGAAGAGGAAAAGGGACAGAACATCCTACTCTTCATAGTTACTCTATTTGATTATGCTTTTCCTGAAGGTCTTCACATTTATCACATCTCTTTGGTCTGCCTAAGACAGCTGTATTGAAGGTATACTCTAGAAGATCACTGATTGCAAGGTGGGAGTCGATCTCTTCTCCCACATAACTAGGGATAGGGCAAGATGTAATGGCCTTAAGTTGCACCAGGGGAGGTTCAGGTTGTGTCCTAGGACAAATTTCTTCTCAAAATGAGTGGTGATGCATTGGCACAGGCTGCCCAGGGAGGTGGTGGAGTCACCATCCCTGAAGGCATCCGAGAAACATGGAGATGTGGCAGTGAAGGACGTGGTTTAGTGGGCATGAGGAGAAAGGCTGACTGTTGGACTGGATGATCTTAAAGGGTTTCAATGAGGATTATCTTCAATGATTCTAAGATTAAAAATAAAAATAATTTTAAAATCTCCATTTACTGTGCAATTAAGGTTGAGTTATAAATTAACACCATGACTTGGACCAGATATCCTCAGAGGAGCCTTAATGTTATTTCCATCACAGGAGTGTGAATGTAAGTGCAGTAATAGGACATTTAACATTACAGTAAAAATCTTATCCTTGAATCTGAGAACATATGATAATTGTTTTGAAAAGAACATATTTTTTAAATGAAAACAAAGTGATATTTTTTGAGGCTTTTTGCCCCTCCACCTATTAAAAAATATGTTAAATCAACATTCATGTCATAGCACAGAACCTACACTTCTCATTCACTAGTTCAGCAACAAACAAAAAAGCCATTTATTATTCCCAACAGGAGTATTTCCATACCCCAGAGTAAATTTTAATTACTAACAGCACTTCAGACCAAACCAAACTCCCAATAAAAGCCAAGTTATTGTACATCTTCCGAAATACACTTTAAAACTTACATCCTTACATTACACTTACATCCTACATTACATCACAGCAAGGTTAATATTGTAAGTCAAGTGAATTCACTGGTCTTTCCAACAAGAAGCTTTCCAACAACACTGGAAGCAACATTTGGGAAGAGAACTAAAAGACTTTGTTTCACAGGCAGTCTACTCAGCCCTTCTACTCAGCTTCTTGTGTATATAAGGGGAAAAAGCTTTAATTCCCAAAACACAAAAATTAATTTCCCTGCAGGAAGAACATTTACATATAAAAACTGCGTAACCAGATGAACAAAGGAAAATCAGACATTCAGCTCCCCAAAGAATGCTGAAAACACTTGCTTCAGCATGCAGTGTGATGCTGATTCCTAAGTATGGTAGACAGTGAGTTACAGTGTACTACTTCCAGTCTTTAATGAAGCCCTGCATAAACACTGCATAGCCTAGCTGCTTTGATGCACTGACAGCAGTATAACCATATGCAAGCAACCAACTCTATGATAGCTTCTACTTAGGACTTCTCTCTCATTCCAAAAACCAAGTGGCATTTTGATTTGCACATAACATGATATGGGAAGACAAAGGAGCACTGAATAAAAAAAACCAAAACTACTTCAAATATATTACATTTAGATTCAGAATGAGGAACAGACAGGCCAAAGAAGCAGATCATATGCAATAGTAAGATCAAAGCATCAGCATGCTGATGAGTTCACTCCAAGAAAAGAAAAAAAGGATTAAAAATGAGAAAATAAATCCAGAAAAAAAACAACCTGAAAGTTACATTTGTTTATGCAATCAATTGAAAGGGAAAGGGCAGTGTTAAAGAAAATAGTTCACAAGCAATGATTTAGGAAGTTTAACACGTGTAAAGTGACATGTTAATTTGACAGTGGCAGCAATGACCTTCATGTGCAGTGTATTAGCCAATAAAATCAAACTAGAGCTAAATATTTTTAGAGGTTTCATCCCATTAAAAAATAAAAATCAATGCTTTGCAGCTACCTTAGTATCGTGACTATATACAAATACAGATCAGCACATATCGAGGCTTACTGAACTATCAGAGACATTATTTCTTTTAATCTCTTTTTCCCTTGCTCCAACTTGAGATCACTGTTTCTTGCCTTAACTACCAGAGACACAGAAAAACAACTCCTCTCCACTCTGCTGCAGTTGTTAGTATATTTCTGGAGTTACATTCCCTTTCAGCTATCTCCTCTGTAGACAATGTGATCTCTCCTCAAAGGCTGCTTTCCTGTCCTCCCCTCCACGTGGCTTGTAGTATATTTTGATATTTCAGGTGGTTTGCACTCACCGGACATAATTTCATACATGCACTTGATTATTCTAAAAATGGAGTACACACATGAACTTAAAACCTTTTGAGTATTTTATACAATGTATTTGAAGTGATTTGTGAAAAAGCAGGAACTTGTATATTCCAAAATCCTCTTATTGCCTTTAACAAGGGTTGAATTTACTCCGCATTGTTCAGACTCCTGTTCTGCTAAAGTGGATTGGAGACAACTAATTTTCACAATCTAAAATTCCCAGCACTGCAAAAATCATGGACATTTCATTTTCAACAGGCAGACTCCAGGTTTCTAGTGGTAGTTATTTTCCATACTTGGAAAACAAATCTTAAAGAATTTTATAACCTAGACAAGATTGAAACAGTCACATTCCTCAGACAGTAAAGATCCCATACCCAACCACGGATACACTTATAAACACACAGATATCTAATATAATTTATGGGAAAAGATGTTGACTAGACCTCGGGCTCAGCTACATACCACAGGGCCTGCTCTATACTTCTGCCAACAACCTTACAGTGGAAACTTCCACCACACATTACTAAATGTAAAGGAATTCTGCTCTATTTTTAGAGCACCTCTAACAAAAGGTCCTACAGCTGAGGACGCATCTGTGTGCTACTTTCACAATGAGACAAATCAATTGCACAGCAACTGCTGAGATTCAGTTTCCAGTCCTTTCCAGCATGATCAATTCGTGGCAAGAAAGAATACTAACAGGATTGTCCTCGAGCAAGGACATAAGAATTAGCAAATTATTATTGAGTCATTTAATAAAATCACTATGCTGCTGACAAGGAAATCAAGATGCTTTTGAAAGCCAATGAATTACAGATAAGCTCTTATAATGTGAGAAGCTTACTGGAGAGTACACAGCAGGGTAATCACTTACTGGTTTAGAATAATACCCACACTTTCTTTCAAATGAAGCAAATACGTCACTAAAATACAGGAATGTATCAATAAATGTGTGAACATCCTAAACACTCCATTTTTTCCTTGAAAAAGGTAGTTTTTGAGTTTCCTTGTTTGTTGCCTTCTGAGAATGAAAAAACCAGCAGCAACAGGACTCAAAAAAAACCCCAAACACACACATACACAACACAGCCCACAAACAAAACCAAATCCCAAAACAAAACAATAAAAACAACCTTGTGAAGCCAATGGGCATGGTGGTTTGGGAATAATCCAAACACTGACAAATACACTTTTAACTTCGAGAAGTATTGTTTCATAACTATAAGCATCACAAAATATCACTGGATCCATTATCTAACAATGTAAATCTCTTTACTCATCCTATGTGTGTGCATATATATATATATATATATATTTTTTAATAAGAACTTGATTAGCAATTGTAATGAGTACTAAATTAAATTATTTAAAGATTTAAATTTTAGGTACAACAGTTGTTTAAATGAGCAATTGTGGCATCAATGCAACCTGTTAATTTTACCAATATATCACTAGTCATAAAGAAACAAAAGGACAAAACAACACCAACAAAAAAATTACCTATGAAACAGAATAGAGAACTAACCTAGGATAGATTTACACAACAATATACAAATGATTATTAAGAAAACATTGCCACTTCCTTAAAGGAAGATAATTCTCTATTATCCAATACAATATTTTAGAAGTTACTTGCATATAGTTGCATTTTTATGCAAGTGTTCACTCATTCTAGAAAACAGTTCAAATGTAGACATGGAAATCCCTAAGACAACATTAACTCCTCAAGCATTCTAAGTACTTCTTCTCCCAAAAGGGCCAACAAATCTCCAAGAGTAGATTAGTTTTAATAGAACTTGAACATCACTTGACTACATATCAATGTCTACAGTAACTCAGGTTGACCAAAGAGCTCAGTCTCCAGGATCACAGAATCACAGAATGGCCAGGGTTGGAAGGGACCTCAAGGATCATCAATCTCCAACCCCCTGCCACATGCAGGGCCACCAACCTCCCCCATTTAACACCAGTCCAGGCTGCCCAGGGCCCCATCCAACCTGGCCTTGAACACCTCTAAGGACGGGGTATCCACAGCCACTCTGAGCAGCCTGTTCCAGCACCTCACCACTCTCTCTGGAAGAACTTCCCCCTGACATCCAACCTAAATCTTCCCTCTCTAATCTCAGGATGTTCCTGAGAGAGGAGTGAGAGGCTGCAGCAAGGAAGCAGATTCAAAAATCTCCCCAAAGGATAGCAACATGGCCTTACTAAAATCTAAGCAAGACACGGCATATTTGTTGTCGCTTTCTTGCATGAGATGTGGTACAGTGAGAAAATACACAATAAGATGAATCGGGAAGAAAGGACTGAATGCAAGATTGCACCAGTGACATAGTTGGCCTTGCTATTAATTTCAGAGATTAATGATCAACTGTCATTAAAAAGATTACACATTGATCAAAAAAGGAAATCATCAAGTATGAAGTCATATAAGAAATGATCCAGCATTTATGAAGCAATAATTTGGACATAACCTAGCGAAACCCCAACAAACCTTCTGGGTGCAAAAGAAAACATGGCCAGTCCTTGTCCTTCCTCTCAAATCACTGCACTTCATCATCTAGCTTAAGGTTAAAAAGCTAGACAAAGTCTAGAGCAGAAATCAAGCTCATAAACTAACAATTAGTTCAGCCTACAGAGGATTGTTGAAACACTTTAGGGCTACTCTAGCACAACTAAACAATTATTTTATTCTTCAAAGACCTTTCCCAAACCTACAGACTGCTCTTCCCAGGTTTTCTCTGCCAATATTATGTTTAAGATATTATATCTTCTAGGAGCCATCACAACAGAAGGTATATTGCTATTTCCCTTCAGTTTTGTTCCAATCTTTCTTCCTCTGCATTGCTTTCCATTTCATGCATCTTCAACCATCTTAACTTCTCCAAGTCAGGAAATCTCCCGTGTTAAACTCACTTCTTCCATCAATTTGTCTCTTCTTATTTTACTCCTTTTTATAGCAGATTCAGCCCCCCTGATACTACCCAAATATTAAAAAAAACAACAAATCTAACGATTTCTACAAGTTTCCTGATAGGAAAAACAAAGATTAGAATGAAATACTGCATTTTAAAATAACTTCCCTAAAAGCACATCCTAAATTGCCTCACATTCAACACAGATTATTATTCCTCACGCATTAGTTTAGTATTTATTCCATAGCCAATAGTAATCATTATCTGTATTCTATTTTTTTTTTTAGTGGGACCTCAAAAACTAATAAGCAAACAAAACTACAACAATAACAAAGCAGCAAAATCTAACACGAAATCTTAAGCCAGTTAGAAGATCCTTCTTCACATGCAATGAATCCAAGGTGACAGCCTAAGGCACTGGTAGCAACTTCCTCAAGGCATCATTTTTCTTTCAAAAGCAAGTTTGAACACAGTTAGCAATGTGGGAACAGATTTTTGTTTGTATGGTTCTGTGAGAGGACCCCAGGGATCCAAAAAGCAGATCGAAACAGCAGCCTGAAGATCATGGTGATTCTGATGCAGATGAGATTCTTCACCTCCTGAACTGAAGGATTCAGTGTATTTTTAAGCAGCATCACAATCTCACACTGCATTTAACCCCGAAAATGTGTTTAGTAAAGAAGAGGCAATCTAATGAGGTTATTACATTTTCAGCATTAGGATCAACCATATCTGGACAGCTGCTATGGTGAACTCAAGGGACTTAGCATGCTACATGACATTTCTTTAAGTAGCTCTACTGCCTAAGGTGGTGTCACTGGCAGCAGCTGAAAGTCCTACAGATTTAGATTATATGTCTCATTATTAGTACCTGGCTGGTGAGCAGGAACAACAGACAAATAGAGACATTCTCATGACAAGAAGCTCCTTTTGGAAATATTTTGTAGTAAGTTACAGAAGCTATATGAATGATTTCATTTGCATTTCTATTTGGCAAAACACAGGCAATCTTGTTAAAAAATACAAAAGCATTAAAAAAAAAAACCAGTAGGAAGCAATACGCAATTACAGATTGTTAACAAAAGAGTGAAGAAGCTGTCAAACGTGCTTGAAATGATGAGCTTCACTTTAAAAGCAGCTGCAGAGAAAAACCAAGCATGTCCTTTCTGAAAGCTGTCACAATAGAAGGCACTTGAAATAACACAGGAATCCCTAGCGAGGATTTTCAGAAAGATTTTTAAGGTGCAAGCAGAGCTGAGGCATCACGAAGAAAGCTTCAAACACGTCAAGTTCCATCTTGTGCTATGGTTAAGCTGGTTTCTGCATGTAAGCTAACTTTAAAAGCCAGTCCAGGTTTCTACTGTACAGTGTGTCAGCACAGGTATCACTTTTGAAATAACCTCATAGCTTCAGGTACCTAAAAAATTAATTTCCTTAGGAATTCTAACTCAAAATCCCAGCCTATCTGCAATAATAACATGAGTGTTGTTGACATGGAGGCTCAAGATTTTTTTTGGCAGGCTAACCTAAAGCTCAACTTACAGTTTAGCTCATCTACCACACTGCTCACTTAGGTCACTTTAATTGAGTATAAAACAACTTAAGCTGTACTGACTGCTGACAGACACAAAGACTAATCTGTAGGCGCTTTTCAAAAACTCACTTGCTGTCTGAAGTGATGTTATTTATTCTTGGCTCTGAAATCAGGACAGAGCTGTGGAGCAGATGGAGTAATAGGTTGAGAAGCAGAACATTTACGTTCATAATGGATAGCAGCAACACAACAAGGTCAAAATAGTATTCTTGAGAAGTGTAGTTATTGCTGTTTCCTGAATCATCTTCCAGCTAGATAGCTGTAGATGGAGATGAAACATGCAAACGTTTATTGCCATGTTCTCACCTAATAAAAGACAGTGGTACACAGCCCAGAGCACTCAAGCTATTCAAGCGGTATTCTGGAGTTTGAGAGGAGGCTGGGTGGAAACCTTGCTGGAATGCACTGACATTTCTATGACGATTAAATAACCACCCATTCCTCTGCTGTATTTGGAAGCAGGGATAAAGCTGCAGCTTTATCTCAGCGCTGCCTATTAGGTAATCCTGAACAGTTATAGGACACTGTTGTGGTGGGAACATGTTTTAAGTAGGAATACCATCCGCCTGTCATGCCTTAGCTTGAAATAGTGGCATTCAAAACATCTAGATGCTATATTTAGTAGCTGAAGATTGTTATGTTTTCAGTGACTAAGCAGAAATGAAAGATGATCATTGCTTCCCAAACTAAAAAATGCCTGAGGCAATGTTTTTTCCTTCTAAAAATATTAGTAATTTCCCTTCTTTAATGATGCTTCACTAACAAGCATAGCTGAGTGAATTAACTAATCCTGAATTAAAAAAAGGAATAACACAGTACACACAGTACTTCAGTCCTGCAAGTTGTTGTATTTTTTCTGCAAAGATAATTCTGAATTCCAGCAGCTACTTGGGAGCAGCCAAAACATGGAGGTACAAACCAACCACAAACTTGGTCATTTTAAGTCAATTGCCACCTTCATTCACTGAGTATTGATCATTCCAATAAGCATGATGCAAGCTCGTTAAAGAAGACATGTTGCAATTTGAGGCTTATATTATGCAACATGTGTTAATTAGCCATTGCACTGCACAGAATGACTTCACTAGCTGCAATCCGTGTGTGACTACAATAAGGTAGCACACTTTGACTCATGGTTTTCAAAATTAAATATTTTTAGATTGAAAGTATCTTCTGAGAAAAACAGCTTCAAGAAGTTTACTGAGACTCTTTTCTGACAATTTTAATATGCCATTCACGTGTCACACTGAAATGCTCAATATTAAAAACTCTAAATGACATTCAATATAAATTGGTGTACAGGCAGCTTCTAGACTGCCATTTCTCGATTATTACTCCTTATGTATCAAAGCATTGCAACACTCAAGAGGCTTTTCCAAGCCCTTGCTATTTTCAAGAATAAGATGTAATGGTAGCTGACAATCTTCATTATTTTAAAAATATCAAATGTTTTATTCAAGGAGAACATATTAAAGCAACTGATTTGAAACAAAAAGAATAAATAAAACAGTCCCAAACCCCAGCAACAGTAGTTCAGCTGGGAAGTAGAAAGCCGTAGTGCAGCTCAATTCCACATGGGGGATCCAAGCACAACGCTTAACAGCTCTGGCACAGAAAAATTATTGAGGATAGATAAAGTTCTGGAAGACGTTCAACGTCTTTCCAAAGGGCTTTATCCAGTCAGACAAAGCATCTTTTTGATTATCACATGAGTAAGAATTACAGGTACACTAACTGAACTGATTAGAGGATGCTCTATTCAGAAACAGGGAGGAGAAGAACACAAACTAAAAAGTAGCTGGCACGTAGGAAAAGAATAAATGGGAGATCAATTCAGCCTACAAACTCCAAGTCTTGACAAACTCAGCTTAGTATTTGCTTCTTGAAAAGCTGACCTCTTACACAGGGCTGAGGAGGCTGCACAGACTTGCCATTCCTTAGCATTTTAAAGCTGTATCGTAAAAGCAGGTTTCTATATTTCTAAAATAAGCAATCCCCAAGCAGATTTTTGAATGCTAAGATTTTCTTTTTTCTTGATACTCCTTCATCAGTTGTCACATCAGATGTTCTAAAATAGTTTCTCATTACTTCTCCCCAGAGCCATTTACTTCTTAACAGGGACTACTTAAAAGCAAAGGCGACACCCAAGAAGCTTTTTAGCATTGAAGAAAATTACTTCAAGTTGAAGTACCATGGCAACTAGAAGTTGCTATGCAGTTTTAAGTTCATCCTTTCGTCTGAATTTCCATTTATATGAATTTCCATTTATAACAAACCACAGTTGCTTCTGTAACACCTAACACATCAGTAGCCCAGCCCTTAAATGACATTTGCAAATGGATTCCTTTCAGCCAAGAATCAAAACAAGAAAGAAGTTAACAACGTTGACATTTGTGTTTTCCTGACAAGAATAAATATTGAAATTCTCATGAGAAGTCCCACGTGAATTGCTTATTGCCATAACACCTATTAACATTCTTACCAGCTCTCCCATGTGTAAAAATAGGGGGTCATGGAGCAGCTTGTGCACTCAAAGTAATGAAGGAAATGTCAGAAAGGCTTAGAACATGAATGGGACACTGAGGTGTGCTACGTGATCATACCCAGTAGAGAGAAACGCCTAGTAGGAATATGCAGAAAAAAAAAGTATTGTACAAGTGGTTGCCAAAGCTCTTTACAACTCCATTTACAAATAATGATACAAGTACAAAATGTTAAAAACTGTACAAGTATAACACGTGCTAAAATTACAGCAAGAGGACAAGCAGAATTTCTTTAAGCAATATTTTTCAGAGAATTTATTCAAAAATTCAGAGAATTTATCGAATCCATAGTGATGGATTTTCAGAGTAATTTGCATGCTGTGTGGTAACAAAAAGTTATTTAAGACATCTGCATGAATGAAAGTACTTATTCTAACAAATTCTTTATATTTCAGTTTTTTTTAATACTTGTTCTAATTACAGGGAAAAACAAACAAAAAACAAGCTTCAGACAAATACTCCAGTTAACAGTGGAGCTTAAATTCATTTGTTGCGATTAAGTCTCTAAATAAATACTTAGCAAAACACTTTCTAAAAATACTTCTGCTTACTTTTCTGCTTTCATTTACATTTTAGAGTCCTGATGAACATGAAATACTTCACTATCCTTGTATCTGAACAGTTACTGAATTTTCGAGGGGGAACAAACACAAAATAATTGGAAAGCACACAGCAGAAGAGTAAGTTAGGCAGAAAGGCACTGTTTGTGCAATAACGTAGAAGCTCATTGTTTCAATTTATTTCAGTCCAACTTGCGTGTTGAGAAAGTTAAAAACAGGACTCCTTGCTCGTTTACTAAAGTGAAAGGTTCAAGTAAATAAGTATGTGTACTGATCAACTCCAAAACTGACATTCTGTATATTTGCTGCAGGGTGCAATTGGGTATTACTCTTGCATACAATGGGCTCTCAGCAATATATAACCAGCCAAGAAGTCTGTGTCAAGGGTCCAAAATGTATTCCAGTTCAGTGAATCTACTTCCTCCAGGCCTAAAAGAATTCTAACCAAAATACTGAAACTTATATCAACTACCACCTGTGTGATAGCTGTAACTTAGCCAAGAATCCATTTCATACTTGAATACACTGCTTTTTCAGCTATCCCCTCCTGCTAGTACGTTGCACTTTGGAGCTCAGATTATAATCTTCTAAGGAACTCAGCTGCCAGAGTTTGTGTTTGCATCTTTGCTTTAAAAGTTAATTGCTTTGTGAGAACAGTTCATATTTAAAACATATTTCAGCTATTTATAATAGCACAAAGAAAAATACTGTATATTTCATATTTTTGTTCTGTGTTTTTTAGAGCTGAGTGTGCTACAACAATTACTTTTAATTAAAAAAAAAAGCTATAACTACTGTTGGCAATCTTCATGCATTTAATTAAGATAATGGATTATTTTTCACTGCTACTGCAAGTACTCAAACAAATGTATCCCAGTTACAAGCTGTGTAGAATTTACTGACTCCAGATAGCAGGTGTGTGTCTAACTTTTGGGTAACTCTACTATTTCCTTTGTAATCACATTCACTGACTCTACCCACCAACCAGAAGAAGGGAAGAGAAACACGTAGGCCTCAATGAAGGTTTTTTTTTTTTTTTACCAGTCAACAAACTAAAATGCTTAAAGTTATAAATATTACTTTGCTGCCTTACTAAAGTGATACTTCAAAAATAGGAAATTTCTGATCAGAAAGCAGCAGCAAGGGATCAGAAAAGGGCATAAATGATGGGTATCAAAGTCGTTCAGGAAGTAAGACTATCTGATTTCTGTAAAAGGATAGAAGTCCAAATTAGCTGAAAGGTATGCTGAATTAGAATGAGTCACTAGTCAGAAAAGCACATACCTTCATAAAACATGGATCCCGAGCAGACTCAAACCGAGGAAACTTTCTAATAGCAATGGAAATTAAGCAGGGAAAAACATCAGGAACTCATTTTATTTTGGCCACTGAATATTTCCTGCTGATATACAAGAAACAGGGATATTGTAAAATTTTGTGGAAAATATACAAAGCATAACATGCTTGTTTAACACTGACTAACCACATTAGCAAGTAGAGGAGACGAACAGGAGCAGAGCTCTAAAGCCAAACCTTCAGTTCCAACAAGCTGATGTAAACATGACACATTTCAGTTTGGTTACGCTTTAGACTATGTACAGATTAGTTCCATAGATTGAACACCTGATACAGAACAGCAAGAAAAGGAAAATTTACACTACTGACTACTTCTCTCAACTGTCCACACTGGTGGGCAAATCATACAGCTGAAGAGCTGAAAGTCTGCATTTCCTAGGTGTAACAGTCTGTGAAGGAAACGCTTTGCAGAAGAGTGCTTCAGTTACAGAGACAGCCTGCCACTTCACAGCAATCTTTTAAGCTTCCAACAGAGGGAGCTGGCCAAATTTGTGCAGTAGCTTCACTCAGAACAAAATTAAGTAAACCAACCATACAGAAGAATCTATTCACACTTTTGTAGGAAGCTGAATCTAAACAAGTCAGCAGACTATTTTTATACATAGGAAAACATCATATTACTTTATAAAAAGTAATTTTGAAGATTTGAAGATAAGCCAGTGGCAGGATATTTCTTTTTCGATATTTTAGTTGAATGTGATGATTACACTCGAAAGGAGTTCCGCTTTGCCTACAACTCCTCTTGTCCTGTTTCTGCCTGCAAACCAAAAGATGTTCCAGCAAAGGATTTGTTCCAGCAAACAAATGGTACCTCAGTAGGTGGAAAGTTTAAAGCAGCTACAACTAAGCTATAGTTCTGTAATCAGCAGGTCTGCTCACAGGCCAAAAAGAACCATCTGATAGGGCAGAGTTTTACCATCCAGTGGACAAGGAAAGCATGCTACAAATTAAAAGCATGTTCCCAATAATCTAGTTTCTACTAAAAACGATTCATAAGAAGAAATCAAGATTGCCTGACACACAAAAAAATTCAAAAAAAAATTTTTTATCATTGCTATAAAAACCACAAAAGATCAGAATAAGGATGACTACTTTATATTTTTCTGTATTCTCCATTTAAAAAATTGATAATAATTATTCACTGGCATGACCAAGAATGTCAAGTAATGATCGACCACTCAGACTTCTCAATTTAAAGGGCTCGTCCTCTTCTTTCCCAATGTGTGGCACAACTCAGATGCCAGCTTCAGTGTCTCGGCCTCATTTATAAACTTACTGTGACCAGCAGAAGACTAAGACATTCTCTTTAATACAAATGGGAAGATGTTGGCAGTGATATCCATAACATACAGTGTGCATATGGCAGCTACCGGTCTTAGAACTAGTAGAATTTTAAATACATTTTAAGTACTTGAAATTACTACATAAGCAAAATCACATTCTTAATATTCCCCAGAGGAAAGTGTTTGATACTTCAGTATTTTCATATGTGCTACCATTAGGAGCTGATAAGTATCTATAACTAATTAGTTAAGATGCCAGCTGATATCTATTAAAGACAAAATACAAATGAGCAAAATCAGTTTGCATATTATATATTCAACCAAAGGCTGTCTTTTTTTTTTTTTAATGTAGTACTTTGGAAAAAATGAAAATATTAGTTCCTTTAGGTTATTTGAGGTTATGGGAAGACTTCCAACATTCCTACACTTCTATACACGCGCTCATTCCCCTAAAGACTATCTAGAAATTTATAAGCTGACGGCACAGAGATGTATTCTGCCAATTCAAGACCTAAATCAGGTTAAAACATAGCTGCCTGCCCCACCTCTATCATAGAGAGTTTCCATTCCTGCTGCACAGGAGGCAGAATCCTAGGTCAAAGAATAATTTTAACTGGAATAGACCTCTGGAAATCATTTTAGACCACTTTGACACTGCATAGGGTCAGCTTGGATTAATCTGCTCAGGGTCTTGTTCTGTCAAGTCCTTGATGGAGATTCAACAGTCTGGCAGGGAAATATGTCCCAGTCTGCATCTCCGAGACAGCTACATTTACCATCAACTCAGCAACCAATAAACAGGTGATTTGTAAACTGTAAGCCATGGAGTTGTGATCAACTCAATTTCCTTTATCTCGCAAGTTTTTAATCTTTATCCCTTTAGATTTATTTCTGTAGCATATTAATGTATCCCTTTTTCAGACATACCCAGAATAGATAATTCCTTCAGAAAACTTCGCATTGCAGTTTGTATCTGCCCCTTTAAGTGCCTTCTCACCCAGAAGACAGACTTAAAAGCAGTTCTGAACTATCTAACACTTTTGATGGTACAGTGATTTAACAACTGCTGGGCAGCTGAACACCACCAGGCTGCTCTCTCACTCCCCCAAACTCATCAGAACAAGGGGGAGGGAATAAGATGAAAAAAGCTTTTGGGTTGAGATAAGGACAGGAAGATCACTCACCAATTACTACACAAGCAAAACAGACTCAGCCTAAAGGAGATCAATATAATTTATTGCCTGCTAATAACAGACTAGAGCACTGAGAAGTTAAAGCAAACTGAAGCCATCTCCCCTACCATCCACCCTCTTCCCAATTCCTCCCTGCCCCCCAGCAGCACAGGCAAACAGGGGCTACAGCCAGTCCACACTCCACCTCTGCTGCTCCTTCATGGCCACTCTCTGCTCCTGCCCCATTGGGGTCCCCTCCTACGGGATGCCACCCTTTCCCAACCGATCCTGTGTGGGCTTCCCACAGGCTAATCCCCACAGGCACCAGCTCCTGCCCAGGGCTGTTCCTGCTGGAGTACCCATGAGCTGCAGCTCCTTCAGGCCTCATCCTCTGCTGCACCGCAGTCTCCTCCTTGGCTGCACGAGGAGATCTGCTCCGTTTGTGGTGCCCACTGGCTGCAGAGACACCCTGCTCCTCTGTGGGCCTCTCCTGGGCTGCAAGGAGCTGCAGCTCAGCGCCTTGTGCTCCTCCTGCCCTCTTTGGTGCCTGAAGGGCTGCTTCTCTGTTTCTCACTCCTCTCTCCCTGCTGCTGTTGCACAGTTATTCCCTTCCTTAACTCTGCTCTCCCAGAGCACGCCTGTTGTGGCTCATGGCTCAGCTGTGGTAGCAGCAGGTCTCTGCTGGAGCAACTGGAGCTGGCTGTAGTCTGACATGGGGCAGTGCTGGGCTCTACACTCTCCAGAGATAGAGTTTAGCTTAACATTTGAGCTTCCAAAGTTATTTCATTGACTCTGCTGATTTCTAACCACTTCAAGTAAAACCTGAAACCACTTTATGAGCATACTTAAATGAGGACAGTAACTACATGCAGAAAAGCCTCTCTGACACCAGCCCAAATATTAAAAAATGCTGAAAAGTTGTACTAGCTTCACAAATACCATATCACACTGTACAGAGTCTTATTGTACATCAGTTTTGTAGTATTCTGGGTTGTTAAGGAACAGTAGAATTTCAAAGACTCCTCATTCCCAAATCTTTACCTTCATCTCTCCCCACCCAAACCCCTAATAAATAACTATTAAAATAAAACACAGACTAGGATTCTTGATTACTTTTTTTATTATTATTATTTTAGCAAGTGTCTCATTAATATGTATAAACCTAGACTTCCAGAGAGCTAAAGCAGACTGACACATTCAAACTGTCCTTTGTGGTTTGTGCTGGAAGAGAAAATGTTGCATCACTAAGGTCATTACCAACATAAGTATCCAGGTACAAAGTGCAAGACACACACTTTTCTGTCAAATGCAAAACACGTGTCTTCCAAGAGGTGTTTCCCGGTGTGAAAGATGCTTGACCTTTCATCTTTCTCCACACAGAGAATCCCAAATCCCAAAATCTTTAAAGCTGAACAACTTTTATAAGCACTACACTGAGTCAAATCTTCCTTCTGCACTTTTATTTTTGTGTGTGTCTACGTGTGTGGTTTTATTTAAATATAGAAATTCTCACGTTACTCATATCCCTGTATTTCTAGTGGACACCACTTTGACATACCATGAGACACTTAGGTTTATGAAACTACTTCCTGCCTTGAGAGATCTTTCCTGGTTGTATCTTCTTCTAAAAAAGATTGAACTTCAATCTCACCAAACAAGAATTGACTAAAATATCTTGATTTGAAAAGTTATAAATCCAAGTTCTGTAAAGCTGTGCTTACAAAACAGTTTTCATGTATTCCTTCTTTCATACTAGCATCATTTCTTAAGAAAGCAGAAAGTTTTACCACTGACATTTGCATAATCCCAAATTATTTTTATGGAGAAAAAAAACTACGCAAGAGCTTCACAGAGGCCATTAGGTACTTGCCCAGAGGCCTGAAACAAGTTTTTCCTGTTGACCACACCAACCATGAAGTTCATAGTTTAGCAAGGAAGAACGCACTCCAATTAAGTAGTGGTGTACAAAAAGGATGTTTACTTTTACCTTCTGCACTAGACCTTGCCCATTTATAGATTGCGGTAAGATAATACACTGCCAGGAGCCCTCCACCCCAGCGTTACTCATGTGCTGTAAGTGAGAAGTGGAACAAAACAACAGGATACTTAAGAGATGCACTATTTAAATCAAAGCAAGGCAAAAAGCAACGCTGGCATTTTACTGTTACTACCACCTATATAACTACACGTGGTTATGATACACTTGAAAGACAAGGTCCTAAACTGGTTGTTGTAAACTGCTGTAAACTCCGAAGTTCATCACCTGCACCACCACCCACGTTCAAAACACATGAATAAGGAGTTGTGCAACATACCACTAATCTTAAAACAGATCTCACTGCACTTTATGTTAAGCACAGTGTCATTGCACAATTCACAATAGCTACAATATTGTTGATCTTGAAGCAATAAATTTAACTGCTGAAGAACACTTCCCGTGGACAGACTGAATTTCAAGTAAAGCGAGTCACACAAAAGGAACCAACCATTTCTCTTGCTCCTAAGACAAGCTTTTTGTATTTGACTGAATAGTCATCAAAAGGGAAACTGAGCACCTATGGAAAAAGTTTCACAATCACTTGCTATTTCATAACGTCATTTCTTTTTCCTAACTTACATTATGTGAAAGAAGGAGAGGACTATGGTTTCATTTTTAGGTTATTTCAAGAGGAAGCTTGCATTCTTTTCTGCTTCCACCAGTCAAAATCCAGCCTCCCAAAAAGGATGATAGATACCTTAAATTTTCAAATTAGTTTCCCTCAGTTTTGAACCAGTGCATTGATAACCACTATCCTCTTAAGCAATCAAGTCACAATGTTCAGATTAAATGTTAAGGAAATGAAACCAAACCACAGATTCAAAAGGACCAGGACTCCTACCAGCACAGGTCACACAACTCCATCTCAGAAGCTTTGTGCTCAGAGAAAGGGCCAAGCCTCCTCAGCAGCTACATGTCATGTAAGCCTCAACACACAGTACTTGAACTTCCTAGCCCTCTGCTAAGCTGCAGTTTTACCTCAACAAGAACATTTCTAATAGAAGAGCGTTATTTTAATGGTAAAACAAAACAAACATCAAAACACATGCACACTGAATTTACTTTAAAAAAAAAAACAACACAGTCAAATTATTACAAATTAGATAAAAGATCAAAGCCTTTCACAGAAAGTGACAGTACTGCAGGTAAATTCACACTTCATTCAGCTTCTGAAAGAGTTTTGATCAAGTGAAAAAGCTCCAGGCTCAAAAGGTAAAGAAAGGGTTCTCAATATTCAGTTCCATAAATGAGCTGCCTCTACTGTTTTTGATATTCTTACAAATAATACATCATCTCCGTATGAAACAATGACATTCAAAAGGAATCATCCCAATTTCTTCTTCTTTGGAGGCTGGGGGGGCAAAGGAGAGGAAAGAAGCCCGCTTATTTGCCATTGTGGAATTCAGAGCAACTGCTGCTATCACCATATAGGCAGCCAGGGCTGCTTGCCCCAAAATGCCCAACTTCAGCTTACATATCCCTAGAAATGAATTAAGGCTTCCTGCCTACTCAACTTTGCAACACTTTTTCTACTTTTGTTTCAAAAGTTCCTTCAGAAGCCTGAACTAAATCCAATTGCAGTGATGATCTTAGTAAACGAGAAGGTGCTCAAAAGTTTATCCCTTGCTTTTTATTCTGGTTGCTGGTGAACACCACACTTTAGAAGACAGCTCTCACTCTGCTCTACTAGTGCACGGTAAGCCCTTTAGGTCATGTTAAAGATGCAAAAGCACAGTGGAAATCTTTAATAGCAATCAAACTGAAAATACTAGCGTGCAGCACAGAGCTGGTGCAGTATTCCAATTTTGATCTGGAATTGGTACAGTAGCACATCAGAGATTACAGAAAAACAAAACTAAAACACCAAGCAGATAAACATATTCCCCACAGGCACACTCAGGAAAGACTTTTTGATTAAGTAGTGAATTCTCTAACATCTCACTCAGGAATTGATTTTGAGCTTTCCGTAATATTTTCCCCATACAGAATGGATTCCTCTACTTAGGTACCTATTTTCACAGAACTCTGTAGGAACGAATCACCTGTGTGCTCAACAACAGGTCTGCCTGCCTGAAATTAATTTCTTATTCAAGTCTCATTAAGCGAGAACTAGAGATGCATATCAATGCATCTCTCCATAGTCACATTTGCCCCATATTAATATATATATTTTTTTCCTCTTTGCTTTCCTTTGGTTGATAATGAAGAGAGAATGCAATAAAACTAAGTCAATAGTCCTCTGGTAAGTCTCAAGGAGCACTCCAGTAACACAAGTGGCCGTCTCTGGGTGACAACAGTTGTAGGACAAAATACAGGGAAGGGAGAGATGTGCAGGCAGGAAGTCTGTGAGAGAAAAGTTACTGAAGAAGCCAAAGGATAGCCTGCATGCATATCATTGGGACCACAGTTGTGATCCCAGACTTTCTGCTTCAATTTAGTTAGTATGTAAGTGAGGTAACTTCTATAAAAGATCCTCTGGGGGGAAAAAAAAAAAATAAAATCCATCAGTACTTCTTTTTTTTTTGTAATAGGAATCCACGTTCCTCTCTTTTCAATTTAGACCCCACTGCTGTAACAAAAGGAATTGTTTATGTTTAAAATGATACAAAAAAAATATGATACAAAAATATAAAATAAACTACATTTACTGGTAATGAACACCACAACAGACTCGGATCACAAAGGAATTCACAGAATATAGGTCCTAACAATAGGATCTCCAAATCTATGCAAGTTCTGACTCTACCATGTCAACAGATAATAGTTGCAAGCTACACTATAGCTGGAGGAAACAGAAAACAAGATTGCACTATTTTCTAATACAAGCCACTACCAACATTTTGGGGGAAAAAAGGCTTCAGAAAAGAAAAAAAAAAAACAAAAACAAACAAACAAAAACAACAAGAAAGCACTTCTGTATCACATTAATAAACATATACAACATAGTAATGTTACAGTTGGTCCGAATGGATTGTATCAACAAATAATCAACATAAATGATAAATGCATAATGGTAGCATATATTTGCATCATTACTGAATCCTTGGAACACTGCCCTTGTTCAACATTGTTAAACACAACTTTCTTTGTGTATATTATACTGTTGAGACTCTACATGAGAAGCAATCCCATTAACCCAGCTGTATTATTAGCTACCCAGCTGAAAAAAAAAAAAATCACAATTTACCATTCCTCAACTCTGCCTTCTGTGTTTATATAATAGGGAAACAATATTTTTGAAAACACACAGCATGCAGCGTGCCAAAGAAGGTCCATTCTTGTAACTGCAAGCAAATCATCATCATTAAATGAAAAAATATTAAATGCCCATGTGTTCATGGTAACACCAATGTTTTTTCATAACATCTGAAAAGCTGTCATCCTAAACCCTCCTCCAGTTCCTTTTAAAATGTTTTGATAGCAAATGCTTCATGAATACACATAAAAAACATGAAAACAGATAAAAATTAAAACTGTTTTGAATAAAATCTCAAGTTTCCTATTCATTCATATGAAGAACACCTCTACCATATTAACCAAACTAAGACATATTAGATTATTAACATCCACTGTACCGTAAAACAATTTTAAGAAGAAACATTTTCCTTCCCATGTACCCCTGTTTACAGCACCTAGCCTGAAATGAGACAATTCCATATAGTGCTCTGCATCTTCACTGTAAGGGGTCTATTTTGAAGCATATCACAAAGCTATCTCAGGAAGAAGAGTAAAGTATTGGAGTCTTTTTGCTTGTTTTTGCTTGTTGGTTTTTTTGTTTGTTTGTTTGTTTTGTTGTTGTTTTGTTGTTTGGTATTTTTTAAGATGCATTTAGAGCTGCTGACAGCATCAATGTGCTCTAGTTGTTCTATCAGTATTACAGTACAATACCAGAAAAAAACACTTTGTCCTAGACAGGCCTGGGTCATGAAAAAAAAAATAAAATGAAGCGATCTTGATTCATCTTATCATTAAGGTTGGAAAAGACCACTGACACAAGCATACCACTAACATGAACATACTATAAGCACTAAGCACCCCACACAAACAAAAAAGCCACGTTCAAGGCAAGTTGATGCTTTAAGTCACCTCATTAACTTTTAATCAACATTTCAATTATTATGCATTTACTTTTTATCATATCCACTCAGATATGAAAGAGTTTTCTCCTTTACAACAAATTTCAAGTGCTCTCTTACCGCCACACCAAAATCCAGTACTGCGTATCAAACTGCAGCTTTTTAGCCTGTAGATGGGACTTGCTCTCAGTCTTCCCCTGCTCCAGACTGCATCACCTCAGTATGCTTTGAAGCAAGCATGAACCAATCATTTAAACTTCAGTTCCCTTCCAGGTGCACCAAGAGAAAACTAACTCCTACCTTCAAAGTTTGTGGTTTTTAGTTCAGGAGAAAGGAAACTGAGAACCGACCTCTCCTTGGCACTGGGATCCATGGCAATCTAGCTGTGCAGTCAAGGTTTGAAAATCTCCACAGACAGACCCCACGGCAGCTTTGGGCGGGAACTGAGATGAGGTGACTCACAGACGATGTGCTTCTCAAGTATATTTACATTTTGTTATCAACAAAAGCTGGCAAAAGCCCATACCACTTCCGACAAAATGATAGCACTCTGTCAAATATCACTGAAAAAGGCAACAACAATCTATTTCATATAATAGAGTTTCGCACTGAACATTTATTTCTGACAATATATTTCTCAGCAGAACCATTTCCTGAAGCTATTTTACCAAAATTGACAAGATGTCTAGTATTCAGTGAGACACCCTTGCCAGACACACATTTCTGTGGTGTTGATGCTGCACTACTGTAAGAGGTGGGGGTAAATACGGCATACATTCACTTCCTTTAAAACCAATGAAGACATCAAAACACATACAAAGAAAAAAATCTGTTTACAAGCAAGTCAGACAAAATAAAGGAAATGGTCATTCATTCATCAATGCGACAAATTAGTTGCACTCCTCACGTGAACGGTTTTTTGCTGTTTTAAATTAATTTTAGTAATGAGTGCAACAATCACCTGGGGTATAAATTCCTTTGTAGCCAAGGTAAACATTCCTTCTGCGCTTACTTTATAAATAGGGCTTCACTCCCACCACCCAATTGTACCTTTATTGCTTGTTTTAATGTTTGCTGTCGTTTCAGTGCTAAGTCAATTCTCTCCTGGTTTTGCTGGAATGTTTGAGACCTCAAACACGAATCATTTTATTCAAATAGACCTCTCATCTTTTCTTATAGTTATTCATTAGGAACTGGTGTACAAAATAATTAACCTGGAGATAGAAAAATCTTTACCAGCTCAAAGACTTTGGCATTCATTTGCTTATGAAATTGTCAGTAATCTAAGCTGCTATCTAGAAGTTTAAGAGAGGATCTTACTTTTTTTTTTTTTTTTAACATAAAAAAAGTACAAAACCAAAGAAATCACAGATTGTTTCATGTTTTTAAACATATGGACACACATCTACTAATACATGATAGTCATGAATAAACATCCCCAAAAATCACTTTTAAAATAAATTCTTCAAAAACTTAGACTTGCACAGATGAGTTTAAAAACTTTGATTATACTTGAATAGTTACTAAAGATCAACACCCTGATAGGTCAGAACAGTCAATTCTCCTGTTTGAATCAACTTCTGTTAGTAAAACTACATTTCAGCTTCTCATCTATACGTTCAGCTGCTTTATACAGCAATCTTCTTCAGATTTCTGTGAACATTTAGGAAGCTGTTTAAGTCACTATTATTAATTCTACTGCAACCTAAAACTTCCGCCAATTTTAGAGTCAGCCATAAAAGCAGACTCCAAAGAATATTTTATTTTGTTATTTTATATCTTTATTCCTGGAAGCAGCACCTACTTAGTGTTTTAGCTAATCAAAGGAAACAGTAGATATAAACAGAAATAGGAATGAGTTACAGGGAAATACCAAACTTACATTACTTGAGTACACACATAAAAACATTGTATAAAAACTACAAGCCAATCTAGGTAAGAAATTTTTTTCCTGTACAGGAATACCATGCAGCATGCTGTTCACCGAGCAATATTTCAGAACTAACAAACCCTCCTAAGATGGAACTATGCCAAAATTAAAGGCTTCTCTCTCAACAGCTTGCACTGCCTGATAAACTGCTACTTGTAGAAGCTCTTCTTGAAAATGATACATGTCCTACCAGCTCACATATCTAATTGAAAAATACTCCTACAATAGATGAAATTTCAGTTTGATTTGACTTGCCATACTACCGCAAGATTGTTAAAGATGTTAGAGAGAAAAGGGTTACATATACGACTAATGGATGAGGACCTGTCTGGGATAGAACTGAGGAAATGATCATTTCTAGCTAGCTTCAAATCAAGTTAAACTCTTTAATACATACCTATACTATAAAAGTGTTCCAAAGGGCCACTAAGCACTTTCTCCTTGGAGTGTGTCATTACCTTCGGTTTTGGTAATCCTACACCCATGCTATACATTGTTTGACCACAGTTATGAAAAAGTAACTGATTTTATGGGTACATCAGGTACAGACGTAATCAATTTTTGTTTTACATGATTCACTTGTCTGGGATTTTTTGTATAAAACCCTATATTTTCAGCACTTGAAAGAGTCCCAATTCATCATTGCTTCAGAAAGTATGGACTAAACCAGCAGAGAAAGCGCGACTTGGAAGCCTCTCACATAATTTCTAAGCACTTCTCATGTTATTTCCTGTATTCTAAATCTTGTATCTTTTTGAAACTTTTTGCAAAGATCAGGTCCTAATTTTTTATTTTATTTTTTTTGGCAGGGAACAGAAGTTCAAAGCAAATGTAGCTCCAAGCCAGTAATTTACCATTTTTGATACACAAGTGCCATCACACGGATTAAGGCGTAGGCGTAAATAACTACAAGAGATAATTAACCTATAAAGAAAACAGAACCTATTTTCATGTAAAAATATTTTCAAGTGTTGTTATTTTGCACTCTCCAAAGTGGAATGCATTTTCTATTAGACTTAGTTTTGGAAGACTGATTTTTTTCTTTTTTTCCCCCCCTATGTTCTGCTCATGCTTTTGCTGTCAACAAGCTGGCTTAAACAGCTGAAGACAGTGCCAAGACACTACTTGCTGACTTCTCTGCCAAACAATTCTTCTATTGTTTTTCAGGATTTAAACAGACGTTTCTGGGGGCAAAGCAGCAGTCACTAAGCAGTCCAAATTGAAGAGCATGAAAATTGGAAAGGCATGGAAAGATCTTTACCAACATCTGAAGATTCACTTGGTTATTCTTCAGCTTGTTTTCTTATTCTCTGCTCAGAAGTGGATAAACAATGTAGGAAAAAAAAAAAAAGAAAAATCACTAAATGCCTTTTAATGCTTGGTTGCTTTCCTGTCACTGTTAAATTCAGGCAGCATTGGTAGAATGTTCTAATATCTTGGTCCTGTTTGAACAAAAAAAATTCTGATTTATAAATTATCAATTTGCAATATTTTTATGACTTGGTACTTTTTTATATGTTAGTTTCCTAGATAAAATAAGAAGTTGGGTTTCTATAATTGTAATGTAACATGTGAACTGCTGTCTCTGTTGCCACTGTTGAAACACCCACAGCCTCACTGTGCTCACATCCACTCTCTGGTCTCCATAAACATTCAGCAAGTGTTGATGAATGTCAACGGGTGCCATTTTTTTTTCCACATGGAGGAATTCAGTGACACACCTTTGCTTCATACAGGCTTTCATGTCAGATGCCATTTTGTCAGACTGCCCTTCTTCTGCCATCTGTCACACAGCAACAAAATGTAAAGGAATATTAGGGGGAAGGTTCAACCTCTACTGCCCTACCACCAACGTCTACCTCCAAAGTCGTGAGACAACATTATATAAAAGGAGACATTACTTTCAGAGTAGCCCTTGTACTCTTCCTTCCCAGCCAGAACAGGAAATAATTAAATGCAAATAAATCTTAGATTAGGAAGCCAGCCAGTGTCACACTAGACAGCTTTCTCTTCACACTTAAAAGATATTCCAAAGGTATGTCTAGCAAGTTTTGGAATTCATTACTGTTTATTGAGATAGTTTACATGCCTATTCCCACAAATACTAGCTTTACAGCAAAAACCTTAACTTGTACCAGCTAGGAAGTCTGCATTTTCACTCTTCAAAGTATTTAAAAAGGAATGACTATTGTTTTTTTTCTTTCCTTTAAGAACGCCAGAAGGTAACAACAATTCCCAAAAGCCAAATCCTTCATGGGAATCTTCCATTAGAGAGTTCTTGTACTCTCTTTGGAGTTGGGTGTATACAGTTTACAATGATTTAGTATTAGAAGTAGTGAGATGAGTCACTGTCTTTCAGATGTTATGAACACCCATCACTTTGTAATACTACATCCTGATACCAGTTACGGGCTGCAAGTAGGGAAATAGAATTTTAGTTTGAGTTGACCAACACTGAGTTCTTTCTATAACAAAACTTTCAGCTTCATTGCTCAAATTAATTTCTGTAATTTCACTATAAAAACATTTGATTTTGTAATCAAATTTAACTTTAGACAAGCACAATGATTAAAGCTCTACTATATCCATATCCCACTTGTTAAATTTTCCAAAGAATTTACTCCTTCAGAAAGCAGAATAATAAAGACAGATTGTCTTTACAAGTAGAAAGGATAGGATTTTCTTTGCAAATTGGGCACCGATTTAAAGCTGAAGAAATTCAACCTTCAAATGTTAATGTACTTTAGTGGAACCACCACTCTTTTGCAAAGGAAGGAATAAAATAAGAGAATACAATGCTTTATTTTTGCCAGTAAGTAATCATCCATCAGACTGTTGAATATGCCTCACTCTCCCCTCCCCATGCTTGTACCATCCAGGCTGATTTCCAGCTCTCTACACCTATTTCATAAGATTCCCAAAAACAGGTACAATTTTAACACTTCAACTCCATTTACCATCTGAAAAACAATTTTTTGCTTTAAAATCTCCTTGCTAAGCACATCTCGCTTGCTCAAACCTCTTCTTGCAAAACATTCATTACCTCAAACTAAATCAATACCCAACTGGCAGACAGCATCTAACAGTCCCATGAATTTTACGTTCAACTTGGTAAACTTCTGCATGTAGTAAAGCATAAGGATGAATATCAGTAAGCTTTCATGTTTAAACAGCTTATTTTCAAATCAAGACAGTAAGTAGACTATTAAGCCTTTCCATACAACATTTTGTGCGCACACAGCATCAAAGCTTTAGTGATAACAGCCACAGATACTCTGCAAGACTATCCCTAATAATTTACATAACCATAACTAACACAACATTCTTGTGATTTATTACCAGTAAATGAATATTTATGACCTAGAGATTACTGTTGTTGTGAATTACTTCAGAGTAGCTGCACAAGGATCACAAGCACAGGTAACACAGTGCCCTATTCCAGCTGAGATGAGAAACAAACAGCTCGCAAAGACCACAGGGACAGAAGAGATGTATGGTGATATCTCCTGCTTTGGCAACTGTAACACCCAGAGGTGGGATATGAAATGAAAGATGTGATCACCTACTTTCTTCCAGTCACAGAATGCAGATCACAGTCCATGAAATCCTGAGCTGCTATGAGATGTTTTCAGTCACCTTCCTTTGTTAAGCGCGTGCGTCTTTCAGACCCTATGAATACAAAATGAGCCACAAGTGCCAACTCTTCTGGATTCTGAATTCCTACTGCTAGCTCTTTCATTGCTACATGCAGTGAACAAACATTCTCTATTCCCCTTCTTTCTGCTATCTACGCTTTGATAGACTTCATCCGATACTCCTCGCTGAGTTATTACAGACATTCCTCTATCTTTGATCACTCTTGTGAATCTTCTCTGTACCTTCTATTTTAGCATTTTCCTGTTAATTCTAACAGGAATACTACTACAGCATAAAGCTGTGCTCATGCTTCAAGTTGCATTTAACAGGAACAATGTTATTTTAGACAGTAGGTCTTTGCAGTCATTTTCAAGTGGTGTCTGATTATAAAGTGCTTTCCCTACACTGTGGGTCAAGGCCACAGCTTCCATTTTTTTCCTAAATGAAAGTGATAAGACTTACGCTAAGCATCAGTAAAAGATTTTCTTACATCCTGAAGGCAATATATTCTGGCAATTCATAAGCCTAACATCATATAGATGTCAAATTTTGGATAGTACTACTGCTTTTCAAATAATAAGTCCTGTTAAAGTGGAGCTCAAAACTCTTGGATGACAAAAGCCAGTCAGAAGCAGTGGCACGATAACAAAAACAAACACACAACCACCACCACATTAACAAACAAGCAAGCCACATGCCTAAGCAGCAAGAACATTCCTTTCTTATGTTCCAGATAAAATTATTTCAACCAGTGCTTTCCAGTGCTGCCAGAAAATCGTGGTGAGTGGCAATAAGCAGGAGTAGCCTGGCTTCTTGAACTCTGGCTGCAAAGGACCAGGCAGCACTGGTCGCAGAAGGCTGACTGATAGTCACAGATGTTCTGCTTCCATGGCCCTGCCACTGCATTGTGAATGTTGAGAGCCTCCTGTTAAGTTCCAGCAGCTGTCCACTGGTAGAGCAACACCAATACCATGGATTGAAGTGGTAAAACATCTATCATCTGTAGATTGCCAGTGCAGGCATCCAAATCACACCAGGGAACAAAGCCTTCCTATTACTGAGCTTCTCCTGGGGAAAAAAGGCTCAGCCCAACTTCAGTGCCCACTTCACAAAACCTGTTCTGCTATTCACACCAACTGGGATCTCTGAAAGCCAATCTGAAAGAATATTTTCTCCTCCAGCCTGAATGTTCCTGCTCAATTGAATATTCAGCGCAGTGCGTTGAAAGTGAGAGGGCCATTTTCATCACAGTTACCTTTAATAAGAAGCAGATTGCACTTTGAAGGTTTTACCTCTGGTTTCTTTTATACTTTTTAAAGGGGACTTATTTCGATTTTCAAATCACTTCCTAAAGAATGAACGCTACAAGTCAGCTGAAACACTGAAACCAGGCTTTTTTGTTTCTTTCTTATTTTACTTTCAGAAAGTCCCCTTCTCCAGGCAAATACAAAGTCAGTGAAATTATCATAATTAATAACAATCATACGAAGTGGAAAAAAACACTCATTAAAATGAGTTTTCTACAGAATATTTTGGTTTATTTTTTAAATGCTGAAGTACTTCATAGAATCACAGAATGGCCTGGGTTGAAAAGGATCCTAAAGATCATCGAGTTTCAACCCCCCTGCTGTGTGCAGGGTCATCAACCAGCAGACCAGGCTGCCCAGAGCCACATCCAGCCTGGCCTTGAATGCCTCCAGGGATGGGGCATCCACAACCTCCTTGGGCAACCTGTTCCAGTGCATCACCACCCTCTACGTGAAAACCTTCCTACTAATATCTAACCTAAACCCACCCTGTGTTAGTTTAAAACCATTCTCTTTTGTCCTATCACTATCAGTCCACGTAAACAGTCACTCCCTCTCCTGTTGATACACTCCCTTCAAGTACTGGAAGACCACAATGATGTCTCCCTCGAGCCTTCTCCAAGCCAACCAAGCCCAGTTTCAACCTTTCTTCATGGGAGAGGTGCTACAGCCCTCTGATCATCTTAGTGACTTACTTCTACATAGAGAGTACTTAACATATTTTTGTGCTCACTAACTTCGTATTCTATCAATTTTGTACCAAAATGAAACCCTTTAATCTATGTTTGTAGCAAGATGATTTCCTACATGCAGAAGCTTAAATATGGTTAGATAAGAAAATTATTCAAAAGGAAGAATGTGAAATATTTAACGTGAACCACATCAGCTGCCTCAAAAGTGGTAATAAAGATGCAAAAGCTTTTGAAGAATTCATACTACTCGGTTCCATTTACTGCTCAGACAGGTCATATCTTGAAAACATCTGTTTCCTTTAAGCTCAATAAAACAGTAATTGTATGTAAATTCCCATGTAACTTTATATAGTATATTAATCATTCCCCTCACTGCTCCTGGAACTATAAGCTAATCCAATATCTGACTGCAGAAGCACAAAGCAATCTTTCTTGTGTTTATTTATTTATTATTATTTTTTAATGAACAGCATTTACTTTGAAGAGAAGTGCCCACTCAGCAGCACGCTGCCTCTCCCCTTGCAGCTCCCTGGTTATTTGCTGGCATAATTCACAAAACATTTGTATTGCTCAATAGGCTGTTTACTGTTACTGACGGACACCAGGAAATACTCAAACTCTTCCTTTTTGGAAAGTCCATGCCCTTCTGTCTGCCCACTACTCACCATTACTACGTTGCTAGGTGAGTCATAATAGCTTGAAGTAGTAACACTGGAAGATGAGTACAGCTAATTGCTGAAAATAAAATCACAGCTTCAAAGGTCGTCCCACAGTTCCACACAGTATTTGTTACAGCTTGATCAAATAAATATATACTTAATTTATAAATTACCTAAGCTTAGCTTATAGACTAATAATGGCCTAGTACAATTGCCAGGGGCACAAAAGGATACTAAGAAGAGAAATCTGAACATAGAGAAATAGCTCAAAGCAGTACCAAAAAAAATCTAGAACAAAAACTGACATGATATTCTGTGCAGCACAAACATGGTCAGAGCTAAGCTTCTTTGAAAAGTGAAGAAACAAGAACAGTGGTTTTGGATGCAAATTAAAAAAACTAAAGCATTTAAACACATAGCTGAAAGCCAAGTTGCTATGTTACGGAAATGTATTATAAAGCTGGATTCCTCTCCTCTTTCATTTCTTATATGAGTGCTAAGTACCATTATATGAAATTAAGTCAAGCAATCTTTTTTTGTTGTTTTTACCATTTCAACACATAACTTGGAAAGCAACCAGAGAAATAGCACCATTTATCTCTAAAAATAAGACCAGAGAGTTTACTGCCTCTTGATTATGTTTGCCTTACAAGGATCCCTCACAGAAAAGTACATGTTTCAGTTTAGAACAATGATAATTAGTGCCTGTGGGAATAAAGCAAACTAATTTTTCCACAGCAATATAATTTCCTGTGCCTTTAATTTTTACACAATATTTCACTAGTTGCTCAGATACAACATTTTACTATCTACACTGTGATCAGGATTTGAAACTATGAGTTGCTTTCAGTTCAGTGTTCCCCTCTCCTTCCTCTCCCCCCCCCCTCCCTAATTAAAAAATTTTAATTTTTCTCCACTGGCCTTAAAACAAAAAAGTACATGAAGGAAAAAAATAAAATCTTCAACAGGATCCCCTTTATCTCTAAGGATCCTAATCCAAAGTCATAGGAAGCGGTTCAGTTATCAAAACAGGAAAGCCAGACAGACTCAACTTGTAACAGCACCTGAAGTGCACATTGACTTGCAGCCATTCCTCTTTTGGTTCTGAAGTAGCACAGCTTCAGAGCTCCAAGAATTCATCCCCTACTCAGAAGGGTAGCACTACATCTACAAATACTAAGGGGCATAGCTGAATTGCTGAAATGCAGAGAGCAGAACTGACAGTAGTTGCAGAGAGGCATCAATACAGAGGCTATGCTCCAGCATCTTGTGATAGTCCCAGGGTATGTTTAAGGGCCCCAGAGCTCAAATGGGGGAGGGAACCACATTGTTCTTAGACCCCTGGAACTGTTCTGTTTCTTACTGTTTCTGAAGAAAAGAGTATTTAAAAACCAGAAGTGCAGCTGCATGGCAGATAAGAAGAAACTCAAACCAATTTGAGAGAGTACTACTGCCTCATTTCTCATTGAAATGAAAAATTAATCAGTACCAGCACATATAAAAAAAAAAATTTCCTGTGCATCATTAAAACTTTATCTGCTTAATCATCACACCTCATGAGAAAGATTCATTAAACACTTCAAAAGCTTAAAAAAAAAAAAAAAAAAAAAAAAGGCCAACACTGTATTAAATAGAAAACAAAAACAAAAACCCTGCATTCCCTTGTAGACTTCGTAGCCAACGGCATTGGATCTTTTCCAAAATAAATCTTGGGGTTACAAAATTAGACCAAAAAAAAGCACACTGAGTTGGATGGACAAACAACCACAGTGTCATTCACTCAGACAGTTCTAGCAGCTAAAGCTAAGTTAACATGTATCAGAATTTACATCATCCTTATTCCCCAGCTTTAAGGCTCCAGACATTCAACTGCTGTTGCAAAACACTACAAACACAAAACCAAACCAACTTCATAAATCCCACGCATAGTGGACTTCTTCTAATCCTGCAATTAAATTCCCATCATCAAATGGAAATGAGAAATGCTATTAGATCATTTCATAAACAACAACAAAAACATTATTTTTATTCGCCTATCAAACATAGTTTGATACCTTAAAAAAAAAAAAAAAAAAAAAAAAAGAGAGAGAGAAAAAGCACAGAACTCGCAGATTAGCTGCTCTTACTACTTCTCAGCCTGGATTTTCACTTGAACATTTTGAATGGTGGTTGTAACAGCACATGGGTATTTATGCTGGGTTTTTTGTTGTTGGTTTTTTTTTTATTATTATTATTATTATTTAAAGAGAGAGAGCTCTTATAGTAGATCTCCAAACAAATAATTTCCAGCAAACTAAAAATTGCTGTTCAGTGGCACAAAACTAAGTATTAATGAAACCATTATGTATTTGAGTTCCATTCTTTAGAGGGCTTTACATTCCATAGCATAAAAATGTATTTATCCTTGCTCATGAATGGGTCATTTAGTAATACTAGCTTGAACTCAGCATTATTTTACTTCCAATTCAGATGGAAATGCTTTCCATTTTAAAGTGTTTTATTCTTGGTTCAGTGCTGCACTTTTCCACCAATACCTCTAACAATCAGTTTCAATACACACTTTAATCCACCAAGAAAATCAAAGTGCATCATTCAATAATCAAATATTCCTTCATCTGAGTATCATGAAAGCCTCCCACACAAAACCACAGATGTGTTGGTAAAACTTCACCAGGAACATTAAAAAAGCACTGTAAAGCAGTTTGGACTTATCTAATGACCACAAAAGTATTTAGCTTCTCACAAAAGCAAAACAGCTTCAGTATAAAAAATTCCCCAACTGTAACTCATAACTTTCTGTTGCTGTTTCACAGCAACATTATCATGATAACTTAGAGACCTGGAGATGAAATGGAGAATGAGTCTGTCTTGTCCCAGTCTGGCCAAAAGAACATATCAAAGAGCAATTCAATCCCTAACTTGTTTGCTGGCATCCATGGAACAGACGGAACTTATTTTGTTCTAGTTTCATCTATTAGATGGATTCCTTTGCTAATGCTAATAGGAGCCAGTCCTTCAGAGACAACAGCTGAGAAGACAAGCACGCCTGAACCAAGCTACTGACAGCACTACAAAGCAGAAACATTCCCACTCAGTTGTTAATCTATACCTTCACTGCTTGTGAAACCAGAAGGGCAGTATCCAGTCCTTAGCATGTATGAGCAAGCAATTCTAACTACCGTATAGCCAATTAAAAACCATCACCAATTTAAAATGAAACAGAGAGAGCACTTCTCCAGAGAAAGCATGACTAGGGGATTGAAACAAGGTCTGAATCAAGTACAAGAGAAAGGCATCAAGGGCTATTTGGCTTTGCATCGCTAAGTGGGCTTAGCACAGTCCTCTCTCCCCACCATTCTGTTCTGGGAGGGAGGGAAGGAGGTGAGAGGAAAAAGGGAATGAAACAAATGTGAAAAATCTTCAGCCCCAGCAGAAATACATTAGTACAACACTCAGCACTGGCTTAGGAATACTGCAGGTGAGTGTGCACACAGGTACACCATCTCTCTGCATTACGACCTCACAAAGACAGATGGTTTTAAAACCTGTCAACACCACAGTGAGTTGTGCCCACTACTCACTCTTTTGCTTTCAGTTTAGAAGAAAAACAGTAAGGTTAATTGAAGTAACAAAAATTATGAAAATCATAACATAAACAATTAAGATCTTGACTTCTTAATATTTAACTCTGTATCCAAAGCAGATCCTAATTTTGCCTGAATAGCAGAAGATCCTTCAGGGTTTGTTTCAGGCTGCAGGCACTTGATACTGAACTGACCTCACAGTATTTACATTCCCCTTAGGAAAGCCTGAGATGCAGCCCAACTGGGGAAGATCACGTCTAACACTACTTGAGCTGCTAGTGCTAGAAGCAAGCAGGAAAGCACTGAAAAGCAGTAGGGTGAATGATAAGGACACATACATAAGACAAAGTTACAAGACAAAGTCAAACAGCAGCAGAGCTGAAAAGATGAGCTGGGGACATTTGCTTTTCCGATTCGGAAACGTCCTTGGAAATTCAGAAATTTTTTTGTCAAACTAGCAGTGCAGACTCTCAACTAGTGAAAAGAAAAGTATTTCAGGTCAAAGTCAGCAAACAAATCGGAACACATGAAATATTTGTTTGTCCAAAACCAACTAACATCTGCCAGCTACAGCTTTGCATGCACTGCATTCGGTTGCCTGTTGTGGATGCCATATCCATGTCAAATTTGGACTGGGAAAAAGAAAAAAAAAAACACATGCACACAAATTGCTCTGTGTACTCTCCTTCTGACATTTCCATTACAGCTGTGAAAGAGACACCTGTTGCACCCAGCAACTGAGTCAAACCCACGTGCATCAACTCCCCAGTCATTACAAGTCTTGTTTTAGGTCCCTATTGCTGCAAAAGAAATCAAGATACAAATATAAGAGACTGTCAGCAAATTCTACTCATGTTTTTCTTAGAAGTACTTACTCCACCTTGAAACAAGTGAAAAGCTGTACGTGTTCTTTATATATTCACTCTGCCATCTATATGAGCTATATAGAAGGTACTGTAAAATTACACAAGCAATGCAGGTTTCTGAAGCAACTCCAGATCATTTTCTTGATTTCCTTGAAAAATTCAATAAAAACTTTTGAACTTCTGTAATTTCTTTGAAAGCCCTATTTCCAATTGCACAAGGCAAATGTTGCACAAAGTAATAAAATAACAAACAGGGGTTGCAGTAAAACTTGACATTGGTTGAGCTGCCTGTCTAAAAATGAACAGTACCTTCAACATTCATCAAAAATTTGGGAAGATTTGAGTGCTCCCGTGATTCCTCTAATGACTTACAAATATCATCATACTGAAAGGCGAGAAGAAAAAAAACAACTCAAATATTGGACAAAGACTGCAGAAACTTAAATGAAAGCTAGACACTTGTAATTCCAACTCCTCAGCTGCTGCAGTCTTTCAGCCCAAGCTTAAATCACGCAGCACTGTGAAACAACAAACCCCACCTACAATAATAGGACATCACTGATTAAATCAGTTTTACTACTTCTGTCTCACTACTTACATTTCTTTTTTCCCCCGCATGTAAAACTGCAAGATTTCACATAACTTACATATTTGAGCTGCAAAACGTTCTGAAGCAGAATGCATCCACACAGAAGAAAATAATGAAGAGGATAAAGCAGTGGAATTTCAGTCGACTGCTGAATTTGATAGCACTTTCTGTTGTTTGAAACCACAAAGTAAGCAATCTGAGGCAGCAGAGATCCTGATTTTCTTGTCAGACAGGTTTGGCACTCTCACCAGAAGTTTAACAAAATCCACAACAGAGCCAGTTCTATTACGGAGCCTATTACAAAATCTATTTTGTGTTTTTGCTCAGGATACAGGAATAAAGAGTGCTTTGGGAAAAAGATTCAGATGTGTCTTGATGTCTATAAATCTCTTTATAGATTAAAACTGAAAACTAAGGTGTTCCATGTAAGAAACTTCAGGTGGGGGACTTGCAAGGAGGCATAAAAAGCAACATGTCCTGTTTGTTGTTAAGTCTGTAGCCATTAGCCGTAATGACAGGGCCTGAAGTAGACTGTTTCATTCCATTTATAATTAAACAGAAGTCACTTTACCCATAATACTAGGTATCACTCATAAATAATTCTAAGACTTCACCTTTTATGCTGCTTAAAACACACCATGCATTGTATTAATCTGGATAGCTAAGCAGATTTTCTTTAAAAGCAAAACATTTCTTAAACACTATTTGTGGAAATCACAGCAGGGGAAGTTTTAATCTAGGGAAGTTTTTAGTTCTGCTACCCAGAGTACTTTTCATTTAATAACTGAACCACCAGATGAGAGCTGCAGAAAAAGAAATACATGGCTCAAAACAAAATGTTAAACCGCCTTTTCCAGCGCTGCAATCATATTTCTCTGCTTCTTCCTAGTCTTGGCATCTCAATCTCACACTACTTCAAGGCAAACTAAAAGCTGCCATGAAAATCCTGTCAGCTTATGTTTATCTGAGGTTGAGCAAAAGGAGGGACAGAAGCGTAAGACAGAAAAGATGGCAAAGATCAGAAAATATTACTATCTCAGAGCTCACCAGTCAGCTGTAGTCGCTAGGTGTGCTTCCATAAATACATAAGAAACCCTAAATCCATTTGTCAGCTTAAAAAAAATCGAAACACTACAGACAGCTGCTCCAAGACCCTCTGTGCTGAGTATAACTTCTCAAGCTCTGAAGTTCTTCCAATTCATTCTAAAACAATTTTAATAATGACTACCTACCGGAACAAGGACTGTTTTAGTGACAAACTCATAAAATTCACTGTATCCGAGCATTATGGGCTCAATTTAACCACCTTAAAATATTGGCTCAAATGTTAAATGCTTTAAGCACTTAGATACAATAAAAAGAAAACTTCAGCTTTTACTAGTTGATCTATTAATTGCACACTCAAAAAAGTAACATTTGTGTGCTTTATCAGCACTGTCTCAGATCAGAGATAAGCAAGGGAGACCCACACCAAGCACTAAAGACAGAAACTACCATAAAAGAGATTCTAAGATCAGAGAAGATCATATGAATTTCTAATGACGTTTAACTTACATCTTGATTCAGATGAAAATGAATGGTTACAATAAACATTTGATGTTATGACACTGCTTAAAAACACGCTCCTGGTTATAATTTCCATTTTCAATCTTTTCTATCAAACTTTAGAACTTCTAAGTTGAAGCCTTTGATAAAATAAGTAGATTATTGCGTATATGGAAAACGATAAAGTAACCTTACAAAATGGTGCAGCCAATACACTCATGTATATACACACACACACCTCCCTCCCACGCACAGAAACACAAGTGTTAGCCAGCTTTCCTCTCTCCATCAAGATACCATTTTGACATTCAACCAGATTAAAGGTATTTTTCCCCTCCACTGGGATTTAAGAACACCACTTGTTTGTTCTTATTGCACACAGCATTTTATTTCAAACACAGCTTTCTTCCCTTCTTAAAGACCAGGTGCAGTGAAGGACATAAGATGTTATATCATCTGTTTTTAGAGGTCCCCAAAATCATTTACAACAATGGTAAATGTCTTAACATTGGTCAGCAGCTGCTTAGTCTGTAGGATTTCAACACAAGTAAAAAAAAAAAAACCACCAAAATAGCAGATTTTTTTTCCTAATACTACAATTTGGATGAAAGTAACAGAACTTGCATTTTTTTGAAAACTTATACAATTTCATTAGTCCTACTTACTAAGTGAGCAGTAAAGAACCTGAGTTTCTCTGAAATGCTGGAATTGAAAGCTAGCAAAGGAGACACCTAAAACCAAAGGTTTAACTGAATATTTCCTTCTGAAACAGCTTTGTGTACAAGGATTCCTCTTACCTGTCTGACACACTGAAATGCTTTCAGGCAATAAAACACAAATTAGTTCTTTAACTACAATTTCCACAAAATACAAGTTGTAGGCGACTTTGGAAGAGAAAACAAAAATTTTAAAGAACAAGTTGCTTGTTACTCTACTTTTTCTTACAAGTTACTGCTTTTACTAAGTCACCGTGGAGAAAGCCACAAAGAACCAAGTTGCCGAAGCGTCCTGAACATGCAAACTTTTTTTTTTTAATTGTTTATATAAAGCTCTACTAGCATTGCAGGCCACACAAGCATTCAAAACACTGTCTAAAAGCCTTTTTTCCACTTCACAAACAAGTGTTCAATTTAAGTTTTTTATGTCCAAAGCAGACAGATGCAGCACCACAAACAACCATTTGAACAGTGCCTGACCTATTCAATGCTGAGAAGTTGCAGCCTTTCCCAAATAGTTTACTGAGGTGCCTATGAACAAGTCCCTGCTCTGAAACTTCTTCTGAAGGCATCTGCTGTTGTAACTTCTTCCCAACGTCACTGTCAGAGAACACATTCCTCTCAGTCAAAGGCAAGAACGGAGGAAAGCAGCCACCTCCCACATTCAAAGAAAGAAGGTAAAGGAAGGAGAGAGGAGAGACGTTTAAATTTAGTTACTTACTGAAACACAGAAAAAACACACAGGCTCCACGTTGAGAGAAGCCTCAGCAGCCAGAGCTGAGGAGCTTTACTTCCAGTGCCTACCTCAAGCTTCACAAGAGCTTTCTCCCTCTCTCGCACGCACAAAGAAGCATACTGAAGATCAGTCTGAACTGCCAAGCCAAAGTGTATCTCAGGTTTAATGAAAGTGCAATTCATTAGAATTAGAATAAGAGCCAGCATAACATAAACATACTCAGGAAAAACAGGCTTAGTGCAGCACCACAACAGATGCTAGTTTTGATCTGGTAAAACAAAACACTCACAGACCACAAGAAAAAAAGCAGCAAGAACAATTCCATTAAGTAAAAGCAAAACAATGTGCACTGGGTCAAATTTGAACCTGTAGAAGTTCTACTGAATAGTGACTGCACCAATTGCACACCTCTGTTGGCAAAGCTCAGGAAGTACCTGCCTGCCAGCTCAGCTAACACTGGCAGTGGCTCTCAGCTCAAGGCACTGAAGGGAGCAGGGACTGAGATGAGAAGACAAAAAGCATCTGTATGGAACTGATAGAGTAAGGAAGGTCTCAAAATACTTGGGGTCTTGGGGGGTGGGGAGGGAGGGAGGGAGGTAAAGGGAAGGTGAGACTTCACACAGTGTGGATACCAAAAACGAAAGCCCACAGAACAATTCTCTTCACAATAATAACAAAGTTTGCATTATCTTTATCTGCTATTATTAACTCCATAACCAGTGAACACCAAAATGAGAAAAGTAGTATTACAACTTCCAAACCCTAAAATTGCTGAAGTTGGCTTAGTAATGTATGAGTTATCAAAAACCTTGAGTGATTCCAGTGTCTTTCTTTTCTTTTTACTGGATTTTTCTTTTCTCAGTGTTTTTCTTTTCTTTTTAATGGATTTCCATGTTTCATGTTACAAATTCTATGTCCTTTTTTTTTTTTTTTTTTTTTTTTTTAAGTAATTACCCATTAACTCTTACAAATATTTAAAAGCAACAACAACAAAAGCGCAACATTAACTTCTCCCATGGCTTCATGTCTATTTTAGTAAAACTAAAGCATATAAGGTATTACTGAATACAGAAATACACTTTAAGAACAAGACAGCTCAAAACATCAACCACAAAACGTCACACATCAAAATGTGTGCACGTTTGGCACAAGAATCCTTAGCTTTCATGTTTGATGTTCTACTCGCCAAACTAACTTTGAAACAGGTTCATAAGCAAAGAGTAGCAGTCCCTGTTGGGCATAGAGCTCATTTTTGTAGGATGCATCTCCGTCACCTTACCACATGGGAGAAATCCCAATATTTGCTGCAAGGAAATTAACTCCCACCCCTGTCCCTTTTACTTTTCAGTGCCAACTGCCCTTTCTACCTGGTTCAGTCTCCATTCCTTTTCCTGCACCTAGTCCACCCTCCCAGCCTTTTCCTGCAGCAGGCCATATTTCCTTTTCCATCCTCTTCTTGTGCATTCCTCTCTAAGCTGATTTTAGGGCACAGCCCTCCCTCCGCTCCTCTGACCCACACTCTTTTTTTCCAGTGCCTCCACCCCCACTCTGTTTCAGCACTGCACCCACTCCACTGCTGCCTTTCGCTCACGCTGCTGTAGCCCCCTGGCAGCTAGCCCATCCCTCAGCTCCCCCACAACAAGATTCCCTTTCTGTTCCTATCTGCCTCCACAGATATTTTTTTTTTTCTTCCCACTTTTCCCTACAGAGCAAGAGTGTGTGCTTTCCCCAGGGTTCCCAAGAAAGACAGCTTCATCCTTTCCACAGGGAGAACTGCAGCAGAAGCTTTAATGTAGTGAGGTGTTTTACTGAGCAGTAGCACTGTGAAGTGCCTGAGCACTTCCCAAGCAGGATGCTCCCTGCATTAATTTTGGTTCTTGAAAATACTGCAGTGAAATAAAGATGTAAATCTTAAAATACATAGCAAGTTTGCATGCAATCCTAACAAGTTCTCATTTTCTGAACTGCCCAAAGGAAGAAGGCACAGATCAGTTTGCTGTAATTTTATGTGGCAGGTCTCCCATTTACCTAGACCATTACTTGATCCAGAGGTCTCATGAAAAAAAAAGAAAAATAAAGAAGGGCAGGAATAAACTTTAGTCTTTCCTAACTCTTAGCAAAATAAGTGACAGAGGTGACCAGAGCAGGACTAAATTTCTTGGAGGAATACTACGATTCTTACTGAAGAAAAATAATCTGTTCTCACTTTTTTTTTCCCCCCCATCAATTCCCATTTTTCCCTCTCAAAAGGGCTTTTCTGCAAACACAACCAGTTGATGTTCGATTTTTCCGGAGAATTTCTCAGCTGAGTGGGAGAGGATCTTTAGAATGCACATAAAAGACAAAGGTTCAAACAAAAGCTGAATTCGTAATGAGCAGGAGTTTATTTTAGTAAACAACAGAAACTGAAGGCTGAAAAGATCTCATCTCATTTAATCGTCTAATAGATTTTTCTTACCTACCCAATTCTCAAACTACATGTTTGAAAGCCAGTTCTATTGATGAAAGTCTCCACAAAAGCATTTGAAACACCTACTTGTTTCAACAGTGAACTCACCTCAGCTTCAACCTGGGCTTACAAATACTTTGCTTCAGCAAACAGGCAGAAACTCTTCTGGTAAGTACACAGCCTTCAACACAAAACTCTAAAATCCAGATTTAGCCTTCCTAATTCTTTGTGTTTTTAAGGGTATTCACCTATTGACTTCAGTCAGCTTTCATATTCCCCCAAAATTATCAGCGCTACGCAGGGCTAAGAAATATCAAATTCTAAACACCTTAACAGCTTACCTAAGAATACTTCCATAGAAGTCCCATGAGTTAGACTGATGCAAAACTCCTCAAATATTACTGGATTGATTTTTGAATAACTTTATTTTGTAAGTTAATAATCTAAACAACATAAATCTGGTGTAAAAGTCATTCCAAAAGTACTACCACATGTTTAGTACTACCAGAATGAGAAATTAATTAAAAAATAGCAGGAAAAGCAAGGAAGGAAATGCCCGAACTTAAAGAGTTGGGTGTTTTTAAACCAGGGAAAAGAGTTTCCGAAACATATAAACAAACAGATATAAATGCAGAGAAAGACATACTTATGCAATTTTATAGCACTCTAATCAAGTATATTGGTACCTAACTACGATGCAGTAATTAAAAAAATCATGTCTAAAATTCTTATTAATCTTAAGAGAAGAAGAAGCTGAAGCCAGTGACCAAGTATGTCTTTTCTATCAAGTACCATACTCGGATTGTCACATGGGGCTATTTCCTCATACACTCATAAATAATCTAAGTAACTTAAGCATCCCACAGTACTATCTAGTTTATCTGTTTTGAAGACAAGCCCTCAGTTTTCCAAAGCTCACAAGGAGCTCAATACACTACATATAATTCAACAGTCCACCAAAATATTCTATGAACAAAAAAGAGCTCCAAGTTTTTCAACACGGTATGCCATCACTTTCAAACTAAGGAGTTTTATTCCATATTATTATTCTTCACCTGATAATACACAGAATTTCATATTGAACTGACAATAAAGTAATAAGTAAAGACAGTACTTGAATTTTTCCATTTTACAGTCATACAGCTCTCCATTGCAGGTAGAAACTTCAGCTATTTTATGAACCAAATATTACTCCAGAAAAGTTTAACGACAGTTTGCATTAAGTAAAGGGCTACTCGTGTACACTTCTAATATTAAGGAAACAAGAAGATTTCCTCAAATTGGAGGAGACAAAAAATATTAACATAACCAGATCTAATACGAAAATGTGCAACATTATGACTTTTTTTTATTCCACCTAATAAAAAATACCTTTTATCATCTGCATTTAGTGGGGATGAGGACAGATGTTGTAGAAAGACACTGACATTATCAAGTATTACAATTCTTCTACTAATCCAAAACACGGGAAGTCAAAGGCCTAGCTAACATCAACTCATCAGCATAACTCTATACCAAAACTAAAACCTCCTTGAGCAACAGAAATAGCTCTGTACCTATCCTTGTTTCAGAATATATTTCCTTTTTAAAGACAAAACAAACTCAATGTTATAGAAAAAAAAAAAAAAAAAAGTGTCACCATTCAGTATCTACTTATTCCGAAAATGAATGCATGCATCATGAGGAAAAATAAGGTGTCCTTTAAAAATAATCCCATTTCAATGCAGTCTGCTTCCTGAGTCATTTGTTTGAAATGCCAGTCCCAGGAATGCTAAGATTTAGATGACGATTATCTCCTCGACATTATCCCAATTTGATTACACAGTGTTTACTACATCAAAGCCAGAAAAAGCACAGTAATAGATTCAGTGACACACCCACTTGGAACACTGAAGACCTATTATTAAAGAACCATAAGAATCATTTTCAAAAGGTTTTTATTTTCAAACACAGTCTAGCATAAGATCTTACCATAAAGCAAGGCTGTTAAATATTTTCATTCAACCCACATATTTGAAGCTGTGGCTCAGAAGCTAGGTGAAATTATTTATGTGATCAGGAAACTCGACTATCCTTCTTATATAACTCTCCTGCTGGACACATTACAGAAATTCAGCAGCCAAGTTTCACATGGTTGAACACATCAATAAAGTGCCATTAACATTCATTCCCCTGGAACTCCACCACTCATATCAGAACTCAAAACAATACATTTCTTTCAGGCCAGACCCTGAGCATTTTTTTTTAGCTTTTTTTTTTTTTTTTAGCATTTTTAGTTTTAGCAAAATTTTATTTTGCTTTGATCTACATAATAAGTATTGACATTTAGCAAATACGTACATTCAAGCAAGCAGGTTGAAAATGCGTATGTGGGGATGCCTGCGTAGACAAGGTCGTAACAGCCTGTGCTGCTTTCCAGTCATGCGGGCACACGGAGGTAGCTAAGACTCAGACAACTAGAATGATTATAATCAACACATCATCCAGAGTTACGCCGCACAGGATAGTGATTACAATGTTGTCACCCTGTCTGCGTTAGCTCTCGCATCTCGCCTAGCATTCAGCTCCACTGGTGCTAGAGAACTTTAAAAGGAGAAGCTATCATCAAGCACAAGCCTCAACCCAGCCTGAGTAGCTACGCCTGTGAAACAACAAACATATTTAACTAAGGATGACAAACTGGTCCTACCATCTGAACCTCTCAGCAGACTTGACAGCACTACCCCTGCTATCCTCCTACATCGATCAAATCACAGAGAAGTGTTGTTTGTGCAACATGTTTTCAAAGATGTGGCACAAATTTAAATATAAGCAGAGCTATTTAGTGTTGGCTATCAGCAAAACAATCAGCTTAATGTCTCTCTTAACTGTGACGATAAAACCGTGAACACAAGATCTCAGGAGGAGTACACAAACAAGCTACCACTTGGTTTATTCATGCATAAGCACAGGAACCGCTCTACAATAGCTGTCCTTACACATTTTTTTTTTAATCCAAAGAAAACAAGCTGATATTTTCCAGTTACTATAGCTAATACACTCTTTGTAGGCTTATTCTATGATAAATTGCTGAATGCAAAGGTATAGAAAAATACTGTTCTATATTCTATACACAGTTTTAATTTTCACTCCTCTATATTTAACTATGCAAACAGAACAGCAGAGGGTGAAATCCTTAGCACATTCTTGTCCTCAGACCTGTGCAGTTTTTGTCATTTGTTATACAACACCAGTGTAACGTAAGCTACAAGAAAGCAGAACAGAACAGTGAAACAAACACGTTGTCTAGTAACAAAAACCCCTTTTAGAGAGCCTGGCACAAGTTCTGGTCACATTTTTGAAGACTTACTTCTCAGTATATTCTTTGGAATTTTTTTCAGTGTTAACTCAATGGTTTTCCTACAAGTATGCAGAATAAACCATGCAACACTTGCCTAAAACCCATCTCACAATGTTTACAACGCATCTTACACAGAGCAGCTACCTTCTGCTCAACACTAAGACAAGAGCAAAACCTACCTAAAGCCTACAGCTCTCTGGGTACCCTCACTGGTAATCTTCTCTTGCAGAACTCACCCCAATGATGGTTTAATAATGGAAAACACACAGCATAGTGAACAAAAATTTTTGAATGTACCGAGTAAAGCCTGCAACTTGTCAAATATTAGAAAAACATCATTTTAGCTGGACCAATACCCATGGCTGCCATTTGAGAATTTTTCAGTTGAGGACAGTCTGACTATCTAGAGAGGCAAACTTTCTAAGATGATCCAATCAACACGACCTCTAGAATTCTACATTGGAGCTCTAATTCCATGCTCCTCTTTCAAAAAGAGCATACAGCAATTATACCATGATGGACATACCCCTTCAAGCATACTAAAATCTGAAGAAAAATTACTGAAATTAAAATTTAAATTAAAAAAAAACAAAAACAAACAAAAAAAACAACAACCAATACTGGAAACAAAAACAAGGAATCTGCAAGGCAGTCACATGAAACTTTCAGATTACAGAACAGGGCTTGGATCAAGACTCTGCTCCCAACAACCAAGTAAGATCTTGCCTTTCTGAGAATATGGCATGACAGTGCATACATACAAGTGTCAAAACCACAGAAACTCAACATCTTCTTGACTTGCACAGATATTTGCTGCCAGTTCGTCAACTCATAGCAGAAATTTCATTTGAATTCAAATCCTTAAGTAACTTAAAAAACATTAACACAAAAACTCAAGAAATGGTTTCATCTACAGAGGATGTCTTTAGGATTTCATAGGACCAGCTTGAACGATTCTTTCCAACAACATCCATTCTTAGTTTGGAAAGAGTTCAAGACTACAGCGGCATTCAGACGAAGTAATTAGAATTACAGCACTGTGACAGATAAACTCTCAACTTACTTTACATAGTATCTTGCACCTTCGAAAGTGTAAGCTTCCTCCCAACCTGTGGGTAAGTCTGGAAAAAAAGTAGCAAAGAACAGTAATTAACTTTTGAAGCACTGCTGGTTGCACTAGTCTACTCCCTAACACTAATGCACTTAACATTCATTCCTCACTCTAGATGCTGAAAGCTCTAGTCCTACAAATGAGATTTTTAAATTGACTCAAAACACTGTCTCATTACTTCTGTAATCTAAGACAAACAGCTCACACAGGGATCTGATTTGGATTTGTCATTCCCGAATAGTAACAGTTCAAGCCTGTCTTGTTTAGCAATGTTTTCTTCTTTGTCAAGTCACTGGAACTCACAATCATCTCCAGTCCTTTCTGCCTTCAACTTCAGTAGCATCAAATCACCTGACAGGGAGAGATCTAAGCAAAAAAATCAATGCAAGGAGCTTGCACAAGTCACAGGCTTCGTAACAGGCATGGTATCAACTACACCACACAGCTATTTCATATTAGCATAATTCCACCACTGATGTGACTAACAAGCACTCCTGCAGTGTTTACAACTCTACCCAGTTTCAGATAAAGTAATTTTCAATGCAAATCTGGTGGAGGAATTGGGTACATCTTTTCCCTCTCTGTTATCACTCTTGGGAATCAGGAGCCCACATAAAAAAGAAAAAAAATCTCTCTGGAAAAAAAATCCAAACCACTACTAATGGTCAGCTACTTTCAAGTAACGGTTTCCTGATGTAATGGAAGATCTGAAGGCATTGGGCACCACTACGCAACTCTAATTCATCACTGCCATTAAGTTTACTCCAGTTGATAAAAGCACTAATTGATAGGCAGGATTCACTGACTGAATTAGAGAAGTAACAATATATTTTCTGTTAAAAGCAGAAAACACTCAGTCTGGAGGATGTGATTTTTCCTATTTGCTTGTTTGCTCTGGATGGCTTTTATTTCACTGCTGTGAAATATCCGGGGGAAATAAAAAAAACCACCAAAACAGAATCAAAGCATTCTGATACTGTCAGAGGGCAAAGTCCATCAAACAGGAAGACTCTCCAGCAGAAGTATTTATGGATGCTATAAGAACTTGGCAAAAAGAATACCCTTCCGGGGTATTTCTCCAGAAATAAAAAGCTCTTCAGTTTACAGCACAGGATAAGTTTCTCTTTGTCGACTAGTAAATGTTTCACAGTATTATTTACTAACAAGCTTCACAATACAAAATTGAAAGAGAAATTCATTCACTCAGAAATGGTCTCTTCTGACATATTTTAAACTTCTTTTGAGTATGTTCAGAGATGAATTAACAAACACATGTACATACACAAGATGATTTTCTCTGCAGGTACTTCTACTCTACTTCTGATCTACAGATCATGGCTATGGTAGTCAAGGTCATACCTCACTGAGCATTTGGAAATAAATTTCATTTCACAGAATCATAGAATTGCTTAGGTTGGAAGGGACTGTAAAGATCATCAAGCTCCAACCTCCTGCCGTGGGCAGGTTTGCCAAAAGTTATTTACCTGATAATAACTCCCCTAACACTGTATCCAGCACTACAGATGCTCTAAAGCAAGCTGTGCTTCCCTTAGAAGGGGCTTAATGGTAGAAATAAATGAGACACTGAGAGAATTGCTGGTGAATCACCATCAGTCAACAGTTGCCGCTGACAGCTCAAAAAAAAAAAAAAAAAAAAAAAAAGGAATTAATGCTCAGCTAATATTAATGTCCAAGTAGCAGAGCACTTCACATACATCTGCCCTCATGCACGCTGCTGTGGATGAAAGCTGCTTTCTCAATTAATCCGAGTACTGAGAGTGGGGAAAAGAAGAGCCTGATATCAATCAGCAATTCTGTTTCCCGGCATTAAATGACTCCTTCAGCATCAGCCCTTCACTGCAGATTAAGCCACAGAGTTCTGATAGCCAGAACCCACGCTCTGTGAACTCCTCCCAACTCGCAGAAGACCGTCCACAGCTTTCTAAAAGCCCATTTCCTATTCTTAAAGAACGGGAACACGTAACAAGCACGAAACAAACACAAACATCAACCAGCTCGGTGTGGTCCGATCGGCGGGCAGCTCTCCTGCGGTTACACGCAAAAGAAGAAGCGCTGGGAGCCGCGCTCCAGCACCTCCCGGCGGCAAACGCACCCCGCGATGCGGAGATGGGCGCCGGGGCTGCACCCCCAGCGCCTCCCGCTGCTCCCGCTCCGGAGCTGACACCGCCTTCCTCCCAGCGAGTTATCCCAGCGCTCGGGTCCCCTTCCTCTCCCCCCTCTGCCCCTCTCGCAGTCACTTGGAAACCACCCACGCGTTCAGCCCGGATGGGAAAGCGTGAAGAACAGCAGGGTTTCCAGGTGACCGGTTGCCGCCGGCAGAGCCCAGCGAGGTGACACGGGGGGCACGGGTGGCAACGAGGGGATGCCGGGCAGGTGAACAACCTGCAGACGGCCGAGAGCTCTCACGGTATCACAGCGGCGACACAAGGCGGCAGGAGGAACGCGAGGGAACGGCTCGGAGGTTAAAGGCGGGTGTAAAGGCGGCGTGCGGAGAGCGCAGCGGGGCCGGGGGCAGCGGGAGGGGCCGGGACGGCCCGGGCTCGGCCGGCGGCGGGCGGGGCGGCAACGCGGGGCCGGGCGGCCATGGCGGGGCAGGGCCGGGGGTCGCTGCCCTACCGCAGGGAAGGTTCCTACCTGCGCTGCGACGGTGCCCGGTGATCACGGCCTCTCCGGTCAGCGGGTGCAGCCAGGTCGTGCTCTTCGCCTCCTCGCTGCGGGGACGCACACAAGGACCGGTCAGCGAGCAGTCGGGCAGCGGTCTCCCCCCCCCCACCAACGCGCCCAGCCCCCGCCCCGCGACCCGCGACCCCTTCCCTTCCCCCAGCAATGCCCCGCTCACTTGATGAAGAAGACGCGGCCGCCCTGGCTGATCCCGTAACTCCAGCTGCCGGGCAGCGCCCGCAGCCGCTCCACGCTCAGCTCCGCCGGGGCCGCCATGGCCGAGCGCAGCTACCAGCGCAGCCGGGGAGAGCCGAGGGGAGCGGGGCGGGGGGGGGTGAGGGGGGAGAGCGGCGCGGGCACGAGCGAGCGCGTCCCCGCCGGCGCCGCCGACACCTTGGGGAGAGGGCGGGCGCCGCGCGCTGGGGAGGAGCACGGCGGCACGCCCCGCCCCGCCCGCCCTGGCACTCCCCGCCCACCGCGGGGGCGCGCGCGGCTCCCCGCTTGGCGGCACGCCCACCCGCGGGGGCGCGCCTTCTCCCCCGCCGCGGCCGTTGAGGCGGGGCTGCGGGGCGAGTTCCGGCGGGGGGGAAGGGCGGGAGCGGACAACGCGGGCGGCGCGGTCTCTGAAAGGAGCCGGGGGTCGCCCGGTGGGCGACGAGTTTTTCTGGTCGGCAAAAGCGATGCCGAAGGGAAAGAAGGGTCCTTCCGCTGCCGTGGCCCGCCTGGAGAAAGCGGAACGCAGGCCCGGGGCTAAGCTCAGAGCCAGCGCCTGTCCCGCGGCGGGATCCTGATGTGTGTCACAGCCCCCGGCTGCCAGCAGCAGCTCTGCTCCTCGGGTCTTTACGGCACGCTTTCCTACAGGAAATTAAACTTTTATCGAATTTCTTCCAGGAGCGCGTGTGCTGCTCTGCTATCAACTTCTGACTTTCCTTTTATTTCTCACGTGTGGCCTTCAGCAGTGAGCGACACCACGTTTTTCTCTGGGGACCCAACGGCTGTGCCCAGCCGCAGACCAGGGGCACGGCCAGAAGCGTTCTGTGCTCCAGGAGGTGGTGGTGAACGAGGTGAAATCCACGCGCGGAGGTGGATCTGTGCATGTCCTTGTGATGAGCAATCTGAGTGGGTATGCTCGGCTTTGATTGAAGTTACAAATAAAAATCACAGATTACTAGAGCTGTGTGGTGGCTGTGATCTTTCTGAGAGAATCTTGCCTTACAAAACCATGTTCTAGACCAGAACTGGGAAGCCTGAGGTGTTCCTGCATCCACAGAAACACTGAAACTCTGGGCTGGCCGCGTTGCGAGGAACAGCTTTGCCCTCCTTGTGTTCCCATTCTGATTAAATCTGACAAAGCAAGTTGCCACGTGGCTCGTTCCGCACCACACCTTGTGGCTAAAACCTTAAAACCCAGTTGTTCTGTACAAGGTACTCCAGACCCAAAGCACAGTGAACGTGTCAGCAGACACTGTTATCTTTAAGTAACTGAATGTGAGATAAGAATCCCTCTCTGCCCAACATTACCCTTCGTTTCCACTCACCTCTGACAGCACCTGAGATTTATGGACTACCAAAGATTCACTGGGGAGAACACAAGTTATTCTCTAAACAGTTCCTTCTCTCCTCAGAGCAAGAGCCCTCAGGTGACAAGTAAAAGTGAATAATGACCCTTCCACTGAGGAGCTGTGGAAGGCTGCCTGGCAACAGCATGGGGGAAATCACATGCATTTTGGGCTTGTGAGGCAGTGATCACAACTGACTTCCCTCATGCAGCCTAACCAACGCAAAGAGCAAGTGCTCTCAGTCTTGAGAGCACTGCAAACCTTCCATCATGCCGAATCAGCTTTCTTCACTAGCAGAAGGTACCATACAGCAGGATGTGTACTGGCCCAGATCCATAAAATAAGCTAGATGATGATAGAATTCAGGTACATAAATCCTTCCAAAACTCAGCATGTGCTTTGTTGAACACACCTTCGTTAGGAAAAGAAGTTTTGCCAGTTGCAGCCTTCTTTATGTTTTGCTTGTGTTTCGACTAGCTGCCTTCTTGGTGAAACTAAGTAGAGCAGTGCATAAAGTATTTCAGAGCCTGCCTGAATTCTTGGATAAAAGCTTGCCATGAAGGCCTGATAAATTGGCTGCAGTCAGACCATGTGTAGGGAGGACTTACAGGATTAGTTTCTTTATAATTCACAGCAAACAGGTTGGTGACAGCGTCACCACCAAGAAAATCGCTTCAGCCTGCAGGAGGAAGAAGGGTTTTTAGAGCCATGTCATTCTCTTCCCAGGAAAATGCTTTTGCTCCATCCTCTCGGCTATTCGGAAGCTGAGACTGTTTTATGAGTACACTGAAGGTGCTCCATCTCCCCCTTTGAAGTCACATTATCTTGCAAATTATTGGGCTGTATGGTGGTAGCGTGACTTGCTGGTTACATGAATAGGGAGCTCATCCAGGGCGTGATGGAAAATCCTGGTTCAACTCCATTGTTCAGGGACTCTTAGTCATTTTATGTTAAACAGTCATCAAGTAAAATCCGGTATTTGTAGTTCTGAAACATATGGAAGGCACATTTTGACTCTACTTTCAGGAATTAATCCTGCAAGATGGCATGCACCATGAATTCATGTTGCTTTGACTTAAAGGGAGCTTATAATCAGGAGGGAGAACAACTTTTTATACAGCCTGATGGTGACAGGACAAGGGGAAATGGTTTTGAACTAAAAGAGGGGAGAATTAGATTGGATACTAGGTGGACATTTTTCATGGAGAATGTGGTGAGGCATTGGAGCAGGCTGCCCAGAGAAGTTGTGGATGACCTTTCCTTGGAGTTGTTCAAGGCCAGGTTGCATGGGGCCCTGGTCAACCTGATTTAGCAAGTGGCGACCCTCCAATGGCAAGGGTGTTGGAACCGGATGATTTTCAAGATGCCTTCCAATCTAAGTCATTATGTGGTTTTATGGTTTCTCAGAGGTCAGTGCTTTATCATTTTGTGGAATGGAGCCCTTGAACAGTGTGAGTGAAGCCACACTTGCACCATTTGTGCAGGCTGGTACCACTTGGGTTAACAGTCTTTCATTCTGAAAATTGCTGTTTAGTCAAAGTTTTTGCTTCAATCTTAGTGTGAAAGTTTGCTAAAAGCAAATCATACACTGAGATTTGATAAAGCTCATTAGGAGTGTGTCCCTTTTACAGTCAGACAAGTTCTTAAGTGCTTTTTGAAAAGACTTTAGAATAATGTATTTTTTAAAAAGCCATGCCACCTAAAAGGATTAAAATTGTCTTTTAAAAGCAGTTTATATCACCATAACAACTCCATGCATATTTTACCTTTCTCATAATTTTTTTTTTTTACTATAAAAATGAGCCAATAATTCCAAATGTGAAATGGTCAGTCTGATTTACAAGACTCTCATAAATCCATCAGGATGCTCTCATCTGGCCAACAGATTCTCTTCACTGAATAGATGAAGAGGAACTGCTGAAGTAGTGACTACGAGTGAACAACTGCTCTCTGCCTTCTGCCTCCATGGCCTGATATGCCTGTTGCTCCTGTCACTGATGGGAAGCAGATGGAGGATGTGGAGCAAGTTGTTGCTGTATGTGTGAGGCAGGATGAGGAACAGAGCCCTCCCAGCAGTATAATGGCCTCTCATTCCTGAGAGCTTGGGATAAACTGAAAATCTGGCTTCCCTGAACTTTTTTCCATGGTTCTCCAATTTGAGCTCACTTTTTTCCTTCCTTGTTCACCTCTCCAAGACAGTAGCTTTACTAGCAGCTCCCTTAGGGTCAGGGAAGACATCAGAGCACTAAGTTTACTGATTTTTTTTTTTTTTTTTAATCATTTCAGCTCAGTAAAGTAGTCATAATCAAAACATTTAAAATTCCTAAGGCAATAGAACCCTGTCCATAAAACCAATAATCCCTTTAAATGGGATTAATTAAAAACCAGCACTGGGAGAGCATTCATTGACTAAGACTCAGAGAAATCCACCCACACCTCTCCCAACAGGTATGAGGTGACAACAAATGGTGAGCCAAGAAAAAGAGGGTTAGGTTTCTAAGCCAGCAACCTCTGAAGCAGGCAGAGAATGGCAGTTTTGACACTCCACCTAGAACTTATTCACAGTCTTGTGTTCGTCAAGGATGATTCTGTGTATTCTGTCAATACGAATGAAATTGGATGAGGCAGTAATACAGACTTGTCTGTGACTGTACATTTTTATGCTGTTTAGCCAGCAAGACAATATAAAATTTAACATGACAAGAAAAGACCATTGCTGGGGGTGCACTATTTCACATTCTAATAAGGAAGCGACTTCTGAATGGTGGGTCCCTTTTTAATCATAGAATCTTAGAATATCCTGAATTGAAAGAGACCCCACAAGGAACACTGAGTCCTTCCTTTGGACGCTCTCTTTTTCCCCCATCTGTAAACTAGTTTGTTGTGGGTTTTTTTTTTTTTTTGCCTCCGTAGTGATCTTGCAGTGCATGGTGAATCAGATTGGTTTGCTAATCTGGTATAAAATATGACATCAATCCTCTCAAATGATTCCTTTCCCATTAGATCAATGAATTGATCCAGCTTGTCCTGATCCAACACATAGAATGGGGAGAGAAGATCCACTCATGACAGAAGGGGAAAAAATCAACATTCTCAGAAGTTAGAATATCTTTGAGTAGATACAAGAGGCAATTTGACAAGGTCAGAGCAAACAAGAAAGAAAAGTTGTCTGAGACAGCCTCTGCAGACTGCTTTATTGGTAGAATGGAGCCTCTTTTTGCTATAAAGAGCCTGATAACACTGCAGGGCTCTTGTCCAGTAGCTTTGAAGGCTGCAAGTTTTCCTAGGGGTCATTAGTCCAAGTGGCACAGTAGTCTTCTTCGGGGTTAGTATAGAACATCGATCTGACTCAACAAGCTGTGGATCATTAACCTCACAGACTGATTTCACAGTTTGTAAGATAAAAGTTAAAGCCCACGCTTACTCAGGCAATAGAAATTTATTTTACAGTTTAATTGGTTTAATAGTCTGTGCTAAAAAAAAAAAAAAAAAGTTCATTTCAAAAATTTTCTAAGCTGCAATTAATGATTTTCAGGTAAGGTTGTGTAATGCAAAACTTTTCTTTCCCTTGAGACAATACATCCTTACATGAGGATTCAATTATTTTCCATTTAATTTCCTTAAAGATCCTGTCAAACTAATACAAAGCAAACTCCAAAGCAAGAGAGTGAGATTTACTTTTCCTTGGCAAGGAAACATCAGAAAAGCAAATGGGTTCATTATTCTTCTGACCAGCATCATCTTGTCAGAAAAATATTGACCATTCAGAGCAATTTTGAACAGAGAACAGTTCCTTCCTATCGTTTCTCTTCTAACTTTAGAGACTTGTTTACCTTTATGTCCATGTCACATATACCACAATGAGTTTCTGGCCCAGTCCTCCAGCTTGAGATGATAGATGCCACAGTCAGGTCTTCATGTTTTGTTTACTGAGCATAATATATTCAACCGTCTCAGAAAAAAATGAGGCCTCAAGATCAAGAGCTGCTTTGCTAAAACCTTCTTCTATTCTTTTTCGCTGCTTCACAGACCTCTAGTTTAGGGAGCCTTCAAACAACCACAAGGCATGTGGTCGCCTGGAACTATTGCATTGCAGTTGAAGCACATTTTTAATTGTATTTTATTGATCAAATTAGGTTAAGTTAATATAAAGAAGGAAATAATTTGTGAGAGAAATAATGAACTCAGCATCCTGCCTGTCCTCTCACTGATAGTGGTTAGCCACAATTGTTTTAAGCCAAGAAATTTCATCTTCTAAATAATACTGTGATTTGAAAATCTAGAATAAAATCATACACTGTACAACACATAAATTCTCTGCCTCTAAGCTGGACCACAGGTCTCACAGGTCTCTTCAGTTCTGGTAGACTTCAGCGTCTGCTTTTTTATATTAAGTCCTTTTCATTACTGTTGCCCTACTTCTCAAAAACATGTTCTGTTTCAAGCAAATAAGGAGAAACTTCATGAGAAACATCCAGAAGTTTGCCACTGTACATATACATCCTCAAGGGTGCAAAGTCCTGTAAGTCCTTCACTGTGTGATCTGTTCTCTTGTGCGTTCTTTCCTGTATTTGTTTAACGGAGCCAGTAAGAATTTGCAGTATCTTTCCATTTTTCATCCCGTTAGCAACCACATAGCAAAGGAATAGAATTTTAAGCTATCTCTAACATTTCAGCAGCTGGTAGCGTGCTTTCAGAGTAATGCAAAATAAAAGCGTGGGTTTGATCCTTGAGATTTTTGTAGACATTCTTGTTACAATCTTGATGCCATTTTCCACAAAATGTTGTGCTCTGTATACCTTGAAGAGCTTTAAGTGATACTATTTTTACAAGATATTTTACCTCATAATCAAATCACAGTCCATTTTCTGTAATTACCACAGCTGGAAAAATATGTATGCCAGTCTTTACAGACTAGACATATGATTACCAGTGTAGTGGTTATATTCTTTAATAATGCTACAGCAGAATAATGAGAAAAGTAACATATTTTTAGTCTGTAATTTTTCCAACATTACAGACAAATCCAGGACAGCTCTTAACTTGTTTGAAAGTTTGCTTGCATATTTTTAGATACAAGCTGGTATCTGTTCCAACACTTGTTATTAACAGCATTCACCTCTTGTCATCCTAGCGCTTTCTGAACTGGTCCATTTGCCAGAAATCCTATGCCAGTTTTCTATATTTTCATTTACTTCAGCATTCCTATGTACTCACTTTTTAAAATTTTGTCTTTAGGGTCTCCTGTTCTTCAATAGTATAAGCTTTTTCAGTGGTGGGTAGGACAGAGTTTCATCCTTTCAGGTTTGGTACTTTTACTCCTATACTGTTCCAGCCACAGTAAGAATGGTTTGTTCACTGCATGACATGAGTTTTACCCACTTGTGCTGGATGGAAATATAACAGAAAAAGTATTTCTGAAACCTTACTTGCATAATTTCGTCCAAATGATATTTTTTGATATATCAGTTACTGAGATAGGGTTCTTCAGAAAAAATGAAATAGTTTCCAGACCACTTTTACAGCAGCAGTGAGCTGGTCAATGCAATCAGTACAGTCTAGTGCAGAGCACTCCATCCTTTAAGGCCACCTGTCACTTGGTTACACCCAGTGATCCACCATCATTTGTCTTTTTAGTGCTTGCATAATCTTAATTGGTAGTTGGTAGTCTGGAGCAGCCTTATGCTTGTCTAGTTCTGTCATATTTGGTTTATTCTTGTGTGGCTTTGTCATTCAGCTGGTTTTCAAAATCTTTTGATTTGTAGGCCTCTCTTTTCCAGGGGAGGCACAAGCCCTGTGTGGCAGGCTTGTGTTCGCTAACAGCATGGTAGCTTTCATTAAACACCTGGAAGCAGTTCACAGATCACACAGTCTGTAGCTCCCTGGTTAAGTGTTGCTGTTAATACATCTCTGCTTTTTTTTTCTTTTTTTTTTTTTCACCAGTTGTTTCCATCTCTCCCTACTTGTAGCAAAGGTTAATCTAGCTTCATTTTTAGAAGTTTGCTTTTATCATCACACTTCATGTTTTCCAAAATTAAATTTTCTTTATTCAGCGACATTAATCGCTTTTTTTTTTTTTTTTTCCAGATTTCTGAATATTTAAAATGTTTGAAATTTTAACTTAGCACCCCTGTGGTACCTCCTCCTTCCTTTTGTTATTCCATATTAAATACCTAAAAGTTACGCTTTCTTTTTTTTCTTAAGAATTGCTTTTGTTTCCTGCACCAAGTTCCATAAATTTTGTAATTCAGTTACCTTGCCAGTCAGTCCATTACTACCATAACAATCTCAGGGAAAGTAACAGTCTTCTAAGGTTCAGTATTTTAAATACTGCTTCTCACTAGCACATCCATTTTCTTTCGATTTCCTTTCTGTCTTGCTGCTCCATTGATCGCACTAGTTTTACTTTCTCATTTTTCCTTCCTTTCTCAGCCTCCTATTTCTAGCACTAAGGATAGCTGATGCTGTTTCTGCCTTGAACCCTACTTCCTTATCTTTGCCTCCCCTAGCATTCTCCCTCCATTGCATTTCAGCTTCTGACAAGGACCAGCATTGCACAGAAGCAGGTGAAAACTGTGACAGGATGACCTCTCTGCTATTCGTTTTCCCTAAAGGCTGCATTTTCTCTGCCGTGTTGACTGTGCACCTGCCCTCACTTGTGGTAATTTCTGCAAAACTCTGCATTTCCAGATGATCCCCAGAGGAATCTGGATGGTGATGTGAATAATGTCCACGTCCTCCTGTCTGATATGACCATCACTTCTTTATTCTACCTGCCCACTTGTTTTCCATTTTTAATGTGACACCATCCTTCTCCCACTCCTGTACTGAGCCCTCTTTTACAAATGATATCTGGCTTTCCATTCTGCTCTTTTGGTAGCTGATGACTTCATTTCCTACAATGTGACCTGTGCTTCTTGCAAGTCCAGTTCAGCTGCTCTGTTTCTCCAAATGAGTAGTACTCTGTTTTACTTTCCTTGTATTGTTTCACCGTGCTCTTTCCGTCAGTGAAGCTACTGAGAACACTAAGCCCTACTGTAACTTTTTAATATATCAGATTTTAGAAAGAACAGGAAAGCATATGGCAGACTTGCAAATTGAAGGTTTGCTCTTCTTAAAGCTCTGTCCATGCTTTATTGTACTTGAAGCATCATGTGCAAAAGCCTTATACTAGTCTCAAACTAGAAAGAACACAAGAAAACTCACATCAGGCTGTTGCAAAAAGCTTGGAAGACAAAGAGAACTCTTGAGAATCTGAAATAAATTAAGTAATCCAGAATCTCAGGAAATGATAGAAAAAGAAAATAAAAAATTACTAAGGGAGGGCATTTAAACAGATCCTGTAACAAAGACAACTGCAGAGGGGATTGCAAAAGCACAGAAGAATGAAGCAACCCTGCTCAATAGGAAACAGGAGTGAGCAGCAGTATGCCAAAGGCCCTGAAGACTGATGGTGTTTCACAGCAAGCTGCAGCAGTGGAGCTCCCTGTAACATGACCACCATGCTAGAGGAGCGATGTAAGCCCTAGTGGGAGCATTACATGGTGTTCAAAGAAGTCACAAGAGTATCAAATGAATGTCCTAATATTTGTGGTAATAGATGGGACAGCACATTTGTTATCATATGCATATGTCCTTTTAGTAACTTTGAAGGGAAAGGAGAAAGTTTACTGAGGAAAGGAGGCACTTTGTTCCTGCTTGATAGCCAGATTTTGTTTTAAGTACCACATACAAAGATTGCCTATTGCAACAGAACAGAAGCAGAGAAAAAATGTGCTTTTTCATCAGGAATTGCTCAGCTGTGTGTACATGATTGTGAAAAACAAATCTTTTACCAGTTCAGCTATCCAAGGGAACCCTTTCTTCAACTTTTTTGACCAATAGTGAAAAAGATCATGTAAAACAGCAGCCCTATTTATGATGATGGCAGAAGACATAGTGTTTTCAGTACCACAGTGAGTCAAATAAAAGAAAAATTAGAGAAATGAGAAAGCCACATTTCCAGTATAATCTCAAAGCTATAGAAATGATCACACAAGAACACCTATATGGAGGAGAATACAACAAGCAGTAGAAGAGGCCATGCTGTAGGCTGCAGCCAGCACAAGAAAAGACAGCCAGACAAGAAAAAAGGCAGCAGTATGTGACCACATTGCAGCAGCATGCAAACAGCTAAAAATACTGGATAACATCCCAAGGTGGCTGACGCAAGAAGGTGCTTTCACATTCCCTCAGGAGATGGCACAATGGGACGGACAACACTGTATTTTTACACAAAGTATGAGAATTCAAATGAATTCTGGAACTGTTGCACAAAGGACGATTGTATCAGAAGTGTGAAAATGTTACAGGAATGTATCTGAAAAGATTATAGATTCTACACTCATCCAGCAAAGCTGTATTAAATGTTGGCTAGGGAGTCACTAGAGCCACAACACACAAGAATTAATGTAAGTGGAAGAAAGATAAAATTGGTTTTGGAGCAGTTATTGCTGTGGAAAAAATATATAACCGTTCAGCTGCAGACCTGGAAAAGACTTGATTCAATTCTGCACATGTACAGTATTACTAAAGAGTGTACACTCTTTATACATATATATACATATGTATATTAGGTGTTTATAGCCAATTCCTAAGGAAACTAGAGAAAAGAAAGGTGTTGCAATACTAATATGAGAAATTATCATCTACTTTTATTTTGATTGCTAAGAATGAAAGAGTTAACTACAGAAGGAGATACACTGGTGATAGAGAGTAATCTGTAAATAAAAGCATTTTCCAGGCTTTCAGAGAATAAAATAGAAAAGAACAAAATAAGATTGAGATAATTTGCCACTTCTTTTGTTGTCATCGTTCTTCATTGCTTTTCATTATCAATGCACTGTCGTTATTTCCAAAACAGGAAGGATCAGATATGTACTTTTTTAGTAGAAGCACAATTACATCTATAGGTATCACAACACTTAATACACATATGTTTTTGGAGTGATACTCATATGTCAGCATGTAAGATGCCTAAGTTGTCTGAAGCCAAAATGCTATTAGAAATAAGTGACACATTAAGCTTTTGGCAAATTTTCACGCAGAAGGATCTCTGCTAACTACAGCCCCTGTAATTACAGTCTCACCCTTTAAACACTTCTCCAGGCTTCTGTTAGTCCTCAGAAAGAACGTGCTCTATGGAGATGAGATTACCAACGAAGTATCTGACCGGTAAACTTGACAGAGAGCACAAAGCTGAGCAAATTGCAAAGCCCTATGTAGGTCAAACAAGACAACCTTTTCTTGGATATAAAGAAACACGAAGCATTAGAATATCTGTAGAGGTAATGGGAAGTGTTTCAAACCCTAACACATACAGCTTTTAAACAGGATCATGAAAATTCCAAGATCTCTTCCCCTTTCCCTTCTCCTTCCCTTCCCCTCCCCTTCCCCTTTCCCTTTCCCCCTTTCTCCTTTTAAGTTATTTTTAACAGATTGTCTATCAAATAAAATTTGTGGTAAATCTGAAATTAAGGTAAGGTATGCAATCTAACTTGTTCACTGAAAAGGTCCACATGCTTCAGCAGCTGTAGAAAGCAGTAACATTTAACTGTGTTTCAAAAGAAAGAATAAATGCAGTGGAAAACAAGAAGCCTGTCATGTATTTCAGACGTTTCAAAGGTACATACAAGTTCAACCCAGCTTTATGTCCCAGTGGAAATGAAAGTCTTATTAATAACACAGACATTTGAACAACTTACTGAGTTTAGTATCGTCTGTTTTTTGTTGTAGAAATGCTTCTTTAAGCCTTCAGTGACACAGTTGAACCCAAAATCATTTTTTTAACACAGAATACAGATGCTGTTGCTGCAACTTGGCAACTTTCTTTTCAAACTGAGCTCATCCCAGAGAAAGCAGTCTTAGGGATGTGTGCTTTGTCAGGGCCCTCAGTTATGCAGTAACCCAACAGAAAAAGGCTTAGAATCAAGAAGGAAAAAAAAAGAAAAAGAACTGAATTAAAACCGAGGCCTTTTCTGACCTTAAACAACAGCAATTTCAGCATCAGCCAGCTGACTCTAGTTAGAGACTCAGTGCTAAAAGCCCGTCAGAAACTTGCGCAAAACCGGGTGGAGCAGGAGGAAGAAGCCTCTGCCAGGTTTGCTCTCATCTTGGCAAGGAGCTGCTTGTCACTGACAGAGCGCTTCTGCACCGAGAACGTATTTGTACAACAGCAGAGCTTTGAAGGTAAGTGCTTTCTGACATTCACGCGGGATGCTGATATAAACAAATGCAGGACAAAAATACAGCAGTCAGGTGGATGGCCTTGACCACACAGACAGATGTGTACTCTATGAGACAGCTGTAAAATATATAACCTGAAGAGGAAAACCAGGCTCGTTTCCCACCTTGCAGAGTCATTTAATGGATTTCAGCAGTGAGTAGGCCACAAGGTTGTTTTGCTGGTATGGAAATGTAGTTTTTTCCTTCTCTAAATATACAGAGCAGGCAAAAATGCTCAGAGAATGTCATCCATAAAGAAGTAGAAATCAATACTGCAATATATGATACTCATGAAGACTTGATTTGGCTAAAAGCTCTTAATTTCCAGCCTAGCCCTTCATGGCATTTTTGCTGCTGTCAGAAATCTGCCCAGCAATGATTTATTGGCAAAGAAAATAGATAACTGAAGTAAGGCTCCTATGTCCATACTTAGTTACCAAATAAATTGCCTGATTTTCAAGCTTGCCAAGAACCAAAAGCTTCTGGGAGAACATGTATGATAGAGAAGGAAGAATTACATAGCAGATCAAAGCAAAGGCAAATCAGCCACAGTCCACTAAATTACATGGGAATAAATGAAGTCTATAGTGTCAAGTAGAATATATTTTGTTTCTTTTCACTTTTCAGTTCCAGTTCTCCAGTTAGCAACCCACGAACAAAACCACTAACTGCAGAATTGTAAGATGGTGACCAAATACAAAGAACTGGAAACCAATTCACCTGACCTGCTGGGACACATTTCCAGTGCTGCACCACATCATTTATACCTCTGAATACCTTCTAATCCATGATAATGTAATGAATTTTAAATCGCTATCTCCAGATATCTAATACAGAATGATTTATGAGATCTTAAACTCATTTAGATCAACCTCCTCTGGAAGACAGCATAATTTTACATCCATGCATTATCTTCAATGTGTCCTGCTTGATGCAAGCATGCAATGAAGAGTCTTCTTCAGAAAGTGCTGAATACTGCCAAATCTCCATTTTACTTCCTACAACTCCAGATAGCTAGGAGCACAGACAACATTGAGCAGATGCTGCTGATATTTGGTATCACTCAGGTAAATGAAAGTGGCCCCCAAACACCCCAGTAAATCAAGATGTTACAAATAATTTATTTCTAAATAAAGCTTGAAGTTCCTGTGGACTAAAGATGTTTCATGTTTCACTAAGAAGTAAATGGAAAAAATAGTGGCTAGCATATCCAGGCCTGCTTGTTACAGAATAATTCTGATAATATTCTGGGTGAAGAACTCCTTGAGAGCAGTGCTGCTGAGAAGGACTTGGGGGTCCTGGTGGATGAGAAGCTGGACATGAGCCAGCAGTGTGAGATGGAGGCCAACTGTGTTCTGGGCTGCATTAAAAAAGGGGTGGCCAGCAGGGAGAGGGAGGTGATTGTCCTCATCTACTCAGCTCTTGTGAGGCCCATCTGCAGTACTGCATCCAGGCCTGGGGTCTCCAGTACAGGAAGGATGTGGAGCTCTTGGAGTGAGTCCAGAGGAGGGCCACTAAGATGATCAGAGGGCTGGAGCACTTCTATGAAGAAAGGTTGAAGGAACTGGGATTGTTTAGCTTGGAGAAGAGAAGGCTCCAGGGAGATCTCATTGTGTCCTTCCAGTACTTGAAGGGAGCATATAAACAGGATGAGAAACGGCTATTTACAAGGGTGGATGGTGACAGGACAAGAGGGGAATGGTTTTAAACTAATACAGGGCTGGTTTAGGTTAGATATTAGTAGGAAGGTTTTCACTTAGAGGGTGGTGATGCGGTGGAACAGGTTGCCCAAGGAGGTTGTGGATGCCCCATCCCTGGAGGCATTCAAGGCCAGGCTGGATGTGGCTCTGGGCAGCCTGGTCTGGTGGTTGGAGACCCTGCACACAGCAGGGGGGTTGAAACTGAATGATTTTTAAGGTCCTTTTCAACCCAGGCCATTCTGTGATTTTATGAATATTCATAGTAGTCCAACTGAAATGACCGAGTGAAAGTCTAGACAACAGAACCCAAAGATTTCATCACATATCAGAAGTGACACAAATGGGCCCAGATTGGAGAAACAGTGAGGACCAGCTCATTAGAAGCTATGCAAACAGAATAAAAACGATCTTAGTAATGTTTATCACACTGGAAGCAAAAGGCATTTTAACTGGAGAATAAGAAACCCAGTGTTTCTGATCTACTAGAAAAAAAATTAAAAATAGTTACATTTTTCAACCACATCCAGTCCAATACTGCTTTAAAGTAGTGTTAGAAGTGTGTATGTAGCATTTTATAGAATACCATGTGATAGTCAAACACTGTCATGGAAGGCTATTCATAGGAAAAATATATAGTGAGTCATGTTTTGGTTAGAAGAGTAAAACATTCTGCTCACTGTACCCTGAATTTATCTTTGTATAAAGCTTAGCTCTCCTAATATATATATTTATATTTATATTGGCACAAATGTGACTGATCTTAGGAAGACAAAAAGTTAAAATTCTCCATGTCGAATGGACCTACACTAACTGACTTGCACCATACAGGGTAAATGCTATTCAACTCATATTACAGGAAAAGGGTTAGACCTGTAGACTCAACTATATTTTTGGTTTAAATTAGTGGTGAGGGAGCACGTAAGGCCCCGTCAGCGAGAAATTTACTTTGTCAAAGAATGACCTACAATTTCTGCATGTAAATCTATTTCTTTGTTTACCATAATGTTTTACCATACAGTTTTGGGGGTTGTTCTCTTTAAATGTGCATATCTGTATGAAGAGTTCAGGCATAGCCTCACCGGTCTGCCCTCATATACTATGCACATTTGTGACAATATAAGGTTCCCAGCTCTTGCAAAAACATGAGTCACATGGTAAAAAACTCCACTTTGTTAGGTCTTGTACAAGCCAGTTTGCTCTGACCATTCCAGCTCAAATGTTAGAACACCTTTTTCAAAGACTTCAGCTCTCTAATTTTCTACCAACTACCTCTCTTGAAGGAAACTAGCATCATAGCTTCTCTAGGAAGTCTCAGCCACAGCCCTCTACCTCTCTCTTTAATTCCTAGACTCACAACCTTTATTTTGTTAAGGGATTCTGCAGTCACTCTCTTTCATTAGCTTCTTCAGAGTGCAGCTAGAGTTCTTAAACCTCTGTAATGCCCAAGTTGTTGTCCGAGCCCAAGTCACAGCATGTATCAGAGCACCATTGAAGACCCCTCTCTTTGCCTTGGGTTTGTCACGTTCAAATGAATCACCTAATAAACATTCTCATCTTGTCCAACAGGGATTTGGATGTGTTCCCTTAAAAATACCTTGCTATTAAGCAGAGGTCAAAGAGAGTAGAGTTGTGCTTGCTGAAAGATGTGGCTATCCTGTTACAGGCAGAGAGCAAGTAAAAACATTCCAGCTGATGGGTTTTGAACATATCAGCAGATTCAAACTTCATTCTTCTACTTGTGTTAGCAGCTTCAGTGTGAATGGTAATATTGTAAATTACAAACAAACAAAAAATTAGCAAATTAAAACAAAAAAGAAAATCTATGATCAAATCCTACACCAAATGCCTGCGTTTTGTTAATGCTCAGGTGCTCATCTGAGCACTCAAGCATATTAGCATTTGCACAACAGAGATTTCAGCATGCATCTTGCAAGCTGCCAGTGAAAGTTCTCATATCTGTTCTGAACGTTCTTCTTAGAAATCTGACTGAACTTGCAGGCTAAGTATACTTGGAAAGATACACAGTGAAACAATCCATGTGAGTGTAAAGCCTGATCCTGGTTTTACTGCTTGTTTTCTTTTCATGGACAAATGAGTTTTATAAATCCTTGAGAATAAGAAACACCAATTTGTTATGCCATTTTTGCAGCTCCATTAATTGCTGTCCACATTTCTATGAGAAAAAAAGAAGAAAGAAAAAAAAAAAGTGATCTTATGCATATTCAATGTTAGTTTCCAGAAAATGCAGTCAGTGATCATGTTCCTATGAATGAATGGAAAAACGTTTAGATAGACACTAGTAGTAACCTAGTGATGCTCAAATAAAACCATAAAAAAAATTACTGAGGAATAGTTAGAGAGACAAGAAAATTTTTTAAAAAGAAGAAAAAATACAGCAGCCTTACCTTGTAATATTGTGATATAAAAAGGCAGCAGAGAAAGATCAGTCTGATTTCCTATTTCCTGTGCACATAACTCGTAATTTTCTTCTTAGCAGCGCTGCTTTAAAGATATATCCTGCAGCATATCAACAAATGTACTTGAAGAAATCAGAATCAGTTAAGAAATGATTAATGAGCATGAAGAAGGGACGCATTTGTAACAAATGTTCAGCCATCTCTGAACATTTTATGTTCTCACCTCCAGCTCACCAACTAACTTCAAGGGGCATTTACAGCATTCCCTGTGGAACTGCACTAGTCCAATCTCCAATCGCACCTTTTTATTTTTAAATATGTGTATGTGTGCTGAATATTTGCTTTCCAAGTTAAACAAAATGTTTTGCTACGTGATACTCTGTCTTCTTGTTTCTGGTTTACTAGGGACAGTAAATTCTTGTTTTACTGTGAAACATATCAGGTAGAGTCTTCTGCAGGCCTATGATGTAGGTTTGGTCTCACTTTGCTACCTAACAGTGGAAACTTCTTGCCACTTGGGTTTTAAACTAAGATAGCCACTGTGGCTTATTTATCTCTCTGTATAAGCTACAGCAATGGAGAATAAGCTTAAAGTGTGAATTATGAGTAATTTCTTACTGGCAGACCGGTAGAACCTCTAGACCTTGTAGCACAGGGCTGTAGGACATTGCACAGCAGCACTCATACATGTATGCCACTTCTGTACCTGTCATGATGGAGTCTCAATTATTTCTGCAGAGCTATCTGTCATAGAGCTGGAGAAGAGCTGTTGAAACCATGATTTTGATTTTTTTCTAACAGAACCAGTAAGGGTTGGGGAAATCATAGACCAGAAGTCATAGACCAGGATAGGAATTGTAGTTGTGACCTGAAAGAATCAGATGCATGGAGTTTATTAAGCCTGTGATACGGTAATACTTCATTTCAACAGCAGAAAGCACCCTCAAGTTATAAGCTAATTAGAGACATTAACAATCATTTGCATGTTAGGGGATATATTTTAGGAACAAGCTTCTTTGATCTTTAAAAAAAGCCCAATAAATTGTTGTCCTTTACTGTATCTAAATCAGGTAACTTGAAGTTAATATGAACTGAGTTTCAGTGTGCTGGAATTTACATAGAGATGATTAACATTTCAAAGGGAACAGAGCAAACATTAAATGCAGGCGTGTTATGTGTTTATGACTGGCGGGAAGGTTGGCTTATTGCTGTCCTAGGAGATGAGTCCTAGGTGACTTCATAATCTTTCCAGTACAGTAGACAATATTCAATTGAATTCAAGCACCCCAGAAGATGGTTATAAAAAGCACTGTGTGCTTGATATAAGCACTCAGGAGCAGAGAAGATGAAGAGGAAAACGGATTTTACTCTCTAATGAAGACTATTTTCCTGAAATACGATTATGGATTTTTATCCAATTCTTTCCCTAGGTTAGTGTAATCGGGTAATTCTAATCTGTATTCAGGACATTTGAGCCAGTAATAATTTAGGAATGAGAAACAATATTCTGGTCTCTCTTCACCTTTGCAGTCTTGAAAATGACTGCAGAATGTTGGCCCAAATACCTCATGTTATACCTGGGAATGAGTTGCAATCAATCCTCTGCTTTAGAGCCCATGTTTACTTGAGTGAGATTATTAAAGCCCATAAATAACAAGCAGCCTATTTGTGGCTCTCTGAGGCACAAGTCAAAATGAAGGGGATATATGGCACACTGCTCTCTCCTCTTCGGCTGCACTTAAGAGGGGGGAAATTCCCCTTTATCTATTCAGCTTGCTGAACTTTTTCTACACTGAGCTTTGCCTCTTTCCCAGCCTGATATTTCTTTTTTCTGTTCCTATACCCATCCCTTCCTTTTCCTTCTGCACACCATCAGCAGTATGGGGTCCTCACTCTTGCCACCCTAAGCTCTTTTCCCATTAGTGATTTATCTTACAACTACGCTGCCTGTCCATCTTCTTCTGATGTCATTAGTTGTCGCTGCCTCTACAGTATGCATAACATACTGCACTAACATAGAAACTGTGCTTTACTGGGAATACAAATGCTTTGGAGTGCACCCCACACACACCTAGTCGATGCTGCTCAAATTTTGTACTTACATGCAGAGAAATGGATGATAGCACAAAATAATACCAGCACCCTTTCCTATGCATGTTTAATTACTCCAAAGAAAATTTAATAAATTCCTTGTGTGTTAAGAAGGGCCCTGAGTATAAGCACACCAGGGAAATGGGTAGACAGGCTAGCAAAAATAGAGGGAAATGAGAAATTATAGTATAGAATAGAAGCAAAGCAAAATCTGCACATAATATGCATATATTTTTTTGAGATACTATTCAGTATCTCAAGCCCAATGTCACTTACAATTGCTCTGTAAGATTATCATGGTTGAAAAAGACTATTTTCTTTTGACATTAGACTGTATCAGTGGCCTTCTCTATTGCTTTTTTTTTTTTTGTACATGAGCAACAAGTCCTTTGAGCCTCTCTAACTTGTTTGAATTCCCACTGCTGTTAATAATTACAGACAAATTGTATGGGTCATAAGTGTGCAGCCAACTATCTAGAACATGATGAGGTGAAAAACAGGTCACTGCCAAGCTCCATTCTTTTTTTGAGAACCCACAGATTGAGATTTTGTTGTACAGCTTTGACAAGGTGTTTAGTTATATTTTATCCCAACTTGTATCTGTAAACATATTAATAATTAATAACAATGCTTTACTATATGACTATTGTAAATATTAACTGCTCTGAGAGCCTGAAATGAACAGTGCTGGGTAGGGACACAGTGTTATTATTAAATATTTAATACAACAAATGTTGCCTGTAGCACTGAGTCTACATTCCTACATTCAGTCATTCCCTTCGCACCCAGAAAACACACTGGGCAAAAGCCTGAGGTCTCCACCCAGGTTTAAGTGAAGTTTTATTCAGGTTAGCCCTAAGTGAAACACAGGGTAAGCAAAAATTGTGACCTGAATGAGTCAAGAGAAGCTTCTTGTCTGTAATGGTATGATCATAGCAGAAGGAAAATAAATAGCACCCTTCCATATTGTTTTGTTCCTTACTGAAAGAAAGGAAGATCTGAAAAAAAATTTTTTTTTTTTTTTTACTGTTTCTTTTTCTGCTGTTTTTAATCCCAGAAATTCAGCTCCTTTCTACACTGTTGGACTAATGAAAAAGATGACAAGTTAATTATGACAATAAAGCTGAGGGCAAAGGTCCTTAGTAAAATTCTGAAATCTTCTTGCCAGATACCCTTGTCACTTCCAGACTTTAATGCTGTTCAAGCTATCAAAAGGAGCTAAAAATCTACGTGGCTCTGTCAAAGCAGCAGTCCCCCATCTATGTATGTGGTGCCAGCAGCCCCAGCACCCTCCTAAGCTGTATCCTGCCCTTTCAGCTCCCAGAGAAAGGAGGCTGGGGCTTCCTGCTGCAGCCGGTGCCCACTACCCTGGGAGCAGTGTAAGTTAGAGCAGCCCCCAGGCTTCTTGTCAGTCAGTTGCCCTTCACCAAGAGATGTGCAAATGCTAGGCTTTGTTTGGCAACTAGGTATGTGTGACAAGTGTGGGGGTGACCCTGGATGGTTTGTAAGAATTTGGAAAAGGCTGTCACTCCTGTGGCGTGTTTGCATTATGAGCACAATAAATATTTCACTCTGAGAAGTCTGTCTGCTTAGCAGAAGCTATGTATCTTGGCAGAAGCAAATTGTCTTTTATCTGAATGCAAGGAGGGTCTTTAAGACCAAATAGCAGAAGGAATGCAGGAACAGGAATTGCAGGCAGGCAGGCACAAGCAGGCTTATGGTGGGACGTGCTTGGGTTCATCCCTGTGCTCTGCACAGAAAGCCTCATGGGCAGAGTTTGCAGGCAAATGACGGACTGGATGGGCTTGAAATGTGGCTACTGATTTTGAACCTTTCTTCCTCTAGAGCATTACTCCAACTACCAAATAAAAATTAGTTATTATAAACCAACTCCTGATTCCACCCAAAATCCAAACCCTATGTCTGAGAGAGCTCTCCAGATGCACCCCATCAGCCTGGGGCCATGGCAGCCCGTTCCATGCCCACCGCCCTGTGCTGCAGCCCCTGTCCCTGACCCCCAGCTGCCCTCCCCTGACAGCTCCATGCCGTTCCATCGGCCCTGTCGCTGTCACACAGAGCAGAGCTCAGCGCTGCCCCTCCGCTCCCTGTGAGGAGCTGAAGCTGCCATCAGGCCTCCCCTCAGCTCCTCTGCTCTGCACTGAGCAAACCCAGGGCCCTCAGCTGCTCCTCACACACCTTGCCCTCTTGCCTCCATCCTCATAGCCCTTCTTTGGACGCTCTCTAACAGTTTTATGTCCTTTATGTGTTGGTCAGCACCTGTATGCCTACTTCATGTTATACGTGCTCAAATTTCAGCATGAACTCGAGGGGCTAAGTGGTGTGATCTAATTGTACCCGTACAGACTGAATAGAATGTGGTCACAAGTCAGTGGCTTCTGTGGCCAGAAAATAAAAAATCACTTTGCATTACATGTCCTCACTCAGAGCAAAGCAAGGTCCCTTCCTGGGGGATGGGGAGCACTATCAGGGGTACATAATAAGCCTTCAGGATAACAGAGGAAGAATCTTATGATTGTACCTGGAGAGAAGTGTATGGGTGCCCATACCCTAAGGAAAGACAGAGGCAGAAATGACTGTTACCATGACAATAGGCAACAGTGTGTCTGCATGCAGAACAAAAAGATTAGCAGTCATCCAGGAAAGATTCTCATCAAAACCTTACCTTTCCTACTGGCTAATGAGCTGAAATTTAACCATTTATTTCAAAGACAATCAACACATTTGAATCACGCCGCTCTATCCAACCAGTAACTTAATGCATCCTGTAGCAATTACAGATTTTGTATATTATAACTTATTCACATCCATCTGCAGGTGTATTAGAGAGAGCACTAAGTGTGACATGAATGTGAGGAAGGAGAAATGTCTGCAGTTTAAAATTTTGCTCTATAGCTCTAGTGAATCCTAAATAAATTTGTCTATATACCCTTAATGCTACTATGTAGTTTGGTCCATTAATTCATTATTGCTTTTCACATATGCAGTCGTTTGCATAAGTATGAAATGAGTGTAAAACACTGTCATATTGATGTGATATTTTACCTCCACTTTGCACTGTTATAGTAATGATTCCAGGTTCAGGGCCCTGGTTAATAAAATGTCATAGCCCTTTCCACTGAAGCTGTTTTTGTGATCTTTCAGCTCTCGACTGTTGTGGATTGAAGAGAGTGATATACCCAAGACTGGTGCATTCTAAGGCCTGAAATTGCCTACCATCTGCTTAACTAGAAACATCAGCTTAAATCTGAGAAAATAATAGAGGAAAGTGGGTGACAGGTTAGCTTTGGTAAAGGGACTAGAAAATAAAAAAATCTGAAGGTGAACAAATGGTTTGAAGTGTAATACTTCATTGTGTGTTATTGGTATATGCTGTAAATTAATTGCTATGTAGTACATAAGTTCATTAAGTCATGTTTGTCCAGCATATAGATCTCTATACATGCTATGAAACAAATAAAGAAAGGGAAATGTACTGATTCAGACGTACAGACACACAAAAAGAACAGGTTGAGTGCCTCTATGCAAATAAGTAGGAAGAGTTGTTTGGAATTTTTATGCTAAGCTACTAGTCATTTTCCAAATATTCATTTAGATTTTGTTAGGCTCTTAGAGGAGGTAGAATCAAATATTTGTGAATCTTGCACGCAGCACTGCGGGTGGAATTGTGTTTTGGATTCCCTAACATGAGAGAGGAGTTACGTGGGTTGCTGCTTTGTACTCTCTAACAGGCTTTGCAAAACCTTCTAATTTAAAAGACAGCTATTATTTCCCCAAAATCTGACACAGCCAGCATTCATGTCCTGGTTTTCATTACTTTCATTTTTGGTGACTGAAAGCCTTGAACTGAGGTTTAATTTTAATCAGTTTTTTAACTTTACTCAGCTATTGTTTGCATTAGAGGCAAAAAGTAGGCATAAGAATTGTATTTTCTAGTAGGGCTACATTTATATGTGTTGCTAATCCAGGTCTTATTAGTTTCACTTAATACAGGACATCCCTCACATGACACATTTGTGGATGACATATGAAATATCCTAGTAGTATTAGGAAGATACTGCTTGGACTCACTTACAGGCTGGTTTTTATATGTATAAACAGCCTATTTCTTTGAGTTTAGACAGGATTTTATTACAATAGAGATTGTAAGTAGCCATTTTATTTCAGAGTGCTTGGCTTCCACTGGATACAGTGGAAGAACTACAACCCTCGATATTAGTATATACGTTCTCCATAAAAATCTGTAAAATTATCATAAGAACGAAATAATCATTCTGTTTCTCAAACTTAACAATCTTTAAATACCACAAGGAGGATTGTAAGCTACATGTAAGGGGTAATTTCTGCAGTATAAAAATTGGCAGATGCAAAATTTGCCTAGAGATACGGATAACATGCCACTTACAATCCACACACAGTGTTCTGTAACCAATTCTTTGTACACTAAAGTGAACAGAGGTCTTTGTGCAACAAAGGTAGATATTGTACAGGGCTTAAGTACGCATGGAACCACTTTCAAACAGCTACCTCTGTATCTCTCAGATACTCAAGATGTATTGGCACAAAAATCAACGCTCTAACATCTCTAATGCAGAATTCCAACCCAGTCAAACACATAATAGGATCAATTCATCTTTGGTTAAAGAATTTAATAGTTTCAGAGCATTGGACTCTATTTAGACCCAGCTTAAAGCTGAGCATTTAAGACGAATACAAGAATGCAATAAAATTACTGCAGTATTTTGGAATCTCTCCTTTCTATGTCTAGCTAAGAAATAATTCACAATACAGAAATATGGATGGAGAATACAGTCATGAAAAAGTTATGCTTAAGACACTACCCTAACTACTATTTACTTAAACAAGCTGTATAAATGTTGAGTCTCTGTGAGTGTTCCCCATATCTCAGGTTCAAGTGCACGTCCAGTCATGTTTGGATTTGTCTTCAGGATTAGACCTGGGTGTGCACCTGTAAAAACTGGATGCATGGGCTAGGAGAGTGCTGCAGTGTTCTGAAGAAGTTCAAGCTAATTAGCAGGCCAAGAGGGTAAAACATCATGGAGCATATCTACCCTACAATCTAGTCAATGTTGTTAAGACTTAGATGCCTAACTGCTTTAATTCCCCTTGAAAATCTTTTGTTAGTGATCATAAGAAGGCAATCATAAATCTCAGAGCATTTATTTTTTTTTTCATTTTGTTCTGGTGGCATTTAGATTTTTTTTTTTTTTTTTTTGCTAGAGATCTCTAGTTCTCAGTTTATCTTACTGTAAAAATATAATAATGACAACCACTTTAAGTTAGTTTTAAGATTGTTACATCACTTTAATCCAAAATGTTGAAATGTTTAAAACACTACAGCTGTGTTAGTAGCACATGTGCACCATTGTTCAGGGAATCAATGGTACATGTTGAATATCAGTCGTGTTCTAATGAGCTATTCTCATACTTCAAGATAGAAAGTATAGAAAATGATTAGCTGAGATTCTGATTACCTTTGTCTATGTTATAATAAGACCTTCTTTAAAATAGAGAATCCTGGACAACAATGTCTGCATCATCATCATCAGTAGCCAAGATTAAAAGATTCAAGAGTTGTGTTTGGAAAAGCCTGATAGGCTGATTTTTCAAAAAGCTATGCTACCCAGAACTAACTATTGCATTTAAGGTGCAATGAATATAGAAAAAGTAAGTTATTTACTTGAAGTAGTCAAATTGGAAAAAGTTAGAAATCAGCTTTTATAAAATGAGTGCTTCGATAATCCATGGTCAATAACAGCTTTAGCAGAAGGGAACCTAAATTTACTAGTATATATGGAATGAATGATTTAATCTGTCTCTGAGTGGCTGCCAGTGCTGGGATGGAATGCAGCAGATGTTTTTCATGGAAACTTTAAACATAATTTTCCAAAAGAAAGTGAAGCACAATATTTGCTGTAATTGAAATAGTAGGAAAAGCTTCAGTGGGTCCAGTAACTACTGTTTTCTTCTTAGTAACACCATTTACAGCCAAGTATCTCATTTCAGTTTTAATCATTTGTCAATTTAAGACTCAAGATAGTTTTGAATAAAGTAAATAAATCATCAGAGTAAGCTAAAATGGAATTAATTCTGTAGACTAGCAGCAGAATTAGCTATGCTGAAGTGAACAAGGTTGTGTAGCATGCAAAGCCTGCTCATTTAGACTTTGTTACTTATCTCAGCTGGTACATAGATGGGAGAAACAATATGTGAGAAAGCTTCTTCGCAGTTGCAGCCCCGGGAATTACAGGCAAAGTGACAATACACAATTCAGGTAATAATGAGATGTAGGAGTCTACATTTGATAAAGACAAAGAAATGTCAAATGAGGCACTGGCAACAGTGACCTTTGTTGCTGTTGTTGTCATATCCTCTGCAGAGAATCCTTTTGGGGATGGGATCTGTCCCAAGGGCTCTGCAGTGCCAACTCAAAGCCTCTGAAATATTCCTTCATGCACAATAAGAGAATACAAAGGATCTTGACTCATAAAAATACTGTTTTACCTAAAGTTACCAAGCATTAGACAAGAGAAGAAGTATTTAATGCTATGCAAATAACAGGGAAAACTTTCAGTAGATATGTTTATGTGTGGGAAATCCATGTAATGAAATGCTTTCAAGAGTGATCCAAAATTTTTAAATTAACATTTATATTATATGATCACAGAAAACAGAATGGCAAACAACAGCACATTAATCCTTTTGGTAATCTCATTAATTTATTTGGGATAAGTATCTAGACAGGTTTTAAAATCCAAATACAAATTGTAGGTATGGATTATGCCACAGTTTATGCCAAGGAGGTACAAGGTACTGTGCTTGATTAGAAAGAGAGAAACCATAAGCCAGTCCACAGCCCACACAATAATGTTCACCGTAGAGCTATTCCAACTCATTTAGAATGGCTCAGTGATGAGGTTTTCATGACTTCCTCTGGGAGATTATTTTACAGAATTGTAAATCTCAGAAATGGTAAGTGTAAATATTCCCTCATTTAATTTAATTGACTATTCTCCATTATTGCCCTTTCATAACCTTGTAATTTCCCTTGTTTCTTACTTCTCATGTTCTTTTAAAACTATTTGCTTGAATGGCTACTAATCTAACAGGATAGTGAAAAATCCTTCTTTCTCGTATTTCTGCATGTTTGATCCACTGTTTGACCTGCAGTAGGACGGAAGGAAGAAATTCACAGGAGGCCATGTACTCAGGAGGCATGTACTCATGGAGGGACTGGCTCAGCTTGCACCAGCCCAAAAGGACTCAAGGGGAGGTTTCCATGGCTTTTGCCATGCTACCTGAGTACTTCAGCAGCATCCATGGCTTTATTCCTATAGCACTCCTGTAAGGAAGCAAAATAACCCCATTTTAAGATGGTGTGGAAGTAGAAGCTAAGACATTCTCATCAATTAGGTCTCCACCACACAATGTGGTACCAAGTTGAGATAGTCAAGTTACTTCTAACAGATTAGGTAGGGTGCAGAAACAGCATCTCACAGTGTGCTCTGTACATGTGTTCTGCACAATGTAATTTGCACGGTAAAGAAGCTAACTTGGCTATCCTTACCATGCACTAAGTGGTGTAAGTGGTGTCTGTGACAGATGTTGAATAAGTTCAACTTTGTTAGGCAGCTAAGAAGGAGTAAGTTGCCCTGGTACTGGAACTGTGGTGAGAAAATTGCTGACTGGCAGGAAAGTCACAGAAGAAGATAATGACACAGGATCTATCATAGTAAAAGCCTGTGATAGTATCAACTTAGTTCTGTAAACTTAGGGTAAAAAACAGAGAATATTAAATCTAAAGTTTTTACAGCAATGATGTCTTGCCTCTGTTGCTTGGTTACTTATTAGGTTGTTAATGTTCTGTTGTTTTTTTGTTTTTTGTTTTTTGTTTTTTATTTGATAAGCTGCAATCTGCTGCCTTTATAATAACTGGAATCAGATCACCTCCTTGATCTGTCAGAAGTATTGAAATTTTACTCTGGTTTCTCTGAAGGCGTGATTTTGACATTATCTTTATGGAGGAAATCTGTGTTTCTTTACAGGCTTATTCCACATAGGAATAGGAATGGTTATGCTCAGCTGTCCCTGTCACGCTAGTGTTGAGAAGCCAGCAGAAGACTAACATAAGACAGGAGTAGATGAAGAGATAAAACTTTCAGTTCTTCTTTAGTCAGAGCAACCAAAATTAACAGATGTCCCGTATTCTTATGGCTAAAGTCCAACTCAAAATATCAGTAGGTCTAAAATAGAATCACTGGCTTTATTAAAAAAAAAATAAATTTAATCAGGATCAGATCATGAAGCCTTCCATGGATAAGTCAGTAGAGCTACTTCAATGTTAAGCAATTATAAAGAAAGAGGAACCAAACTCTTAATACACTCTGTAGGATTTAACCTTGAGTGCACAGCTCATAATACTTCAACTCTACTCTTTGTACTTCTCCTCGGGTTTCCACTCACACCCATTGTCTTCAGTTCCTTTTATTTCATGGCCCCAAAATGTTCAAATGTCTGACAATGGCTTCTCCATCCACAAATGCTTTTTTTTCCCCCCCTTTTGTTCTCTATTTCTTAACTTTCTCTTAAATTTACTAGATGTCAAAAGCCTGTCAATCATTCTCCTCTCCATCTTTTAGTACCTTCAAATCTCCTCCTTGCCCTCTTTAAAACCCTGCAGTTCTTCCCCGCCTGTCTCCTGCTGGCACTGGTACATGTACTCAGTAACTTAGAGGAGGCAGTTCTGCTTCTTCGAGTTCAGTAAATGGATCAGCTCAGCAGGGAAGGGCAGGAGACTAGCATGGAAGTGACAAGAAAGTGCTTTTAAAATGATCTAATAAGAAATGGAGGAGTGAACATCTAATGGTCAAGTAAGAGAGGGTATCATCAGATAGTAAACCTCTCGCAGGCTTGCTTTGTTATGTTAAGAATAGATCCTTGTGACAAGTGATGTGCCGTATCTTCTAATAAGTTATGATGTTTACTATAGCTCATGTCCAGCATTTTACTCTTCATACCTGCAAGGTTTGTTTGCTTGTTTGTTTTAATTAGTTTTATGACCGATTCATGAAATGATTAATGAAATATGAAAATAAAAAGTTCTTATAGAAAAAAATATATTTTTGAAAGTGTTTTTACTATTATGAACAGTTCTCTGTGGGAAATACAAGCAATGTTTATTCTGAATTGACATTTTACAAAGGGTTATTCTGTTCTCAAGATAATCTTTTAAATAGTGAGTAACCACAGAAATTTTTAAAAATGACAAGTATCAAACATGTTTAAATATGTTCTTTTTGTTTTGTTTTGTTTTTCGGGTTTTATTTTTTTTGTGATGCTCGCCATTTCATTTACTCTCTCTCAGTCTTTCTTCTTTTTCATATATCAGTCATCTTTATACTATTTTGTAAAGAATGACCTTTACCAGCACTGTTCTCAGATTTGTAGAAAATGTCATTTTGCTCTCAAGTGACATGAGATTCATGCAGGAAAGTCTGCTGCTCCACAGCCCTAAAAACAGCTGCACCCTTCTTTCCTCCTAGGCTTGATAAGTGGTCGCTTTCTGCAGGCCTGCCCAGACGAAAGTTGGGACACCCACTCTTAATAAAGACTATTATTGGTTTCCTCCAATTAGTCCCTTTTAATGGACAAATTGCATAATATATGCATAGTATATGCATAGTATATGCACAGTATTGGAATCAAATAAAAGGCTCTTATCTAGTTGCTTACGTGGGCTGTAATATTACCTTCCTCATTTTATACTTAACCTCCTCATAGGTCTTAGCCATTTTGACTGCTCTATGCCTCTGGGGTATAAATCCAAAAATAAAAATGACAGAAGCTCCCCAGAGGGTACAGATTCATCCCAATGTGTTCAAAACTGTACTGTAACATAAGATCTTAAAACTGTTCTTCCTGATTTGAACATTTAACTTCAGTGTTGTGATTAAAAAAAAAAAAAAAAAAAAAAACACCAAAAATCAAAGCTAGAAAATTGTAAATGTGTGGATTGAAAACCATGTAGTTACTTACACTCTCTATTAGGATGGCTACGAATAACTTGTGTTTGTGAAGATTTCACTCATTTATATAGTTGTAGAACTAGGGTCAGAGTACCTAGAAAATATAGTCTGATTTTATTTGCAAAGTTATTCTTAAATCATCCTCTGACTTCTAATATTCTATATTTAGTCAGCCCTAATCAATGCTGTTGTAGTCTGTGACCTGTTAAGAGATTTAACATATGCTTACAATATAAGTATTTCTATTAACTTTGGTAGGACTACTCATTGGGCAAGGACGTGTAAAAGTCGTCAAGAGAGCGAATGCCAAGTCCTTCGCTGTTTAACTCTTGGCAGGAGAATAACCCCAGGCTGGACTGAAACACTAGGAAAAAAAACAAGTATATAGACGCTGTTGCTATTCTCCTGAGTCACACAGGCTCTAAAAATATTTTTAAAGCTGTACGCTTCAAAATGAAAGAGTGTATTAAAACCTTCAAATTATTTACTTTAAGAGAATGTATATATGCAAATATACACCTGTACCTTTGTTTTTCTATCTGTATTGAAAGGTATTGTTCCTTAAGTTAAGGCATTCTTGTGGCTTACTTTAAAGGAGAATGCTATTCACTGATTAATTAATAGAGAAGCAGCAGTACCCAATGGCAGCAGCAATAGCATGGTATTACAGTTTGAACAGCTGCTATCGTTAGGACCAGACTTGGCAGTCCCTTTTGAATGCACACAGAATAGGCCCAAACAAAAAGAAGTGACTCAGCAGTGTCCCTAGAAAGACTTTTCTGCCCTACGCTGAAGCCACACCTCTGTGGCTGCCTATGAGTCAGCAGAGCAGAAATTAAATTTTCAATGCATCTGAGCGAGTTCAGCAGGCAAATAGAAGTTGTCGTTTCCTGGCAGTTTGGTTCCCTGTTGTGTCATTGACCTTGGACGAGTTATTCAGCTTTCCAGTATTTCACCTTCTACACAAAATGAATTTAGCAAGACCTGACATCACACAGAAGTCTTTAGACTTCAGAAGAAGGGCAGCCATATATACAAAGGCAGAATTTAGCACATAGCTCTGCCACAGTACTGTGGGGTCCTCAGATGACTTTTGACCAAAATGAAATATAAATTATGCAGGAACCATCTAACATTTAATTAACTGAAGTCTCTTGCTATTTCCAGAGCAGCATTTTAACAAGAGAAATTAGAGAAATATTTTACTGCTAGAAGCCAGCTTGTTCAGGCAGAACTGGTCTCTTCCCATCATGATAAAGCTGCAGATTCTTGTATTTTCTGAGTCACATAGCTCCCAATTCCTCATATTACAGCTCCCATTTTTCCTACGCTTAGCACTGAAGAGCCAGTGTAGCTAACAAGGTAAGATGAAGGCTGGTGTTTATTGTACACTCACAAACAGAATTGCTTAGTAGTTTAAGTCATTTTGCAACTGTACAAACACTGGGAGCAGTAGGAATGCACTTATGTCTCCAAGGACCTAATCTGGTTTGCAAAACTTCCACTGGTGGCACTGATACACAAAAAAGCAAAAATCCATCTTTGCTCCCTGTTTGTATGTGTAGAATGCAACTGTAGCTAAAAAATAATATATTAGCATTTCTGCATTGATTTTTATTCATATTCTCAAGGCATTTTATTTACATAGTGTGGTAAGAATGATATCAGTTTACATTTCATATTTGGAAACTGAGCTGGAAAGTGACAAAATGATTCCTACAAAATCATCCAGTGCGTCAGTTCTAGAAATGTGCCGGTTTCAATAGAAGTTACTGGTGTGTGTATATCTTCGTATTTATGAACCTCTGACTATTAGAATGTATTATTTATATTTCCACAAGGCTTATTCCTCTGCCTGTGCCATAATATGTATTCTACAAAGGTGGAATTGTTGTCATTTTTCTGTTGTCATTTGTGCTGTGATTCACTGGACTATTTCAGATGATAATGAAGCAGCACTGCAGATACTATTAAGATATGAGCAAGAATCTTTGTGAAGACATTGAAAATTCATTATCTCAACCAAGGTGGCCCTTGAATTAAAACCAAAATGTGTGAGTGGCAGATTTCCAGTGAAAATGTGACTCAATCAAGGTTTATTCTGTCTGTGCTGACCCTACAACATCAAACATTTTCAAATGCTGTCACAGTTTATCCTGAGCACTAGCAGTTTGATTTACATGCATGCTGTGTGCCAACAACACATACACTGAGAGCTGGTTACAGCGTTAAGTAGGGAGAATTTGTCACCTGTCCACATCAGTGGCCTGAGGTTTTCAGTGGTGACAAGCAAATTTCCAAGAGCCTAGAAGATTGGCTCCAGGCCCAGCACTTCAAATCATCAGAGGTTGTCACCCCACTAAAGAAAACAATAATAAAATGACAGAAGTGCACCTCAAAAGGATGACAAATCACCCAGAAATGGTCTCTGCCAAGCTCCCAAGTACAGAGAAGTATGTTATGGAGCTGGTGATGAGGAGAGCGTGCTGCAAGCCCTGGGGTCAGTGATAGAGCTGCATTTTAGGTTGTTGCTGTGCCGAGACGGCGAATCAGGCAATGTGAAGAATAAGGGTGTAAACTAACTAGCACGGGTTGAAGGTGCAGAAGTCTGTTTTTAATTTGCATGAAGCTGCTAATTTTTTAAAGAATGGAGTAGCATATCTCTAATTTTAACTGGGGGCTTGTAATTAGTATTTTCATAAAACGTGGTAGAAGCTGCAGGCTTTGCCAGAGGAAACACCAGGACCCAGTTCTGCATCAGTTCCCTGCAGGAACAAGCCTGTTCAGCCAGTGGGAGTAGGCGAGATGTGGAGACCACTGCATGTTGGATTATGCAGGAGGAATCTTTGAAACAGCCCCCTCCTCCCTCGCTCAGAAAATAACTTGATTTTCTCTCTGAGAGTGCAGCATTTTGATTTCTCCCCTGAGCGACAGCAGATGGATAGAAATAGTTTCCACTATTACAACAATATTTCAGTCCCTCAATTGTTTCCTCCCCTACAGAAAACGAGCAGCTGATTTTATCCGGGGCAGTTTCTCTTTCGCTGTCTTTTATATACCTAGAATCTGTTTGGGGCTCACTGAATTCCTGTCTTTGTTAGCTCCTTTCCCTTCAGTTTTCTCAGTTCTAGGGGCCCTGTATATCTCACCACAGGGTCATCTCACAGCCATCTTACAGCAGCCATCCTGGTCACGCACCAAGAGCCAGGCAGCCATCTGAGCCACTTCTCTGTTCTCTGGTGGCTGTCAGAATAGGCTGAGAAGTGAGCGCTTCCTTGTAATGCTGAAACATGAAATAACAGCACCGGAGTGCATCACCTGCCCCGACAAACACTTGGAATACCCTAACTTACATGTTGGCATCACTCCTCTAGCTTGACATGTCAATAAGATATTTTTTAACTGAATTGAAATTGAAACATTAACTCAGTTACCGGAGGGGATAGTTTAGTGGTCTAAGCATCGTGTTTAAAATACCCAGATGATTTCAGTCTCACAAGATCCCCTGAGCCACTTGTTATTCTGAGATAAGAGATTCTGAGTTTCGTGCCATTTGTTTGGTATGTTTCCTTTTCTCTGCGACATCTTCAAAATCAAATAATGCACCTTGTGGTAGTTTCTGAGTAAAGAAACTTCAAAAAAACTGCAATCATAATTTTCTCTATCCACCTCCACATTGTTTATTGGATCACAGCATACAGTGATAACCACTTTTTAGATGGGGAATTAATAGGCAACCTCTCAGCATTACTTAGAGCAGTGAACTGAGCCTTGGTCACTCAAGAAAGCCATTGCCTCAGTTTTCCACCAACCACATGTCCTCGCCAGCTCTTGACTCCGCTTGAGCTTGTCCCTGCCAGTAATTGCTTTTAAGTGGTTAGGCAAGCTGTGTATATAATTTGTAAAGTAATTTGGAACTGTTTGAAATGAAAAAAGTAATATAATGTAATATAATGAGCCAGACATTCAGCATACTACTGGTGACTCGAGACTTGTTCCAGATGAGGATTTGGGAGTGTTAAATATGTTCCTATGACATAGTGCTCTTCCAAACTGACTTTTCTGAAGTATAATAGTTGAGTTCATGCTGGTTTATTTTTCACAGAGTTTTGCAATGCAAAGCCTCACTTAACAAAATAGGGCAGCCCTGTCTCCCACAGATGATTCTGTCAACACTGGGAGATAGACAAGTGTTGGTACTTCCAAAAGAAGACTAAATTCCTCATCCATCCTCCATCTTAGAGACACCAATGTCTCTATTCCCATGCCACAATATCTTCATTCATCACACTGTTGTTTGGTTATAAAGAGATAAAGGCAGCTTAGATGCCAGAACAGCCCTGCAGGAGGAAATGTGTGGTTTAATTTTGATTTAATGGCCAGATTTCGTCTTTTTTTTTTTTTTTTTTTAATAAAAATCATGGAGAAAAAAATCCCATTCTGAAGGATGCCTTTAAGTCCTTATTCGGAGAACCTGAGGCCAAAGCTGAGCACCAGCTCTGAAAAGCCATGCCCTCCTTCTCTGCCAGAAGGCAGAGTATCTGCTGTACTTTTCCACTTCCTGGCAATGCACTTCCTTCAGAGCTATGTGAGTTAGTTTAAGGCTCTTTCTTCCTGGGTACGTTGTTGACATCATGCTTCTTTTCTGGTGTAGTCTGCCCTGGTATACAAAACACTGGTATATCCTTCCCACTGGTTCTCCCCTGAAGGATGAATCATAGATCACAGGGTTATCTGGTATGGTAGAAGAACAAGAACTGTTCTCAGGGGATTTCTGCATATGGATCTTGGACAAAGTGTCTATATTCCATTTTTAAACAAAACAAAACAAAACAAGGCAAAAAACGCAAACAAACAAGCAACAACAACAAAGACTTTTGAAGCTCAGTTTTTCTTTCACCCACTGGATTTTCCTTCTTTTCATAGCCCCAACTATCATGATTTCCTTTGTTAAAGTTTCTTTTTTATTACGTGCAACCTGCAGTCTAGAGTTAGTCATTAGTAGTGTGGAAACCCAGTCAGACTGGTCAAGGGAGAAGTAATTCTCAACACAGCACCAGCTCAAGAGTCGTTTTTTTTTTTTTTTTTTTTTTTTTTTCAAGAGCAGCCTGGAATTTTCTCTAATTGTTCATTCACCTGTAGAAGAAAATGCGTCTGGGGTTGTATTTGCTGTTTTCTTTTCCTCTAACTTTTAACAGCGTTTCTATACGTAGAGGAAGCATGATTTCGGAAGCATGATTTCTTTTTCTTCTAAGTGTCTATAATCATCAGTTTGGTGAACAACATAGTAATATCAGTAGCTTGATTTTAATTGTATTTCTATATAGTGAAGCAACTAATATGGCTAGTTATGCTTCTAAGACATCTGGATTTTGCAGTTGGCAGTGTTGTTGTTTGACTGCTTGACTTCACAGCAAAGTGACAATGAAAACGTGTTTAAACAAAAGAAAAAGAAGAAGGAATAAAGCTGTTTTAAATGCTTCCCTTGTCTTTTTTTTATTGTTGTTAGACAACACAGGCAACAGTTATACAACAATCTCTGAATATAATGAATTCATTCTCTGAAAACATAACTCCAAATACTCTGTGATTATTTTCAAAATACCTGCCAAGATTCTAAAGTATGATAATTAATGAACTTTAATATGTGACACAAATCCTAATTGAAGTAAGAGGGGTGTAGGGAACACGAATGAAATGGAGCTGATCTTTTGAAGTACTTACTCTGAACCCTTCAATCTTATCTTTAATTATTAGTTTTAGGGGAGGGTCTTGAGAACTTCAGTGCTATTCAGATGCGTTAATAGAGAGCCATTGAGAGAGTGAATACCTCCTTAAGACTGTTTTCAACGTATTTTTTTTTTCAGAATTGAGGCCTTGAAAAAAGACATGGTGAGAAGCATAAGGAGATGAAACAGCTTGGGGGTATTTCACAGAGTAGGCAGGAGAAGAGGTTATAGGATGCAGCTGTTGTGATGCCTTAGCCCAAGGCACTGCCGTTCAGCCCTTAATGACTCTCGCCCTCTCAGCATTCCCATTCATATTTACAAAGGAAATGAGACGGCAACGGTGATTAAAACCAAGTAGTTTTAGTGAGTTGGGAAGGACTAAGAGCAGAAATAAATGATAAAGAGTATGCATGATTTTTTTTTCTTGTATTAATTTAATGATGTCTAAGACAGTCCAAATGTAAAATAGAATCTTACAGAAAAAAAAAAAAAATCGCAAATGATATGACAAAAGAGGGTAGTTGTTTTCTGCAAACTCTTCTTCATCTGCTTACCTTGTTGCTTGCAGCAATTTCACATTCCTGTGTACTAACTAGTTGAGAAAATGTATGCTGTCTAACCAAATAATCAGAGTTTTAACTTGTCTGGTCTACAGAGCATGTACCACGAGAATGGTGGGGGAGTGAAATAGGCACATAGAAAGCCTGTGGAGACTTTGTCTTTGGAGACCTTCAAAATTCAACGGCACGAGGCCTCCAGCAACCTGACTTATTTTCAAAGTCGGGCCCACTTTGAGAGAGAAAGGTGGGAGCAGAGGACCCCCAGAGATCCCCTCCAACAGAAATTGTTCATTGATTTTACTCTGAGGAATTGGTGCTGCTTTGTGTGCCCTGAATTCGGATTCAGTTCCTCCTAAAGGAAATAAAATTCCCTACACAGTATTTCATATTAATAAGAGTAGAATTTGGCTGTATGTTTATGCTTGAGTCAGGAAACCGAAAGGTAAGTTTGAAAAAAACCTCAGTTTCCTGATTGTCTTGCCCTCTTACCTATTTGCACAAGTAAAACCGTAAGAAAAAAAAATGACCTTTACTGCTGTTTTATATTTGCTTTCAATTAGAAATTGCTCTATTTCCAGCAAGTGGTATTTGCTAATATTTAAAAAGATTTTATATGAGTCCCTCAACTGAAGAAAACATTACAGTTTTTAAAACTGTTTGGAGGACTGTTCCTGTTCTGGAACCCCATAATATTTAAGAAATCCTTTGGATCAGAAGGAAGGTTTGCCTCAGAACTGTTACATGTCTTAAAGATGAGAACAATGCCAAATATTTTGTCATCTGTTCTGGCAGCTGTCAGGCTGAAAGTTAAGAATGGAAGAATTAAGAATGGGCCTCGGACATTTTTAAATTAGGCCTGAAAATATAAACATTTTTCTTTTCAGTCCTACTGTGCTTCAGGTTGCTTCTATTTTGCTTCAGATTATTTTAGGGGATCAGAACACATGCGAATGAAAAGCAAAACAAAACTGCAGTGATACACTAATTATCACGTTCCTTGGGAAAGAAGCAAATGCTGCTGTGGCAGAAAAATAGAGAAGAAAGACCAAAGACAAATCCAATTCCTTGACATTCTTTGCCTGCCAAGATTCTTTAGTGAGAGGATTGAGAGGATAGGTGAGCACACAAGCAGTACTTCCATTTGGGCTGTGCTGGTGCCCAGAGATTGCAGTTGGCACTGGGCTCTGTTGTGCACATGCAATAATGTAATGAATAGCTCATGTGAAACTCTTCTATGGCAATAGCTAAGTATAATCTGGGAAATAACCAATGAGCAGGTGGTACTCATCAGTAGTGAGATGATTATGATCACAGCAGAAGCAACAGTCAGCACAGTCACAAACTAACTGTTGCTGAAGGGCTTTTTGGTATGTCATCTATACAGCCATCTTTGGCTTACATAGCCAGCAGCACTACAGTTAGTGAATGTCTTTAACATGTTCATCATCACTATCCTTCTCTCTGATAGGCATGCAGTAGCTTCCTCGAAGGCAGCATTCACATACTTAACTCACTTGGGGCCCTCCACCCTTCAGGGAGCACCGGAGGCCAATTCCCTCCCGCATGCCTGTGTCCCAGCCCTGCATGGGACTGGGGTTGTAAGAAGGGATCCCAGCTGAAGTGTGCTGTCGGGGGGGGAAAGCCTCTGTATGATCCCACAAGCAGAAGGATTTCAAGACCTCATGTCCCCCAAGGTCAAGGAGGGACCTCCCTGCACTGTGCTCCCTCTGGGCTGCAATGCTCCAGGCTCGGTCTTGGCCACTCAACCATAGCAGGGCAAGTGGTAACACTAGCAGTCACTGGCACCTCAGCTAGGCTTGCCCTGTCCATTTACGCATCGCCACAGTCATGTGGTATTTAGACAGCAAATACAGTGCTAAAACAGAATTACCACCTGTATGTTTCCCTCTCTCTATCTCAGATTGTATTTGAGGAAATTAAGTGTGTATACATTAGTATCAACAGTCTCAAGTGTAGTCTTTTTTTTTTTTTTTTTTTAATAAATGTCAATGACCCAGAAAGCTTGATAAATCAATTATTTGCCTGATTTGCAAGGCAGGTAAAACATGAAATCAGCATCATCTGAAGGTCTGTAATAGTTTCGAGTTTTTACTTTTTTGAAACACAACCATATGAAAATCTTGTGCATATATGCTACATATGGACTTATTGGCTGAAATACTCTTCAGTTTAATTTTGTCTGCCTCCTTTTCATTTTAATAACTGATTATCTTCCTAAATATACTATGCAAATTAATTGACTCTATGGTTTGACTACAAAAAACAAAGGTATAATCAATGCCCTTTATCCATGCATGGCATTTAGGTGATTAGGAAGCAAAGCATGAGTTTCAAAAAAGCACAGTAATGTATTCTTAACAATAAAAGGGAGTCTGATTTCTTTCCCAAGTGGAATGGTGTTAAAATAGCTTAAAAGAGTTAAAAATAGAAAGTTTGGCAGACACATTATGCACTGTGTGTACTGTTGAATCCCTTTGCTTTCAAGGCCATTTCAAAGGTTGTGGTTTAATGTCATAATTTAAGGCTCTTACTCCACACTGAAAAGGAAAACACATGCACATACAGAAAACACACTAATAAATACAGCAGAGGACCCAATTCCTGTAGTTTGTAACCGGACAATATTCGCAATGAAGCTGAAAGCCCTGGTGTACACATAGGGGGATTTTTGCCTTTTCACTTTTAACTGTCACCTAAAACTGTCATAATCCCTTTTCCATACACAAGTATGTTGAAAACTTTCATTGGTTCCATCTTTATTTATTTATCTATCTATTTATTTACCACTAATATTTACTGGAAAAGTACCAGCTACCATTGCTGCTGATGGACCTGAAGGTGAGTCGAAAATTGCATTGCTCAGCATCTCAGCTGCATGTGCCTCATGCTGAAATGTAAAATGCCACTAAGTGAAGAAATAAAACAAACTGTGTCCCTTAATCTGCAGCAGAGAACAGCTTCCGTGTTTTTTTCCATCTTGTTGCTTGCTTTGTACAAAATAGAGCACAGCAGTCTGATCATACAAAGGTACGTATGGCTGTCATCAGCTTTGTCAGTGGCATGTAGCACTTGTGTGCCTTTTAATGAGGGTTACTGCAAATGTGCTATGCTAACCCTGCGGTTAGTGTGTTCCTGCTCCCCAGGAAGATTGGACGTGGCACCCAGGTGTTCATGTTCAGTGCTTACACCTAGCATACCAACCCTGAGTGCGCAGCTCTGGAAAACCGCTATAGCTGCTTGTGGTTATGCGAGTTTCTAAGCAGTTTTTGTGTATTAGCCTACAAATATTAAGTACTGTATTGTGTATTATATTCTGGAAGGCTACCAAAACTTTCTGCTTTATGTTGGCCAGAGAACTGCAGGCTAAGACACAAGTGCTGCTCTGTTCTACATTGGCTCAATTTCTAGAACTGATGTTTGTATAAGGAAATACAGGGAAAACAATAAGTATTTCATTAGAGTAAGCACAAGCCTACATTTCAGTTTCACTTTCCACACTTTGTTCAACAGACTGGGAGTTCTGTTAGGACTTGCTCAAAGCAGGAGCAATAAATAATTCTTCTTGTTCTTGCCCCAGTTTATGTGTGCCAGAGAGGAAATATCTCTAACACTCAGCCCTCACGTTGGCCCTAAGCATCTTGGCAGACATACTACCAGCTTATCTCTTACAAACATGGAAACTTCAAAAGTTTCCACACATTCACCTTTATTTGGATTTGGTACCTTTGTGGAGGCAGAGTAACCTGGGTTTGTCTGTTCCACGTCACTGCACTCTGCACTCAAATTGTTAGGCAAGGGGAGCAGTTAAAATAACTTCATACCCTTCCCCAAATACACATTTGCATTTATTGGACAAGATTTCATGCCAGGGTATCACCTAGTCTACTGAAGGAGGTAAATATACACAGCAAATATAAATGCAATTATAGGTTAGCTTTATAGGTTAGGAAAGGTATTCAATACCTTTGTGTCAGCCCAGTACCTATTAACTGGAATGCCTAAATGGCTCTTAAGCCTTTAAAACTGGAGATTTAGAATATCTGCTAATACTGTCTAGAGACTGTGCAGCTCTGAAAGGCTTTCTCCTTGCCCCTGAAATATCTTTGGAGTTTGAATGCTGGGTGCAAATGTGACTATTCCTGACAGTTCTCTAAAGAGGGCTCATGAACCCTCTGGAGTTCTGGGTGGTGATTTTCCCTCATTTGGACAGAATAAGGTCGTGCAAATTGTTGTTAATGAATCTGTGAGTGTGAAAGTGGATAAGTTGTTTTTAGTTGGCTGAAACTATGACTGCTTCCAACATAGTCCTAGGTGGGGCATTGTGTCTGCTTTATTTATACATACATGGTAAACAGACGCTGGTTGCACAGAGTGCCTGCAAAGGTTCAGGCTGCTGCTGTGCTGTGAGTTTGTTTACAAAGAAAACATATGCTACCTTAAGAATAGCTATGACAGACTTAATATTAGCTTTAGGGGTATAAAGCCCTGTATTATATAAAGTCCTTGACATTTTCAGGTATTTTAAAAAATTTTGTTTTGCTTCTCCAGGCTTTTTTACTTATCACCTTGCCATCTGCAGACAGATGTAATTGCATAACTGTGGGGTCATTTCTGTCAAGTTACTCTGTAATGTCTCTGTTTTTCATCCAATACTATTCTGGGACAAAAGTACAATCTACTTGTGCAGAAGAACAAATCTGCAAAATTTGAAGATGAATGACAAGGGAATTGATTTTCAAATTCTCGACTTAGAAGTGTTAATGGTTTTTAATAAAGTCTAAACAAACGTTTCCTCTTTTTCTTTTCTTTCATGCTTTTCTTTTTTCCCGGAATCAACCAGTTGCCCACATCTTTTTGTTCATCTTTATGTGTGTGTGTATGTATGTGTGGATATGTGTGCACTTTTATAATGCTACAACTATGAAAGCTCGTTGTATTACAGTTGTCTTAGGCCTTAAAGAGAGCAAAAAAAGAATAATCCAGTGAGCTTGTTTGGTTGAGTTTAGCAGAACTTTTACTACCATCTGCTGAAGTTAACGTCTAGAATCAATATAGCAATCCAGTTCACTAGTCATAATGAAATCTAATTGCACTCTAATTCTGCTGTTGCAAATCATTTCACAGAACACAAGGCTGTAGATCTTTCAAGGCAGGGCCTTTTCAGTTCTCTAATAGAGTTGTATACAGCAGTTAAATTATGGGACTACCAAGGCACTTCATCCAGTATAACATTAATACTAAAAGTAGGCAGAATTCTGACAATTCAGTATTAAAACAATAAATTTAATCACAGTAAATATTCCTGCACATAAGTCACATAAGCCAGACTTTTAATCTTCCTTCCAATCCTCAAATGTAGATGGAGATAATAATGTTAGCTGTTGAACTGATCAAAGGGAATGGTGGTTCTCAGGTCTTTTTAAACACCTGTCCAAGTGCGCTAAAATTACTTTATATCACAAAACAGTTCAAAACTCCTTCTTCTTTCAAGTTAAAGATGCTGTCAGTTTTTCTAACCAGAAAACAAGTGTTGTTTCAGACCGATGCCCTGAAGTGTTAAAGCATTGTTTCAGCCCTCTTAGGCATCAGCAGGTATTCTGTTGCAGAAAGCAAAGCTGGTGCCAATGTAAGGAGCCCGACCAGCCCTGGCAACCTGAGCTGATTGATGGAACTTTATTTCTAGTCCACGAAGGTCAAACTTGTTTGTGAAACACTGCGGTGTTGCAGTCTCAGAGCACTGCTGGACTGTGGTTCACATCCTTGCCTTCTGAAAAATACAGAAATACTTTAAAATAATCAAGACTCTTGTGTGAAAGAAGAACACATTTTGCTACTTAAACACAGCGAGTCTATAAATGCTCTGTCCTGCTCATCTTGGCATCAGCAATAACTGGTTTTCTAAGACAGAGAATTCAGTTAATTTAAGTATTAATACAATTCATTCTTTTTCTCTCTGGATTTTGCAATAGGTTGTCAGAGAAACAAAATGTTCAGGCATGTCACAGCGAGACTCTTTGTTATCTAAGAGGTAGCACATTCTTAATCAGCTCTTCCATTCAAGTATTTTATCATGTCTGAATATTTATGACCTATTGTGTAGCTCAGCAAAAAGAAAAAGTACCATTCACCTGGCCTTGATTTAGCTTTAATTACATAACCATCCTGTAAACAGTTATTCCCTGACCTGAATTGCAGCATATTATGTACCAGGACCTTAAGATGAAGTGTTATTGATATTCACAAAACTGATTACTTGTGTTTTACATTCTGCGGTGTCCTTTCCACATAGCAATCTCCTGTATGATAGGACAAAAGGTGGTTGTTTGGAGTATCCTACTGGTAATGATACCAAGAAAATAAATGCATATATCATACTATGGTTTATCAAGCCATCTATCTTCCAGTTTTTAAACACTGTTTGCACTGTATCTTGTAAATACAGTTCAAGCATTCTGATGCAAGTTGCTAACAAAATTTGAGATCCTACTTTTACGATTAAAATACCAAAGAAGATAAGTCCATTGTACAATCAACCCATTTCCAATGGCACAATGACTTTTAAACTTGAACTGCTTGTAGTTATCATACATTTTTGCTTTTATTTTCTGTGTGATGCACCTTTGTTTTTAAGAAAGTGTGGAAATGCAGAGAGCGGTGCTGATTTACTTGCTCACATCTGCTTTTGTTTCCAAACAGACTGGGAAGTACCTCCTGTAACTTCAGGCAGCAAACTTAAAATTATTCTTCCTTATTTTTTGTTTTGATTAAGCTAAAAAGCGTATAGCTTTTTTTAACTACTCTGAAACACTACTTTTGTTTGAAGATGTGTTGTACAACAATTTTAGCAGTTATATCTTTATTTCACGGTATGACATTGAGTTACTAAAACTGGAGAATATTTCTGGTGTGTTTTCATGGTGTGTTCTGGTTTGCTGCTGTCTTCTTTTCGAAAGAAAAAGATACAAATTTTCTCTACAAATGACGAAATCAACGCTATGTTCATTTAAATTCACTGACATCTTGAAATCAAATTTTGTAGCTCACAAAAAACAGGGTTGTCATCTCATTTTATAATGGCAGTCTTGCTTTGACTTCAAGTTTCAAGGCATTCAGAATCTCTGTTTTTCAGAGTGTGATACAAAGCAGTGTTCAAGTTTTGTGGAAACCTGTTTTTACATATGCATGTAGCTTGTTTCTCTAATAACTAGTAACTTCAGTTACTCTTTTGTTTTGTTTTAAAAGAGGCACTCTTGAAAAATCCCCTTATTTTATACAGCAGGTTCTCTGCTTCTTGAGACTTCCATGGCAACTCAATAGAAATATCTTTAATGGTCTCTATTGTCATGAGTCAAATGTGTTTGGAATGGGTGAAAGACAGACTTTGTTTTTATTTTTATTTTTACTTCTTAGTCCATTTCACTCTTCTTTGTTCATAATTAACTCTTTTTGTTTACAAATGATTAGGAAGACAGTAGCCACAGATGGTGTCTGCTGATACACTTGCTGAAAGATTTACTTTGCCTATGTGACTGTTACAGTCCCCTGAAAATTCCTAATTTTTCTGTTCTCTCTTCTTATTGCTTTCTTTCTTTGCTATGATTTTATTTCCTTCCAGTTACAAAAAAGGCATTTATTTCTTTATCAGAAGGATACTTGTTAGATCAGGTCTTTAACGGAAGTGTTGTGCAGAGTAGAAAACACACAGTCCAAGAGTATAAAGGTAGAGGGGTCCACACAAAGCACTGAATATCTTATATTTTTAACATAGAGCACAGAAAATCTTTTTTTTTTTTAAAAGGAAATTATGACCTGTACAGTAGTTACAGGTTCCTGTCTGAGGAACTATGGCTATGAAACGGTGGCTTAGTGGCCATAGCAAAAGCCATGATATTCCATAGGCTGGTAAGTAGTGGGTAAGCACGCAGCACAACAGTGGTTTGACACCACATTGCCAGTTTATCTCTTTAGCCCTATCTTGGTTGTAGCACTGACAGAGTACTGCCTAGATCTAACTATTCTTCTCTGGATGCTATGAGATTGTCAACTTGCCAAAAGATAACAAAAGGAACTAAACAGTTCCCTTTTCACAAATACTTCACAGGATCACAGAATCATAAAATCGTTAAAGTTGAAAGAACCATTAAGATCATTTAGTCCAATCATCAACCCGTGCCTATGACTGCTCTAGACCACATCATTCAGTGAGACATCCGCACTTCATTTGAACACGTTTCAATACCTCAACACTCTTTCTGAGAAGAAATTTTTTCCTAATATCCATCCTGAAATTTCCCTGGCACAACCTATGGCCATTCCCTCCCATCCTATTGCTGTTACCTGGGAGATGAGACCGGCCCTCACCTTGCTACAACCTTCTTTCAGAGAGTTGTAGAGGAAGATAAGATCTCCCTTGAGCCTCCTCTTCTATGGACTGAACAATCCCGGTTGCCTCAGGTGCTCCTTACAAGACCTGTGCTCCAGACCTCTCACCAGCTTCATTGCCCTTCTCTGGCATCCTCTTGTAGGGGATGAAAGAATTTGTCTCTTTAGTAAGTTTAGCCTTCACTTAAATATCAATTTTTGTTGCACACTGATTGCAAAAAAAAAGTAACTCCTGGTAACTAATGTTGATTGTACACAAAGGTTCTCAGCAGATAATTATATTCTAATGTGTGGGTTTAAGAGTAAATAATTTTTGCAAATTAATGCAAACTAATAAAGCTGTTTCTAGGTAGAAGTAATTTCTTAGGGAAATACTATGGCAGCTGTTTTTTTTTTTTTTTTTTTTTTTTTTTTTTTTTTTTTAGTTTATTTCTACTGCCTATTTTGTGAGAAAATCTTTTAAATTGTGACACTGAATAAAATTAATGACAGAAAATGGATATGAAATTAAGACTCTGCTTAAGTTTTGGAATTCAAGTGCAGCTCTCACCAAACTCACTTTAGTCCAAAAGTAGAACCATGGCTTTTGTCTTCACAATTTCTAAACCTGATTTTTCACTTTGTGAAAGAGGCTTTAATATACCATGTGGAATTACCAGTAACAAAAATGAACAAGTGTGCAGCTAAATAACTGTAGTTACTATCTACAAACAGATGCCTATTCTGCATCTGTATTAGTTTGGGCCATGACCATACTAAACTTCCTTTCTCTTCTTCTTGTACAAAAAGATAGCAGCAACTGGTGGAGAGTGTCTGCCTTGTTTTAGACGTCAAGATAGATAGGGTTCTGGCTAATCCTTCTGTAGAGGAAGCAGGGAGAAAATAATTTTTCAAGAAGATGAGAAAACTTGCAAATACTGAGTGAACTTGCAAATATGAACACTCATACATACGGACACACTGCAAGAGTCAACAGCTGTTAAAAGCATGACAAAAGCTTATAGAATCTGTGCAGTTTTGCCTAGAGTTAGGTGCAGAGAAAGGTTTCACAATCTCAGCTAACTAACATTGAAGAGTCAGAGGTTGAATGTCAGTCAGTCAGTCAGTGTTAGTTCCAGTACATCACCTTCATGAGATGCCTCCCTCCATTCACACTCCCTTCAAAAGGGGAGTGAAGATTTTAAGTTTACCATTCTGCACAAAGGTCTCTTTTTTTTTTTCTTTTTTTTTCCTAAAAGCTTTTTAAATTCCTATAGCTCCAAAAAGCTTTGCAATCATTAACTCTAATAACATTCAGTTGAGGCATGCAGTATTATATGAAGTGTATGTAGAAAATTTGTGGCACTTACAGGTTAATTTTGGGACTGTTCAAAGTTGTGACACTGTGCTTGTACCTACACCAGTGCTTGTACCTACACCAGTTGTGCCAAAGTTTATTGTGAGATTTATCCTGAAACTTGCTCTTCTCAGGATTCAGGAATTTTATCTACTTTTATCTACATGTCACTTTGGCAGGTGACATTAGGGTTCTTTCCCAAAGAAAACTGGACTTCATAGTGTAGATGGGACAGCTGAAGCCCATAGTCCTTTCACGCTGCATGCATGTTTTCTATGCTGTGGATATCTGGAGTACTCTATATGTCAAGGTTTCCCAGAAGAATGGCAGGGGATCCTCTCCAGACCTGGCCCAGGGAGTACTCTAGATCTCATCTGCAGTGTCCAGGCACCATCTTAGGTTTGACTGCACTCCTGTGGCATTACACACAGCAATGCAGGTGATAGGATAGATTTTCAAAGGGTCTGAGCACACAATAAATCAGAAACATGTAAAAAACTGGAGTGAAAATATAGGCTCTTTACCAAACTGTCAGAACACAAGCAAAACAGAAAATAAAGTTCTGTTTTCACAGAATTCTTAGAATAAGAAGATATATTTTAAGAAAGACAGGGAGCTGTTGGAGAGGGTCCAGAGGAAGGCCACAAAGATGATTAGAGGGCTGGAGAACCTCCCCTATGAAGACAGGCTGCCTGGAGAAGAGAAGGCTGCAGGATGACCTCATTGCAGCTTTCCAGTACCTAAAGGGACCTACAAACAGGAGAGGAGTCAACTCTGTACATGGGTAGATAATAGCAAGATGAGGGGTAATGGTTTTAAGTTGAAGGAGGGAAGATTTAGTTTGGATGTCAGAGGGAAGTTCTTCACAGAGAGAGTGGTGAAGTGCTGAAACAGGCAGCCCTGTCTCTGGAGGTGGAATTAAATGTGGAGGTTGGTGGCCCTGCCTGCAGCACAGGGATTGGAGCTTGATGATCCTTGAGGTCCCTTCCAACCCAAGCCATTCTATGATTCTATGATTCTATGATTCTATGATATAATAAGAAATGTAGGTAATAATTCTGTATAAACAGAATGCCAAAAGTTTTTTAAAACCTTCCTTGAAGAGGTGACTGATATGTAAATGAAAAATGAAGATTAAAAAGAAGAAAGAAAACCATGAAGAAACCATGACGTTCTACTAAAATAAAAACATTTTTTACTGCTACCTCCGTCCTCTTTCTTCCCCCTCCCCCAACCCCCTTATTTTTTTAGCTTATGGCCGTACAATTAACCCCCCAGCATTTTTTATAACTTTTGCATAGTAAATCTTATCAGATGTCATCTAGGAGTCTGGGACTTCTCCCACGTAAAGCCACAAACCTGATAGTTTTATTATGTTGTGTAGTAAAACATTAACACACAGGTGTATCCAGTCCTGTATTTTGTTTGTTTGCTTTGCCAGAATTTTCACAAATTTTCAAAAATTTCAAAATATTTTAGAACATTGAACATTTGTCTTCATGGGGCAGACTCAAGGCTAATTTAAAGCATCAGAGAAATTTGTTTTAGCATGTTATAAACAGGCACTAGTTAAAATATTGAGGGGTGGAAAGTATTGTCCATTCCTGGAAAATCTTGAAACAGGAAACCTTGGACCTCTCTGAACAGTAGGAAAGATTAAAAGAAAAGTTTTTCACTGTGTATATAATTGATTATTTAAAGCTTAAAGAAGATTTTAAATTGCAGTTGGCTGAGTCTAGCAAGGGAAATGGATATTCTTTTGAAATGTGTTTTGTCTGAAATAGGCAGTGACTCAAAATGTAACTGAGCAGTGAAGTCATCGTATAACAGCTTTTTTGAGTGATGTTCAAGCTATTTTAAGTTTAGTTAAAACTATCCGTGGTGAATGTTCTAAAATGGAAAACTAAAAAAAAGCCCATGCATCTATATAATTCTTAAAAGAGGATTCCTCAAGGTTTTCAACACCCTAAACCCTTACTAGTCCATTCTAAAATCAAGGCTAGCTATAAACTTTGGTGAAGGAGTCTGAATAATCTGTTAAAGAGGCCATGAAAGCTAAATAATTTACTCATAATTTACTCAGCCTACTCTAACCTACATCCAACAATATTCGTTTATTTTTCTCCTTGGGAAAATGAACGGAGGAGTAAATGTTTTGGGCAAGGCTGGATATGAATAAACACAGCTTGTCCACTTCTGACTGCAGCAGTGATCTTCATTTAGCTTTGCTTTTTATTGTCTACTATAACAGCAACAGATCTCTCCAGTGACAAAGTTTTCTGTCTGTATTAGGCTGCTGTTATGTAACAGGACAAATCTGCTGCCAGAGATGCCTGCTTCTCTTTCTCCCTGAACTATGAGAAGACAGTGAATGAGCAGTTCTGAGACGAAGCTTCCCTTGAAAATCTGCAGTAGGAACTGTAAAGTGCGCTGTAAATGCCACCCCTTTTCATGTACTGCTTCTGATGAAACAAACAAACAAAAAAGTAATTCTTGAAAGAAATGAAGGGAATACTCCCTAAAGCTCTGAGGAGCAAGGCGGATGTCTACTATTTTCTACTGAGTACAACCAGCTTGTTGCTTGATAAATGTGCTAGTGTTAGGCATGCTGCTGCTTTCTTGCATGCTAGTTTTTTCTAGATGTTATTTTGAAATACTTCATGGTATGCTAAACACAATTTAGGGAAAGACAGGAACTTAGAAGTTACAGAGCTTTAATTCTGGATAACCATGTCCTTCCTTTGATAGGGAACCTGAAATTTACTGGTCCAGTTCCCAACTCTATAAAGAAGGGATAAAAGAAGGATGTTATTATATACTAACCTACAGCCCTCACCATAATCATCTCTGTATCACTGAACCAATGATTATATTAGAAGTAGTCATAACCATTTAGATATGAAGAACTGTAGCCAAAATGTTGATGATACTCTTACTGTTGTATGACTTTTTCCTATGTTTCCAAGAAAGCTTTGCTGTGTTGAGAGGAATCTACTGACCTAAGCTTTTAAAAAGATTGGCAGACTGTTCTGAGTGGGAAGCTGCATGAGAGCAAAGGATAAATATTTGCAATACAATGGAGATAAAGATGAGGCTGGAAATGTTACTGCAGCATCAAGGCTTTATTTTATATTTGAAACTGGGAGAGTGCCAAAATGACTAAATCAGCATACTGGAAAATGGAAAACTGAACTTCCTTAAAAGAAAAAAAAGTTGTTAGCAACAGGATTGCAAATTTTATTCTGAATATGACGTCTGGAATTTTGTCTCTTTTGAGCCTGAAGTACTACTAATGGAAAAAAATATTGTGTTTGTATTTGCAGCCCACATATATCTGCCTCTAAAATTTACATAAGTATTGTATTGGAATATTAACTTCCATTATTTATGAATCTATTGAACTTTGCAAAGATGTGCTGACAGTTGAAGGATTATAATTTTAAAGGCAGTTCTGTTCACATCATAAATATCCTAAAAGGTCGCACACTGCCTTACAGTAGCATCTAAAGAAGGAGCTTAAAGTCAGAGTTGTTTCCTGTCAACTCAGAATAAGTTTCACCAAAACAGTAGAAATCTAACAGTACAAATTTGTCACTCTGTGGAAACATATGTGTGGTTTTGCCAAGTGCTATGCTCCCATGAGTACTGCATTACTGCATGGAGTCCCGTTCCCTTGGTTCTTACAGGGTCTCTTCAGTCCAGAGTTGCAAAAGAACAGAACTGAGATCTGAGCACTCAAACTACCTTCATACAACATGTGCTTCACAAAAAATGGAGAGTTTGCTTTTTCTTCCATGTTGTAAAGAGTGCATTTCTCAGCTTCTGGGCTGTAGGCTCCGAGCTTGTAGCAGTTGCTTTAGTGCTGTAGCAAGATTTGTCCCAACTGAAATGTGAAATGTAGCCAATAAGTATAAATTTACTTATTCTTTATATTAAAAATAAGTAAAAAACCACCACCAACAACACCATGAAAAACAGCAACAACGAAAAAAAGTAGTACAGAAATCACTGGGCTACTTGTTAGACTGCTATGTAAAATGATCCAAAACTGATTATTACAAAGTTGCTGTTATCAATGATTACATGCTTTTGTTCTTTCCTGGTGACAAAACTGCATGTAAAACATCAATTACTGTGGAGTCATAGTGAGTTAGAATTCTAAAATTAAACTGGTACTCTGCCCATTAATATTACACAGCCTGAGTGAAGGCACAGAATGTCTTATGGTTGTAAAACTCGAGCCAACATATTCTAACTGTAACTGAAGGTTTTGTCCAGATCAAGTAATTTGTGGTTTTATTCATAAATTTATGTGTATTTGTAGGAATATTTTTCTTTTTTTGACATTTATTCATTAATAAAAAATGTTTGTCACACCCAATCTTTTTGAAATCAACCAGGTTCTTAACATCTTCATTTCCAACGCCTATCTACACTTGCAGTACTGTAAACAAAGAAAGGCACTCAGCAGACTGTGGAGATTAGATCAGGTCTACATTTTGTAAGTCTAGGAACCCAAAATATGGAAGCAATGATGCTTACTGTTTACTGGAAAATGTTGTGCTGTGTGCATAACGATAACCTTGTGCAGCAGCTCACTCTTCACTATTTTAAATGTCAGTTGTTTTCTCTGAATAGAAATCACCACACTGTGGGTCATGATTGATAAAGCTCCATGGGTAAAATGTGTCCATAGGTATAACTGCAAATAGTACAAGTGCACTGACTGAAGTGATATTGCTTTATTTGTAATAATGGTTCAGGTATTTGTTTGTTTATTTGGTGGTAACCTCTTGACAAATGCAGATTAATCATTTCCATTCACCACTTGGCAGCAGTTTAAGAGCAAAAAATAAAACATTTATTAGCTCGGCGTATTGAATTGAAAGGATAGACTATACTGAAAGAAAACCCTGAATATTTCATTGCATTAAAGAAGACTTGCTGTAGAACTTCCTTTATTTGCAGTCTTGCACTTATTGTATCTCCCATAATAAATAGTACTAGCATAGATTTGTAAGACATTTTCAGTTTAAAGATGCAAAGAAGGCTGACAAATATAAATGGATACATTTTGGCCAGATAACTGTTAAGTTTTCCTGAGAGTTTAAAGCAACACGCTATGCTGTTATTCATCATCAAGAACTAAAAGAATGGCCCTCTGTATGTAAAGTCATATGCAGGGTTTTTTTATTCACCTCTTCAAATGAAAGTCAGAAACATTCTATTTCTTATTTAAGCAGTTTGGAAATGGAGGGCTCTTACACAGCATCAGTATTTCATATATAGTTTAAAGGGCTGATGTGCTGCTAAGCAGCAGATCTATCTTTAGAAGCTGCTAACAGTCTGTACATGGCTGCATAATGTGTGTTAATAGAGCAGGTGCCAAGTTGAGAGCCTGTATTATAGTGTCTGACTTTGAAAAAACATCCCTTTTTACATACAGGGAACTGAAATATAACTAATCACGAGAAAAGTTGACAGAAAATATTTTAAATGCAATCAATTATTTTTTAAAAATGTTTTAATTATGATGTTAAAGAAACTATTATTAGCAACAGAAAAAATATGCATTGGTTAAAAATTGGAAGAATTGGAAGAATTCTGTTTTAGGAACCTGGAAAAAAGAATTTTACAAGATCTATAACTCTCTTCTTTAATTCTTAGAAAAGAAAATAAGCCCAAGTAATCAGTGGTTTCTTAGAGGTGGTAGTAGAAGGTCCTCAGGCTAAAGGAATAATGAAGAGAAGGTAAATAAATGAAAAAAAAAAAAAAAAAAAAAAGGAAAAGAAATCAAGATGGAGTCATGACATCAGCTTATTTTTAAGTTTTCTTTCCTTAGGAAACAGTGTTTGAGATAAACCAACAGTGCTTACTGAAAACTTGTGCTCACTGACTCCTTGACTATTTGAGGTTCAGCATTGCACCTAATAATTTCAATGGGACTACTTCTTAGGTACTTCTTAGGACTACTTCTTCACCAAAGGAAGGTCATGCCTAACTAATCTTGTGGCCTTCTATGATGGAGTGATGGCATTGGTGGACGAAGGGAAGGCGACCGATGTCATTTACCTGGACCTAAGCAAGGCCTTTGACATGGTCCCCCACCACATCCTCATCTCCAAATTGGAGGGAAGTGGATTTGATGGGTGGACGACCCGATGGATAAGCAATTGGTTGAAAGGCCGCAGACAGAGGGTGGTGGTCAATGGCTCTATGTCCAGGTAACAAGTGGTGTCCCCCAAGGGTCTGTCTTGGGACTGGTGCTCTTTAACATCTTTATTAATGACATCGATGAGGGAATTGAGTGCACCCTCAGCAAGTTTGCTGACGACTCCAAGCTGAGTGGTGCGGTTGATACGGTGGAAGGAAGGGATGCCATTCAGAGGGACCTCGACAGGCTTGAGGGCTGGGCTCAGGTGAACCTAATGAGGTTCAACACGGCAAAGTGCAAGGTTTTGCATTTGGGCCGAAAGAACCCCAGGCACCCGTACAGGCTGGGAGGAGTGGTCCTTGAGAGCAGCTCGGCAGAGAAGGACCTCGGGGTCCTGATGGACGAGAGACTGAACATGAGCCAGCAGTGCGCTCTGGCAGCTCGAAAGGCAAATGGGATCCTGGGCTCCATCAGGAGAGGGGTGGTCAGCAGGGACAGGGAGGTGATTGTCCCTCTCTACTCGGCTCTTGTGAGGCCCCATCTGGAGTGCTGTGTCCAGGTGTGGAGCCCTCAGTACAAGAAAGACAGAGAGATTTTGGAAAGGGTCCAGAGGAGGGCGACTAAGATGATCAGGGGGCTGGAGCACCTCCCCTATGAGGACAGGCTGAGGGAGTTGGGCTTGTTCAGCCTGGAGAAGAGAAGGCTGCGGGGTGACCTCATTGCAGCCTATCAATACCTGAAGGGAACCTACACCCAGGAGGGGAGTAAACTCTTCAAAAGAGCTGACAACAGCAGGACTAGGGGAAATGGATCCAAGTTGAAGGAGGGAAGATTTAGGTTGGATGTTAGGGGGAAGTTCTTTACAAGGAGAGTAGTTAGGCCCTGGAATGGGCTGCCCAAGGAGGTTGTGGATGCCCCGTCCTTGGACGTGTTCAAGGCCAGGTTGGACGAGGTCCTGGGCAACCTGATCTAAATGTGTATGTTTGGTGGCCCTGCTAGGCAGGGGGGTTGGAACTACATGATCCTTGAGGTCCCTTCCAACCCAGATGATTCTGTGATTCTGTGATTAGGTAAGAGATAATGAATTTGGTCCTAAAGTGGTGACTGTGTTGATGAATGTGCATCTTCATTCTCAATGACATTTAAGTGAGTTTAACATATGTACAGAGAGAATAAAATGCCAAAATCTGTTGTGTTGCCAAGTTGCCACAGTTGGAAGCTTTCAGTAAATTTCCATATGCTTGTTGATAAATCCTCCATTTTGAATAAAACATCTTTTCCTTTTTAGAGTAGATTTAGAATGACATACTCTTAAGGCTAAGCAATACCTTGTCTTTATCGAAATACCTGTGAAAAATGGTTACTTCACTTTTGTCTAAATATTTGCAAGAAATCTGAATTTTCTAGCAGATAACAGCTCTAGACAACAATTCAGTTCTCACAGTAAGTAAAATCTAAAACTGTGAAACAATAGGAAACAGGTAGCATTAGATTGCTCAGTAATAGTAGGAAACATACCATCAGCTCCTTCACATCCTTAACAAGTGATTCTGTGATGTACCTTGTACATCAGAGCGAGTCCTGAACTAATCATGCTGCAACTGTTTCACCTGTCAGGGACCTTGTGTTGAATCATGTGGCTCCCTAAAGGCCATAGAAAAAGTTGTAATGTTTGGAAAGTGACTCTGTATTATTTCCGATTAAAAAACCCATTCCCATGTCCATCTATTAACATCTCACCCCCTAAATCTACGACCTCTATCAACCCATTCTGCAGAATCGATCAGACAAGTACTTAGAATGGCATGGAGAGCCACTACAGCTCCTAGCAGGGGTCTGTGTTCTCTGACCACAGCTACTAGAAAATGCCTTGAGAAAATGTAAAGACATGGTGAACATAGATGTTATCTATCTAGAATAGTCTTACACTAGCTACTGATACGTGACTTGAGCTTCTTGTTTATTAAAGTAAGCAGAATCCATATTCATGCCTGGATGCCGGCAGAATAAAGTCTCAGTTTCTGGAGACATTTTAGTGTATACTAAATAAACCCCGTTCATCCCATGAACACTGAGTCTCTTGGTTCTCTTAGGCAGACCCCATCACCCATTTCCATCATGAGCTGCCACCTTTCCTTCTGTCATTGTTTTTCACCTCTTTATTCTTATGGACAGTAGGCACTGTCTCTTGTCCTTTGGCTTTTAATAACAGATTCCATCTCCCGTACTCTAGCGATATTTCTAACATTAAGCAGTTATATTTTCTGCCCAGGAGATATTTCTTACAGTTAGTAAGTAAATCAGTTTAGACATTGTCTTTTCTACTTGGTGAAAAACCTTGAAGTAGCAAGGACAATTACTGGAAAAAATTGAAAGATTAGAATGGTTTTCTTACCAGTTGCATTATAAAGTTTGAAAATCTGCAGTGCCTCAAACAAAGTGAAGGTTCAGATTGATAAAAAACAGAGTGATTTTCTGTAGAAGCTTATAGAAATGAATTGTAGGCAATTTACTTACTGGAAGAAAATCAAAGCCTTTGAAGTGTCATACTGGCAAAGATTTTTTTTATGTAGTGTGGCTACCATAGATAGATAATACACTGTGTCTAGATAAACAGAGGTTATATGTCTCTCTGAATCTGTATCTATATTCTGTTCAAGTCTAGCTCTAAACTCCAGCTGTGTAGCATAGAAAATATTAAGAAAGCATTTATTATCTATTAAATAGTGTCATCAACTAAGACAGGAAGAAGTGCGACCTGCTGTAGGGAACCTGCTTTGGCAGGGGGGTTGGACTCGATGATCTCTGGAGGTCCCTTCCAACCCCTACGATTCTGTGATTCTGTGATTCTGTGAAGTGCCTATTCCTAAAATTGTGGATTCAGTAGAGTTTTAGTCTGATGGCAAGTGTGTTCCTCACTCCCTGCTAAATCCGTTGTTTCACCTATTGCCTGTCTGTCTTTCTGTATAACTGGAGCTATGAACATTCTCCCTTGTTCCCTTCCAACATTCTCTCTTGCTTCTTAGATGCCAACAGTGTTTTTATCTTTAGTTAGACTCAAATCCGGTCTAACTGATAGTGTTACTTCACAACAACTCACAACAACTCACAACAACAGTTCTCAACTGTACTTAGATTGAAATCGCTGGTTTCTGGATGGAAACTTGAGTCCCTCAGAGCTGATAAATCCAGCTGTCTTGATGAGTATAAAGGTGTAACCTTTTCTTCTAAGCCATGTTCTTACTAGGAAATGTTATTTGGTAATTATGTAGGGTATTTCAAAAGCTCTTGTAAACTGGAAAATTTCTGAAAAAATAGTAAATAAATTAATCAGAGTTTCCAATTTTCTAAATACCCCATAAAATATGTATTATTTTAAAGAGATGTGATCACTGCTGAGCTCCACATATATTTTTTTTTGATCTCTGCCAATATTGATCCAATTAGCATTTCATTCACTAACAAGAGCAAAAGGCTGTGTGCTTGCGTTTACTTTAATAATGCCTGCATTACTTGTAGTAGGATCTAGAAGCTCCTTGTAAAATATCTTTATGTAGTCAGTGAGTAGGTGAAAGACAATTTTTACAAATGCCCATTATGTCATTAATCAAAATGAAGTTAAAAATATGAGCTGACTTTTAATGTACATAGCAGCACATGTTTCAGAATTTTTTAAAAATATATTTTAATACATATATTATATTATACATATACTATATATATTATAATGCATTTATTATACATATATATATGCATATATATACATACATATATTATAATACATTATATATATAATATTTTATTAATAGTTTACTATAATATATATTTAATGTGTATATTTTCAAAGTATATTAGTTTTAATGCATCTATTTTTTACCACATGCAGGGATAACCAATGCTACCCATTAACGTTTTGTTTTCTTACCAATCTCTGACTTCAGGAAAGGTGACTTGTTATCTTGGTTGACAATCTCATACAGTGATTTGAGCCAACAAAGCAGTAGCACTGAGAACTTTACCTGCAGCAGAACCAGATAATGCCCCCCAGCAGGACACTAGTTGCCCACTGTGCAGAGTAATCACAGCAAAGAAACCTGGCCCTGGCAACTGGCCCAAAGCTTTGCACGTACCCACGGCCTGATACTGTCCTTCATCTTGAGCCCGCTGTCTCCACTCATTCTGTATGGTCTTGGAGATGCTGAGGCAGACTACACAGTCTCCGTACCATGCAGCCCAATCTATAATTTGTACACCCACTAATCAACATACATTAATTTACGTTTTAAAAGATAGCAACTCTTTCTAGAAGATGGAGTAATCTGAGCTGGAGATAAACAAGCAGGACCCAGGGATAGTCTGTCTGCCCCTCCTGCCTGACATTTTTCTGATTAAATTCATTTGGAGCTGGAAATCTGAGCATAAATCCAATTTTTTTCCACAACTTCTATGACTGTTTAGATGACTATATACCTATGTATGTAAATTCTGTGAAGGCTGTTCCCGGAATTGACTGATCGGGTGTATTTCATACCTAGATTTTCTCTGTTTTGTGCCTACCCAGAGGTGAACCTACTCTACAGGAACCATGAAGTATTTTATTTTATTTTACTCTGTGGTACCTTGATTTCTGTGTATTTTATTAAATTCTTGAAGCATTTAATTAATTTAAGGCTCAAATTATGAAACTTTAAGATACAAAGAAATCTTTATACATTTATTATATGAAGTGATCCCAAGCAGCAAAGAAGTTCTGATATGAAATTTGGACTTTCATGAAGTTCAGGATTATCAGAATCAGCAGTTTTTTGTTCAAACCATCCTAATAATGACTATTTACAGAAGAGATGGAATGACTCACAAAAAGAGCTTTCAAGCTAAGCGGTAGCAATATATTTCTAGAAAGTAGCTGGTTTCTTTTCAATTGTCAGTTTCTCACTTTGATCAAAAAGGGTTCAACAGCAGTGATTTGTAGCACTCTTCATTTTCATCAGTGCTTCAATTCATCAGTTTCAAACTGAAATAATACTGCATCCCACTGCAAATGTTCCTGTAATCCTTTTCTCCTCCAGTGACCTGATCTGCAGAGCTACAGGGGAAAAACCCCTAGTGTTCAGCACTAAATATAAATCCTGCATGAAACAGATGTCTTTGCCTTTTTTCTTTTGCGTTGCTTTGTTATTGAATTTAATGATTTGCCTACGATTTCTCATATTTTCTTTCTCTTAATAGTCAAGGAAAAGCAGACAAATCTGCAGTCATCTTTTTGAAATCTCTTCCTTGATAATTATAATTAAAATGATGGTAAAGAATATTAAAAAAGCCCAAAAGGTTAAGGGAGCAAAAGTGCAATGTATCTGCAGTATTATAATCCATTCTACTTAGTTGTTTATTATTACCCTCCCACTATGAATGTCATACGAGAGCTCTGAGACACCAATTGATGTCAAATTTTATTATCATTTTATCTCTACAGACAGTCTAACCATTTAATATTTCAATTTTTTAGAAGTTATTATTATTTTTTAATAGATACAACCAGAACATATATTTCCTTTCCCAGTTCTCATCTCTTTAATAAATGTCCTACTTATCTTGAAATCCATGTTATTTCCCTACTTTTGCTGAAATTCTCAATATGTCCTATAGTCCTTCAGGTGCTGGCTTCCTGATTGTCAGATTTCACCACATTTCTTAGAATTATCTCCTACCTTTCTTTGTTCTCTTTGATAGTAGACTCTGCAACACTATATTGAACTTCATCCTCAGAAAGAGCTTAAACATGTGTTTTAGCTGGATTTTAAATATTTTTACTTTCAATACAGAATTACAGCCAAGTTAAGGATGCAGTTTAACTTCAGTGAGAAGAATTGTATTAGCTCTGCCATAGTTTTCTATGTGGAGGGGGGAAATAATGCAGGAATATTTTTAAAAATCTTAAAAATAAGAAGTTCTCAAATGTTATCCAGGTTGGAAAAAAAATGAATTGCAGGACTGAAGGATAATTCGTGTTGGAAAGGACCTGAGGATGTAGTCTTGTCCAACATTGTGCTCAAAGCAGGATCTATTGTTTGATTGAATATTCACCTTGAATATTGAGTTCAATTTGGGTGCCTGACTACAGGAAAGACGATGAAATGCTGGAGCATGTCTAGAGAAGGGCAATGAAGATGGTGAAGGACCTGGAAGACAAGACTTTTGAGGAGCAGCTGAGGCAACTGAGATTGTTCAGTCTGGAGAAAAGACGAGGCTCAGGGGAGGCCTCATGAAATGGGAACTGGGGCCTCATTTCTCAGGTAACGAGTGATAAGACAAGAGGAAATGACCTTGAAGAAAAGGTTCGGGTTGGATATTAGGAAAAGTTTATTCTCTCAGAGTGGTCAAGCATTGGAACAAGCTGCTCAGGGAATGGTTGGAGTCTCTGACCCTGGAGGTGTTCAGTAAATGTGTAGATGTGATAATGAGGGGCAGAGTTTTTAGTGGGCTTGGTGAGAATGGATTGATGGTTGGACTAGATGATGTTAGAGGTCTTTTCCAACCTTAGTGATTCTATGAGTCCGTGATTCGATGATCAGATCAGACAGCCCAGCACTGGGTTTTGAATCCAACTGAATTTTGAAGTCTCCAAGAATGGAGACTGCACACTGCACAGCCTCTTTGGGCAGTCTAGACTTCTCTGCTGCCCGACCTTCTCATAGAGGAAGTAGTTCTCAGATCTGGTCTGACTCCATCTCGTGTCTACTTAAACCTGTATTCTCTCTTACACCTATAACACACCACAGTGAAAATGTCAGTTTCTTTTTCTTTTCTTTTTTTCTTTTAAACAACCTCCCTTTAGGGACAGGTAGGCTGCTTTTAGGACTTCCAAAGTCCTTCTCCAGACCAAAACAGTTCCATTAGCTGAAGCTGCCTTCCCTTCACAGAGTAGCAGCTCCACTGAAGTTTTACCAGCTTATTCATGTCTTTCTTGTACCAAGGGCCCGAAAAAAGGATGTATGGCATTCCAGGTATGATCTGAAAAGTCCAGAACAGACACTATAACCCCTTGCATTCCACAAACAACCAACTATTGGCCATCAACTGTTTCTGTTTCAGGGTCCTATTGCCTGTTCTCAGCTGGCTGTTCACCAGGACCCTGGGTAAGTTCCATAGATCTGCTCCCCAGGCAGTCTAGGACCAGCCTGTGTGCTGGAAGAGGATCTGACTTCTGCTTTTGGCCCTCTTGAATTTCATAATGTTCCTGGTGGCCCTTTCTTTCAGCCTGTCTGGATCTCTGACCTAGTTGGACAGCATATTCTTATTCTCCAGAATTTGAACGATGCTGAATAAATTTTCTTTTAGTTTCCTACTAATTTTTCCTCCTTTCTCTTTCTTTCTTGTAGACCCCTGTGATTCATGATGTAATTTTGATAGTAGACCACTTCATTTCACTTCTCCAGTTTTTGATAGGCTTCACTGCATTGTCTCCTGTTGTTCCTGAAAGTATGAAGTATTTTCTGCTGTTTCAAAGTGTTGTCTAGCCTGCCTGCTACAATATGAAGAAGAACTCAGTGGCAGCATTGAATAATTATTTACAGAAGAAGTAAATTTTTTTTTTTTTAGTTGTGGAAACCAGCCATCCATCATTTAAGTAAATTTTACTAAGAGTGAAACTGGTCCTTCCAAGTAACCTGAATATAATGCTTCCTCTTTATTTCCATGGAAACTGCAACAGACACAAAGAACACAATAACATTATTTGACAGAGCAAATTCTCAGCTACAAAATGACTATTTTTTAACATAGACACCACACTGTCTGTTTCAGCCAGTGATGAAACAAGAGTCCACATGTCACACTTGTAAAAATCTGCACCAGAGGAGGTGAACCACTATTGCTATCATCACTGCTAAAATGCTCCAGTGACTGTTTTATTGTGCTCACATTCACTCTTTGATCTCCAGAAATGTTCAGCAAGTGTCAGTGAGCATCAATGGGTGCCATTTTTTCTGCATGGAGGAATTCAATGGCACACCTTTTCTTCATACGCGCTTCCATGTCAGACACCATTCTGTCAGACTGCCCCTCTGCTGCCATCTGTCACACAGCAGCAAAATGAAGTGAAATATTGGTGTGAGGGTTCAACCTCTACTGCCATACCACCAACATCTGCCTCTAATGTCATGGACCATTATAATAAAATAGAAGGCATTACTTTTAGAGCAGCTCTCATACTTCTGTCACAGTCTAAGATCTTCATTGCTACTGGCAATATCTGCTACTACAAGACCTAAAATAAATTACATCTTTCAAGCTGAAAAATTGATAGTTTGGGTTGGCAGTTTGTGAAAGAACATCATACAGAAGAAGGGAATAGCTTGATATATTTGCTGACATTTAATCTTTGCTCTTGTATTTGTTAGACTGACAAATAATTGTGGAACTGATACGCATAAGGAAACCTTTCTAAGGGGAGCAGTGGCTCTATGCTTAAGACTGATGACAATTTCCGGCTCTCCGTTGTATTACTCCTGTCTGAAACACTACTCTGTGTGTCATTTTCCCATAGCTTGTTTTTCTTTACCTCAAGTCCACTCTTTCCTAGTTTTCTTATGTAATAAAGTACTCTAAAATACACTGTTTGTACTATTCTGTTTTGTTCTCTTAGACTGTCAGAAGTGTCCTCCCTCCCAGACATATGTATCCTTTACAGACAAAATTTTAAAAGTGGGAGCAGTAGCTTGGAGGTGAACAGCAAGTCATCCAATCTTCTTCCCTAAGGAGAGTCACTGTTAGCGGTACAAATATATGTGCATGTGAATAAAGATGCTAATTCTTCATTATCGTTGCAACAGAATAATTGGTACTCCAATTTACATCTTCCTAGCAGTATCTGACTACCAAGATGTAATGAGATATTTAACATGTTGTTAGTCTATGTATATATGTGTTTTATACTTAGCAACCTGTTACCTCTCAGCTTAAACCAGCACTGTACAATTAGATCCTTTTCCACATAATTATTTTAACACATACTGGGCAACCTCCCAGCAGTCAAGTAACATGCACTGGATATAAATCATGACAGAATAAGGCCATTAACTCCTTTAGCTTGTTATTTTATGTTGTTTCACTTCATCTGAAACTCCAGATTCTTAAGAGAAATGGACTTTTTTAAATGAAAAATCTTTGCATTGCTGTTCAAGAGGAAGAAGATGAACCATTTAGCAGGTGGAATATGGATCTATTCCATATAGATGGAATATGGTTCTATTACCATGGATGTTAGTGGATGTGTTGCCACCTATTTCTAAGAGTGTAAAATGAGAACCAAGTAGCAGTAATTCATAATCTGTCTTTTCTGTCTCCCTTGCTGGTGCACAGATAGTCCTGGAACCTTGAAATTCCATTGTGCATGAGCAAATTGTACTCAGAAACATGGGGTTTCCTGTAATCTGACAGTTCTGCCATTTTATGAAGTCCTTGCAATTCTGCTCAAATGGCTTTTTTTGCAAATAAGCTTTCTCTGTCAAATTAAAGTAGTAACTTATCCCTTATTCACTCTTGTGTCTTTTTGTTGTTGTTGTTGTTTGTTTTTGTTTTAATGGTCATATACAGTATGAAGTTTTCTGCCTTCTGTGTCTTTTTTATTCAAAGAACAGTACTGAGCAGAGTACTTGTATACTTATTAGAGATGATGCATATTAACATCAGATATAAATTATAATAGGTTATTCTCTCCAACTTTACTGGCAACAAATGCATGAGCAGAAGGTAATTTTTTCTGACATCAAGTACACCAGTCTTCCAAAAAGCTATATTGCTTCAAATTCAAGAAACAGAAAATGAAATGATTCACTCGAAAACAGAGTCATGAATTAAAAAGAATGAAGAATGACAACTAAATTTAAGAACATTAGGTGAAAACAACCTTAGCTGCATTGGGATTGACAGGACTATTCCATTATGTGTTGATATATCTAATGGCATACCGACAAAGTAAATTTAACATTATTTCTTTTCCTTGAATCCTTCTCCTGCAGAGAAATTCTGATTTTGTGAGGTTTACATCAAATGAGGTTGAACTGGAGTAAAGGTGACCTAATGCACCCAGGTTTTGTATCTCTCCTTGTCTGACCTTTGTCTTTTATCCCCGCATGTTGCCTCATCAATGATTAGGATACTGTTAGATAATTTTATTTTCTTAAAGAAAGCCTTTACTTTAATAATTGATGTGACCTTTACAGGGAACTTACTGATGGATTTTTAGGAATTTTCAGAGGTGGAATAAGTTTTTAAAACTAAACTTGCCCACAGTTTTCAATTACTTTTGCTTTGCAGTCAATGCAGCCTCAGGTGTGCTCTCAGCATGGTACAGTGTTTATATACAATTAGGCAAATACTCTATAAATTAATGCACGTTACTGTAACTTTCCAGATTCACATCATTATTTCTCTTTCCTTCAGCAAATGTTAAATATATTTCCATGTACCTTTGTCCAGTTAGTCCAATGTGTTGGCATATCTTTTATGCATTCAGACATTTTGCTGAATTACAGCATTCCATAGCTTTATTGTAAAAATATTTCACTTTCATTTTTAATTTCAGATCACCTTACTGAGAATCCTACAGACTTCTTCAGACAAGAGTTTATTCTATACAGTAAATAATTTGGAATAGAGATATTAACCTAAAATTTGTATCATTCTTGAAATAATGCATTCCCAAATTGACTGACTTGTCATAACCATAATGTAAATGTTAAACATGGCTAGAATTTATGTTGAGGAAGACCTGAGACAGTGATCATGGAAAGCAAATTTAATACTGTCTTGTGTGAGCCTCTACATTACAGACATAGTTCAAAGTTACAGTCATCGTGTGTCAGAAAGGAAGTATATCAAATGTCTAAGTGGGCAGTCAAAACAGCTCCAATTGCAACCATCAGACACTTCCAACGAATTGCTTATGAATAAGCAGCAGGCTAAGAATTACTGACAGAAGCTATTTGAAGAGGAGTTTTGAGCAAATCTGAAAAAGAAATCAACATCCTTTTTCAATGACAGTTAACAAACAGGGAGATGACATTTGGCAAACAGATAATTCAACATGAATTACTCACTCAAGACTACTAACAATCCTTAGCAATTATATGGTGCTTTACACATCTAGTGAATTGAGTAATCTCTGACATTCATTGAGTTGAACAGACTCTTGTCTACTCTTTGTGTTAAAATTCTCCTTCATGAAAAACTTAGTTTGGCACAGATTAACTCTTGTGAGGGACTGGCTATTTGGCTACCAAAACCTGTCTCTGCATGTGGAAGTAAATACATGGAAAGAAATAAGATTAAGGTCTGAGGTAAATACATGAAGCCAGCTTATCTGTTTATAGTGTGCCATAAACGAGGAATGGTGTGCAGCTGTTGTAACAAGCCTGGAAGTGGACTGGCAATTTCTCAATTACTGTCCTTTTGATGGGAAGGAGGAAGGACGTGCTTGCTGAGTTGGTGCATGCTGTGTTGGTACCTACTGAAACACTGGCTGCTGACTCAGTGGCTATGGCTGGCACAGAGCCCAAATGTCCTACAATGCCCACCCCCTTCCCTGCATAGATAGTAGCAGCAACAGCATCACTAGCAATATTTAGAGATAATGTAGCATATGTCAAAGTATGTGTCAGAACACTTCAGGAGATGTAGGATACATGGTAGGGGGAGAAAAGGCCTTTGCATGGCATTTTGTTCATTCTCCCTTCTCTCTGACTTGTATATAAGCAGAATTGTTCAATTAAGCTTTGAGTAAATGGTGTTAAGAGAAAACAGAAACTACTAGCCTCATAAGTACAGGCAGTGTTTTCTATGATATGTCCCTAATACTTCAATGAAATTCACACAGCAAATATTGTCAAAACATCTACCTTCTCTGTTGAGAGATACAATTAAGAAGAAGTTGAATAGTAATAAGAAAAATATACTGAACCGGTACAGAGCATCTGATATTGGTGTAGTCCAAATTTTGGAGGATGTCTTGAACTGATTAGAAATTATAAGTTGTTTCTGGAAAACACGAGAGACTGCATTTGAGTTTATAGAGATGATACATATTCTAAAAAAAAACAAAGGAAAACACATCAGTCCCCGTGTTTTTAGTTGATGGGGTTAAAAGACGAACTCATTAGCACATTCATGAGACATTAGCTTGTCTGTACACCAGCCTTCTGTTGCTGAACAAGCCTCTAGAGTATCCACCGGTTCATTTCTCCACCATTGTCAGGAGTGCCACACGTACAAAGTTCAATACTGTCCCAGTTATTCAGCATTGGTGAGTTATCACTGTGCCCAATAGCTGCTCGCTCATGTGTAAGAAAATCAAATGGTTCAGAAACTTTGATCTCACTGCGTGTCACTGGTTGTGTAATTTATAGGGCTGATAATTGAAAGTTGTAGAGGTTCCCCGAGTTAAATTCTCTGCTCATTTTATAATGTGCTTTGATAAATGAAGTGGGTTGGTAAGCATAATTACAGTACTGTTTTTTGGTATTTTTTTCTCTCTCCTTTAAGAATTATATTTAGATGTAGTGGTAGTACATTTTTTTAAATGAGCTCTTCGTTAACTACCATATGCTGAGTTCCTCCCAAAGCTCAACTCCTTTGGATACAAACTCTTGGAGAATGTGCGTTTTTGACAGACAGCCACCTGTCATATATTTGAATATGTGCATTATGATTTGCATATCCCTTTTATGATTACAGAAAATAAACACTCATACTAAGCATTCGTGGGTCATTAATAATCAATAGCTTCATCTTTCCTAGAAATTCTGATATTCAGAGAGAAGGGAATACATTCGTGATAGGATTCAAGGCAAGTGTGAAGTAAGTCTGGCTACATCCACATTACTAAATTCATCTGCTGCAGGAAGCAATTCCTGGCTCTACGGTCCTGAGACAGAACTAGAATATTGTGTGTTTGCAAAGTGATAATAAAGTGAGATAACCTGAAAAAAAAAAAAGTGAAATCTATACAGCAGCCTACTGGAGCAGTGTCTCCAGAGCAGGATGCCAAAAGCAGGCGTTTCTTGCCCTGCAGCATGTCCAAAGGGTATGCGCTTGTCTTTGTGGGCACAGAGCCTGCTGGCATCGAGTCAGAAGTCTGTCCCAAGCTAAAGGAGCCCAATTTGGCACCATGTATTTCCTATTTTCTGCCTGAAGGGAGCCCTGAAGCAAACTACCATGCCAACTGTGCCCTTGTTTCCTCCTGGATGAAATACATTTACTCACTCGGAAAGGAGCCTGGAAAGGCCCTGGCTCCCTGCGGTATGGATAACTGGGAACCAGGGGTGGGGAACATGTTTAATTAGCATAGAAACCCCTTGGGACAGTGTGGTCTTGCCATACAGACTGAGAGCTATAAGCACTACCACAGTTCAAATGGATAATTGAATACCACAATTTCCATGTCTGCTTGACTTTGCCGAGCTTTTTGTTGTCTGTTAATTATAAAGGGCAGTCCTGTCACCTGCCACTGTACATTCTGGGCTTAGTGCAATTATTCTTATGGAAGGAAACCATTCACATTTTTTCCCATAATATGATTTTCCATTGCATATCAAGTAACATAGAAAAAAATAGGAAAGGTTGAGGGAACTGGGCTTGTTTAGCTTGGAGAAGAGAAGGCTCGGGGGAGACCTCATTGTGGCCTTCCAGTGAAGGGAGCGTATCAACAGGAAGGGGAATGGCTGTTTACATGGGCTGATAGTGATAGGAAAAGGGGAAATGGGTTTAAACTGAGACGGGAGGTTTAGGTTAGTTATTAGGGGGAAGTTTATCGCACAGAGGGTAGTGACACACTGGAACAGGTTGCCCAAGCAGATTGTGGATGCCCCATCCCTGGAGGCTTTCAAGGCCAGGCTGCATGTGGCTCTGGGCAGCCTGGTCTGGTGGTTGGCGACCCTGCACACAGCAGGGGGGGTGAAGCTTGTCGCTGTGTTCCTTTTCAACCCAGGCCATTCTATGCTTCTGTGATTCTGTGATTCTAGGATTCTATGAACATTATTTTACCATAGTTTATTCTGTCCTTTAAGTTCTGTCCTTTACATGTTAACCATATCTTAAAGATGCATCTAGACAGATATTTTCTAATATTTTTAATACCCATAGAAATAAAATGGCTATCAACATTTAGATGTCTCATAGCGATCTGTCTCCTGAGCATTTACTACTCATACTGTTCTTTTCTGAATAGTTCTTTCAAGCCACCACTTTCTCAAGTAGTAAGACTAATTAAAATGACAAAAATAAAAATTTACTCCTAAAGAGCTGTTTTATAAGCTGTTACTTAATATTTATTTAATTTTCAAAATAGCATTTACTGCATTCACTTCTTTAGATGGCTCTGTAACCATAGCAACATGATCTCATAACATATTCTTTAAAGCCACATTCTGGAAATGGCACATTGTTCCAACTTGCATTGTTTACTCTGGTAGTTTTATTAAAAATGATTGAATCTATCTGGCTGTTGCTCACGTAATGATAATGCAGTTCACTAGCCCTTTCCAACCAAAAGGCCTTCCATGCATTGCCAAGTGGTAGTCAAAACATCTGTTAAAGCCAGTGTGCATTCCTACCTATGTGGAAAAACTAAGCTACAAATATATAAGCTCACTTGCCAGCTGCCAGATAGAATGTATGTATGTGCAACAAAAGGCAGGCACCAGAACAATGTTCTGCCCTTCCAGAAACAACATTCTCTGTTCCCAAGTCAAACAGTGTGAGAAACTAAGTGAAAAAAAAAAAAAAAAAAGAAGAAGAAAAGAAAAAACAAAGAGGGGTTTTCCTTTAAAGCTCAAGCTGAACCAGATTAATTCCAGAGGTTCGGGAGCCATGCAGTTGGATAAAAATGAGTTCCAACATCTAGGTCATTGTCCATAAAACACACTCAGAAAGCCAGTGTGGGATTTCTCTTGTTTACACTGCTATTTGTTTACAATAACTGTTGAATTTCAAATTTATGCTGATGCGAGTGCAGAACTCGACCTCTTGTTTTCATGCAAACATCCACCACATGAAATAAAAAGAAGGAAGCAGTAAAAAAATCTGAAGGAAGCCAAAAAGTTTCCCAACAGCATAATTTTCATAGTTCCTTCTGAGGCCTTTCTGAAGGGTTCGGTATTGCTGCTTTCTGTCTAAAATGACATATTTATGCCCTTATCCTTTTATTGTCATTCCCATTAGAATAGAACTGTAAACATTTTTAACGATGATATGTTTTCACTGATTATTCAACAAATATACCCAGTGTCAAGTTAGGGGAAATGAGGCATGAAGTACTGCAGGCAGAGTCCATACAATGCACTACAGAGGATTGAGAGCAGCTGCTGAACGCCATTGTGTTGAGATTTTCTTTGAAAAAGGTGCAGTTTTGTACAATAGACTGTAATGTTTCTGGAAGAGCTACTCAAAGCCTTTTGTGTAAATCATTTACATTCCCATTGTGTAAACCATTTCATTTTAAAATATCTAAGCAGTCAAAATGCCACAAATATTTGTATGATCCATCCTTGTGCTTGAAAATGCGAAAATACAATTAAAATATCCATCATAAAAGATATTTTAATATCCTGCAGATTTTCCTCAATTCTCCCTGCTTTGGAATCAGAGTATGTTGAGTAAGATATTCAAAGTTGTCTTGCAGAGTAAAACAGCTATTTAATTAGAGCTAGGCATCAGGACACCTTAGCAAATCTATTCCTTTCATGTAATTAATCCTTCTTTAGTGCCATTGATTTTAATGGGACATAAAGAGATGTTTATGTTTTCATGTTACCACATTTAGAAAGTTGCACAGTGATGTCATTTTGGGCTAATATACCTTCTGGTAATGCTGAACATGAACAGTCAAATGCCATTTCTGATGACTCATGGACATTACTGAGGTCATTCTAGTGCCTTGATTTTCCTTTGATGCTCTGTCCTTTCAACTTCATGATTTCTCTGCTCTTCTGAGCCACTCTGAGTCCCCGTCTGACCCTCGCTGACTCCAATCTCTCTGCCTCACCATCTCTCTGATTTTTTAATTTCTTTATCTCCACTTCCGTTCACGTATGAAGCTTATTAGATTTCTTTGGGTCAAGGGGGGAAATTAATTTGCTTCACTGTCAAGAAGCACAGTTTAAGAACTCTGGATGCCATAGTAGTCATGAACGCTATGTAAAGTTACACAAAGGTCTGTAATATGCGAATGAAGGACACACTCAATAATTCAGTAGCAAGGAAGTGAGACTCTAAAATACACCGTACTGCCCCATTTTTATTTAAATAGACCAAAAAAGAAAATTCTGCAGTATCAAATATGGGCATCAACATTAGAAAGCAGTAATGAACTTCTGTACTTTTTTGTAGAGCCACACTGCAGAAGAATGGATCACTTTGTCATTGGGTTTTTATCTGCTGATGGCAGAATAGGTGGGCTCAGAAACAACCTTAACTGTGCCCAATTCTCTTCCTAGGGAGGAGAAGAGCCCTCAGAGGATGCTTTCTTCTGCTGTGTCCAGTCCGCTTCATTCTCTCTCCAAAAATCTCAGTCCAGATCCATCCCAGCTCTTCCTCTAAACCTCTGGGCTCCTTGCTGAACCAACCTGCAGTCTGTTGCCTTGAGCTCCTTGTCCAGCTCATGCAACTTGTTTGTCCCTGTCCCCATACTATCCTGCACTACTTCCAGACACAGACTTTCTCTTAGGGTTTCCTGAGGAGTTTCTTTCCTTGTTCTTTGAACTATATCTTTTCTCTTTTCCTGTTGAAATATTCCCTGCTATCCATTGCTGTATCAGGTTGAGATAACCTACTTTAACTCCCCCTTCCTGACTCATTTTTGGCCATCCTTATCCAGTGGATCTTCCCTCATGGAAAATCTTCTCTTCATTGGCAGTTATTTCAACACATTTCATTTTTCTTGTGAGCATAAGTTGAAAAAAAGTTATTTTTCTTTACTCTTGTTCACTGAGCAGCTCAGGCTGCACTTAACATTTGAACTGAAGCAGATCTCAACTGTGGCAAATTTCAACCCTTTCAGTAAAGTTCACCAGACTTAAAAGGATGTATTGCAATGGCTGGTGTCTGGCAATCTTAATAATAAACATAATTACTTTAATAGTAATAATACCATCACTAGTCACTCATAATATATATATTTTTCTTGATTGTTATGGAAGATTTCCCTGTAACATTCTTTTGAAATTATATAATCTTTTTTCTCTGTGAGTAAATTATAATCGACATAACAATTCATCATTTGAGAATAGCAGCATGATATTAGATTTTTAAAGGCTGTTTTTATTCAGATCACTCTGAGGCAGGTTCCACAAAGTAGAAGAGATCATGCAGTTGGTCTTTCAAGGTCAAGGAGGCTATAGTGAAACAAGCACATTTGGTCTTACCATTGACAGATATCATACATGTATTCCATGGCTCTGTTTAAAGATCTTCATTATACATCTAAATGTTCTTGTTCACACAGCATCTATCATTCCATGACACCTCTTCCTGATCAATTGAGGAAAACAGTTTGCAACTGTTATATGTCATCTTAAAAATAAAATAAAAATTTTTAAAAAATAAAGACTTTTAGTAATGGAATTAAAAACAAGCTGTATCCGGCATTCATTTCTAATGAGGGAATTATCAGAAAAATATTAATGTGCAATACAGGATATTAATGTTAAGCTGATCCTTTTCATGATTTCTTATGACTTATGAGAGAGTGTCCCAGTACAGAAAGTTAAAGTCTGTTTTTACACCATGAAGAGACCCCATTACTTAGTTTATTGGAAGGGAAGTGAAGACAGCATCAACACTAGTAGTATAAATATAGGCTTTTTTTCTTTGGATCTTCTCTTTACTCATAGAGCATATACCTGTTGATAAATGTATCTATATCACAGAGGTAGTATGATGCTTTACTAATGCATAATCAAAACTTCAGAGATTATATATGAAATGCTGTAACAATTTTCTTTCTTTCTTTCTTTCTTTCTTTTTTTAAGGCAATATTTTTAGTAATAAAATCTTTGGAATAACTTTCCAAATCAAATTAATGTCTCACTTTAATAGCTGAGCATGACATATGTGTATTCCTTAAATAAGTCTAATTTGGAATATAACATGCGCAAAAGTTTTGCACTCCTCCTATAGGGTATTTTGTTGAAATTATTACACATAAATCAAAGAGATGATACTAAAATAACTTCACTGAGTCTTCTGTTTGCTTATTTTTTGCATGTTGGGCATAAATGATTCACTGTTTAGTGTTCCCTGGAGAGTTGTGAAATCCAAAACCATTCTCTGTTGAAATAGCATAGTATTATTCATGAAAATAAAACTGTATTTGAAAAAAAATATATATATAGAAGCCTACTAATTAACACAGGGCTACTGCAAGCAGATGTATTATGTTTTCAATATTAAAGAATTAGCATTTTTATTACTGTACTATTATATACATCATTAGCTTATTTATTAAAGAGATGAAAGCTTTCTTAAACTTTCATGAGTACAGTTTGATGCAACAGAATTGCCTTACTGGAACAAGCTACTCCAATTCTTTCCTCTCATTTTCGTCATTCATTCTCAAACAAATAAGGTTTATGGTTATGGTTATGAGCCCAAAAAAGCTGAACTTACTGTATCTTTCCATAGGTGTGCATATAATTATCATGACATTGCAATGTGCTGCTCCTGTTCTCCTTTCACATTTGTAGTTAATGCAGTGGAAAAAATAGGGTAATTCATTAATTATTTTACCTACCAAAATACCTGCAGTTCTTGGAAATTGCATTTGAATTCCTATCTTCAAAAAACGATCAGTAGGGATTGTCACAAGTATCCCTTTGCAAGTCTATGGCCTGTGAAAATGTTCCAAAAAAGGTGTAGGACAAAGTATATTCATATTTTTGGGTAGTCTGAGAGAAGTGAGGTTCTTTAGGTCTGCATTTGACTGTCCTCTGCTGCCAAAGAGGGGTGCTGCCATTGTCTGTTCTGTTAGTTGCTTGGCAAATAAAAGACTGTGTTTAATCACTGTGTGTCACTTCTCATTGAAAAAAACAGTGTCAGAACAATTGCATGATATGAACTATAGTCAGTGTCCAAATAGCGTTTGACAGACATCTCAGTGTTATGGTATTTTGTCCACAATTGGGTTTGCTTATCAAACTAACAGTTATTTATTAGTGGTAAAAATAGGATGAAATTCTATTTATTAGCTGTGGAATCTTTCTGATGAATTGAACTGGACAGTGATAACAGTGTTGTTCAAAAGGCCAGTTAATTACCCTGTGTGCGTTAAACCAATCTCACACACAGAGATGAGATACTGATGTATTGCAAAATTGTGCAAGTTCAGGTGCTATGCATTCTTCCACAAAACTAGGACACCCCAGGATATTTGCAATGCTTTTTTATACATGTTTTTATCACTACCACTACCCTGATACAGCCTGTGGCCTACAACTGAACAGCCAAAGGTGGGGTAATGATGTCCCTACCTGCAGGCTAGCCAGGCATGCTAATTAACAGCATGCTTTTTCAAGATGCTGCTTTCTTCGAAGACAAGTTTAGTTGTTGCATTGAGATTAGATTTTCCTCTACTTCATTACTTCAGTTGTTTCAAAACTGGTCATCCTGACTTAGATAAAAGGACAAATTCACTATATCTAAGGATACACATACAAAGATTTATACAAAAGTTAGTTCTTACTGACAAAAATTCCCCCATTTGAAACTTACCTAACCATACAGGTAAGATCAGTCTCATTTTCTCTGGGATTCTGTTAGTTAACATCAAACAATGCTTAGATATACACTGCAGTGTAACACACAGACAAAATTGAACATCGCTAGAAATGCAACTGCTATAGTTTTCTTATCAGGGAACCTGGAAATCAGTCATTTTGATACCTCTTCAAATCCATGAAGAATATTGTCTTTTTGAAACTCATAAAGTATTTTTTATCTGCTTCCAAATGTCTTCTGCATCCGTGGAAATCCTACCACTTTGGTCTACATATAAGCAACAACTAGTGTTAATTGGTTACAAACCCCTCCTTTTCATGCTAACGATGTATCCAGGGCCTTTCTATTTTGCAGGGCCATCATTCCTGCTTGAGGCACTTCTTTTTGTCATGCATGAATCACATCCGTTGATTTATTTTCAATCACTTGTAAGGTGGCTGATATATTCATAATTTCCTTTTCCATTTCACTTCTAATCAAGGGGGAAAAAAAAAATTGAGCAAAGGAAAGGAATGCACTGGGCCTAACTATTGAGTGTTTCCCTCTCCTTTGTCATCACTAGCTTTTAAATTTGTCCTAGCCCACAGGCTTCTTCAAGATATAATAGCCAATGAAATTCCCTTCTCAGCATGTTCTGGAAGATGAGCATAAGCACAGCAATTGCTCTTATTAGCAATCTGAACTGTATTTCTGATTATTTTATGAAAAATACTCTGATCCCATGGGTTTTGTGATTTCCATACTCTTCTCTGAGTTTTCTTAATCATCCAAAGGCAACAGAAGAGTATCATCCCACTTAGTTCCTTCATTTCTTTCTTCAAAGAAATCTGTAGTTACACAGATAAGCAAAATATGGACTGAGGAATATCAGAGATACAAAAACAAGGGTAATATTCCCCAAGTATAGGCCAATCCTAAATAAGTATTCAAACAGTTCCAAGTGCTGTTCATGTGTTTCTTTTGATATTTAACTTCAGTGAATTGACTTCTTCAGCTCTCCACTTCTCCTGTCGATCTGCCTTTATCCTGGTGCAATGAAGCCAAGAGTCAATCCCTTTTAGTTTTACTGCAGTATTTGTTGTTAGGAGTTTCTTCAGTAACACAAAAAACTTCTAAAGAGAGTTCAGTGGAGGGCCACAAATATGGTGCAACCAGGGGCAATGGAGTTCTTAACTGCACATATCTGTGGAGTGAAGAAAGAACTCTTGCCAAAGATCAGAGACATTCAGTAATTATTTGATTTGATTATTTGACATGCATCTGATTGCTTTTTCCAGTCAAATCTATTTCACACTGTGTCAGTGAATATTAATAAATATTAATACCCTTTTCACTTCGATAATTCAGAAAAATCAATCTGCCAATATTTGCTGGGTAGAGAAACCCTTTTTATCTCTCTTTGGGTGTCTCCTCTGAATGTCAAGATTATTTTTAAGACAAATTCTGCACCTCTGGACAGTACTCCTTGCAAACAAAAACATTAATTCCCACTGCTTATCTAACTAATTCAACTAGAGTTTCTGTCCCCATATAAGTACTCTTGTGTGTTCTTTCAATTAATTCTTTCATTACTAGATGAGTCAGTACTTTGTCGATGGGGTGTTACGACCTGCCATCTTTCGGTATTTTTAATAATAAGTAGAAATAGAACAGAAATCCTCTTTTAAATTTTTATTATTATTATTATTATTATTGTATGAATAGGGACCTTAATATTTAAGAACATTTCAGGAAATAAGGTTCCTACTGTTACGGTGCTATTTTCTTAGCAGCTTCATCTGCTCTTCTATTCCCTTTGATTGACATCAGTGTATCCAAACTGGTGAACCTTGTCAGAATTACTGCAACTTCTCTTGGTTTAAGCAATCTCATAATTTCTGTACTATTTTTGATGGAATTTCCTTGAGATGATAGTAACTCTCTTTCTTTCCTTACAGCTCCATGGTTATGTGTATCATTCCAAAGGCATATTTCAAGTCAGTATGCATGTTAGCTCACTTGTCATTTGACAGTTCTTCATGCTTGAGTCAGAGCAATTAGCTCACCTTTCTGAGTACATACTGGCTGGCAAGAGCGTTTCTTCTTCTGTTCTTACTTCTTTTCTTCTAACTCTCTTTTTCTATTTCTTCTTCCACTGTTACAATTGCATATCCAGATTTCTTTATTCCCCCTTAACTACAAAGCTGCATCAACTAACATCTACACTGGTCTTCTATTTTTGTTCTTTCTCTGGTCTTATCTGTGTGAGTGTAATGCAGCAATGAAGTTAAGCTATTTAGTGTTCTGTTGTGTTATCTTCAAGCACTCTAAAGAACTCAAGTGATTTTCACTCCTTTGTAAAGGAAAGGAGATGGCAAAGATTGTTGTAGCTTTAACCTAACATATAAAGCTAAATACATAGGTATTCCTGGTAAGCAATATTAACTTTCAAAAGAGAAGCAAAGCCCGCATCTCACAAGTGGAGAAAAGAACTTGAGAATCCATTCATGGGGACAAACTCCATGCTAATATTTAAATATTAGCATAATATAAAGTCAATGTCATTTATAGTCTCAATTAAATTTGGTTTAAGCTAGCTGTAAGCACACATTCATCTCTTTCTTGAGATCCTCAACTAGAATAGAAGTGATAGAGCAATATGCCACAACAGAAACATCCGTACCGGATGGTAAATCCTAGAATATTACATGCTGGGGTAATTATCCTGGAAACCATGACATCCTTTTCAAAAAATGGCAAGCTAACACTAGGACTCTGACTACTCTCATGATGGAGAGCCTGCCTCAGGAGGAAAATTGTCTTCAGAAAGTGAAGTAACATATTATAGCTTCGAGGAGAGGCTCTAGATATGGGACAGAATGACTAAGATTTACTCAAACGGGGCGGATTTGTGTAGTACAGGGAGAAAAAACAGTCACTACTGAAGTCACGAGTTTAGAGGAAAAGAAAAAGAATTTTACAGTCTCCAGCTCTTGAGATTGTAACAAATTCAGCCGCTGTCTGAAGACCTCAAATACAATTGATTTTTTGCTGTTAGTTCTGTGAACAACCCCAGCTGAAGTTAAGAGGGTAGAGAGAATTAAAATGTTAGTTTTTTGGTTTTTTTTTTCCCCCACTTGCTGTCAAAGTGGACTTGCTGAACAAGAACTCTTAAAAGTAACATGGATACAACAAAATAAATTAGTAGTATGCTGGAGAGAAGTTTGGAGCAGCTTTTCTGGCTGAAAGAGACTCAAAAGTAGCAGTGCCCTTTTACAGATGAAGAGTTTCCTAAGAAAAAGAAGCAAAAAAAGAAACAGTCAAGAAAGGGAAGAGTATAAGTGTTTTGAAAGGAAGTGTTGCATTGATATAGGCTGATTCTTCCTGGATTTCAGGTGATATCAAGGGTATATTTACTATTTAGGTAAGTTAGATTATTTCCTAATATTTTGTGTTTATTTTATGTTTCTCTGAGCTTTTCTTTTCCCTTTTTTTTTCTGCACCCAGCAAAACTTTGGTCAGCTGTCCTATCTGTGAGTGATCATTTGTCCACATTTCCTAGCACAACATCACCAAAAACAAAAGATGACTGGAGAAAAGTGTCCTTTCTAAACTTTCCAAGCAAGTTAGTCTGTAAGAAAAAAAAGATGCACTAAAAATTGAGTTGGGAATGAAGGTGGGGAAGCAGAAAGAGAAAGAAAGGCCTAAACTGCTGAAAGCATCTTAGCTGGTAAAATGCCTGATTTTTTTTTTTTTTTTTTTTTTTTTTTTTTCCAAACTGAAAGGATCACTGGCTATTCAAGACTCACAAACCACAGTGGATAGTGATGAATGCCATCACAAACATGGAATGTCTGTTCATGATTTTTTGACTCAGAATGATGTTCAAACCCCTGAATTACTTATTAATTTGTCTTTTTTTTACCCACATTTTGTTTCATTTTGATTTGTCCTCATGCTGAGTTCTATTTAGGGTGTTTAATGTAAAGCTAAATTGGATCCTATTGAAGGTATTTTTTTTGTGCAAATAAATCATATATATAAACTAAAATCTTAGTATCTTTAAAATGTAAAAGTAAAAAAAGATATTTGCTCTTACACTCAATGTATTATTCATTCTAGGAAAGGAGACTTTTCTAACCATAATTCTGAAATCAAATCTGTAAAAACTGGTGAACTAGTTGCAGTAAATATAGATTATTTCCTAACAGTGGCAAACCTGCCCACAACAGGGGGGTTGAAACTAGATCATCTTTGAGGTCCTTTTCAACCCAGGCCATTCTATGATTCTGTGATTCTATGAGTCTGTAGGTTTTCAGAACATTTGTCATTGCTATGTCCTAAGTATACAAAATATCTCACCAGGTTTGCAAAACTTTGTCTCTTTGTTGTTTCTTCCAAAGCCTCTGCTAATGCAAATGTTGTTGATTCAGCTTTCTTACTTTTCAAACCTGAGTAAGAATGGTTACAACATCTCCGTGGAATTCAGTGGAAAAGATAATGGATCTATTTAAAAGGGAAGGGAGTATCTTCTTTGAAGTTACTTCCACTTGAAATCAAGAACTCTTTTTGCATGACTTTCCTTATTATCAGTCCTGGAAATGAAAGTGGTGTGTTAACGCGGCTGGTTGCAAATTCCCCATGTATTAAATGCAACTCTACTCTGTCACACCCATACTGTATGTACTTCACAGCTGGCCTGGATGTAGTCTGCAAAGTAGACATAATCAAAGGAAAAACAGGAAAGTTTAAAATCCATTCCTGTGACTCCCAAAGGATCTTAATGACCCGATAATTATAGCATTCTTCATGTGGTTCTGTGCTTGAGCTCCAGAGAAGGTGAAGACGTCTCCACCCTGGGAAATGTCACAGGTGTAATTCACTGGAGCAGCTCTGCTTGGCTTACATAGATGGACCTTACAAAACTTTGTTAATTAGCTTGGCCTTCATAACACAGTTCCTGGTGTGGCATAATTAGAAGAAATACTGGACAACAGGTATATGACTGGACGACAGGCTGAAATGACTATTTCAAGCCATAGGCAGACACAACTAGGAATAAATTGCCGAGTCAGGTCTCTGAGCTTGGAAAACTATGACCATCTGGGAAATTTAAGAAGAAAAGAAAGAGTGCTACAAGGAAAATGTATTTGTATTCCAAACCTACATTCAGGATGCAGTAAGTCAGAGTAGACAAAAAAAAAAAAAAAAAAGCATCACTGAAAGAAAAAATACAAGCAGATTGTTGTGATGGAAATGGAAGAGACAGATCTCTCAAGGCTTGCATGGAATATGTTTGAGAAATAACAGGAAGCATAAAAATGTGATGCCGTGAAAAAGAACATAGATGACAGTGAAGCAGCAGTGGCAGCATGGATAAAAGATTGAAAGTAGACTGAAAGGAAAGGAACTCTCCATTTGTCATGGGGTGCATGCCCTGGCCCTGGAGACTCAAGGTCAGGTGAGGGCTCTGAGCACCCCAGCTGGGCTGTAGGTGTCCCTTTTCATTGCAGGAAGATTGGATTAAATGTCCTTTAAAGGTCCCTTCGAACTCAAATGATTCTATGATTACACAAATAGTAGGAAAGAAAAATGAAAAAACAAGGTATTAAGCAAAGAGCAGAACTTGTGACTCAGCTGTAGCACGAACTCTTTGACTAGGCTCACAGAGGCAAAGAAATGATGTAAAACTATTTTACACTAGGCTTCATTTTGAATTTGGTTGAAAGAACTTATCTCATGGAAAGGACAGTGACTGAAGTACTCCAGCACTGATCCTGATGGCTGAAATGACTATTTCAAGCCATAGGCAGACACAACTAGGAATAACCAAGATTGCTCTAGTCTGTGGCCAGGAAGTATTCAGGCAGTTTATTGTTACCTCTCCACCTTCTCTTGAGCTGCTCTACATACAGCTCTTGTTTGGCATTACTCAGTGAGCATGAGATCATCTCTGAAAAAGAAAAATGGAACCACTATTAGGGAAATCCTAACCCTAATGCAGAAAAACACAGAAATGCCTTCTTGATCAGCTAGACACCAGCAAAGTCTTTGTAGCAAAAGAGTTGGAACTGAGTACAAAAATTTTTGAAGATACTGTGTGGTAAAATGTTCCTGCTTCAATGGAAATGGAAATACCAATGGAAACTTTCAAGAAGACACTTGTTAGAATCATTTCAATCATGTTCCACACACATATGAATGACAAACACTATTTTCTGTGGGCTGGTGAAAAGAGAAAAATCAATCAAGAAAGATCAGGACTGTCTATGTGACATAAAACCTCCAGAGCTTTATGCTTGCTGACTGCGTGGCACTGAGGAGAGGTTGCAATGAGGCACACTGCTAAAATCCCTTGTAATCTAGAAAGAGCCAGTATGGAAAAGATTGATTGGGTCATGCTGCTATTAAAACATCATTGCTGATATACTCCTGCCTGTATCAAAATATATTTTCTGAAGAGATTTTGCTAGTATATCCACACAAATCATGAATGTCATGAATGTCTTAAAAGAGCAGGCACTGTACTCTAAGAAATGTTGGAACTGGAGAGAATAACCATACACGCTAAATAAAGGCAGTTCATTCCTGCCTGTCTGACATCCATTCAGCCAGAAAGAAAATGTTTTAAAAAAGGCTGGAGAGGATGTCACTTCTCTGTAATAAGAAGTTGTTCTCATCCATTTCTGAAACACTTTACAGACATTCTCTAAGTTGAAGGCTGTCATTTCAAGCATCTCCCTGTGAAGAAAACAGAAAATTGGACTTCTCAGTATGGAGGAAAGGACTTTCCTTTGCCTTTTTAGGATATCTGCACAATAGAGGTGCAATAGACATGGGAGGATTTACTGCTTAAATTCCTTTTGAAAGGACCTCAGTGATAGCTTCCCCAGCCAGAAGAGCACTTTGGAACAGTGTATGAGATGACCAGAAACATGTAATCAAATTTCCAATAGTATGGGTAAACAGGCAGTGTCATCACTCTCAAGGAAGGAACAGTGATTTCTAATGCGAGAATGACTTACGTAAGTTTTCACATCATCACTGTAAAGACAGGCATTGTAGACTTAGACAGCTCTAAACATACAGCTAGAACTGAATTTCAGACACTGAAATAAGTAGTACAGATAGCAAATATAAGGAATCAGCTGCCAGAACATGATTAGAATTGTGTCTAGTTTGCTTTGTTCGCTTTTTGCTTTAGTAGTTCAAATCACAGTTCTTAGCATTAATACATATCAGTTCAGGCAGCTGTTAATATCCTCTGAGATTTAGAAGCAATTACTTTTAAAAATGAAATTGCAGAAGATGTATAAACAGGAATGGTGTTTTAAAGAAATTAAACAAAGACCTTAATTGCAAATCCAGTCAGATGGCTAAGAACAGGAATAAACCTTTTTAAATGAAGTGCCATTGACAAGAAGAAGGAATAATCTGACATTCCACTGCATGAATTAATTTTTCTTTCTAAATACTAAAAACTTGCTGGATGATCAGTTGCTGTCACATACAGAACTAACTGTAAATCAAGTGTGTCCAAAAAGATGCATTGCTTACTACATATCTAGGACAACAGCACAAAGGACTAACATAGACTGTAGTCCTAACTCAGGCTATGGCCATGTCATGTTTACTTCTTTCAGTAATTTCACAGTAATAAATAATGGCAGTAAATATTTATCATTCTAAATGAAGCTGAGAACAGTCTTGGTATGTAGTTGATGAGCCATTCTTCCATAGCAATATGTAATAAGAAGGATTATCTCATTGTTTGTAAGTGAAATTGTCTGAGATTTTTACTTTTTATAGTTAAGACAAAAATCAAATCCTGTCCAGCTCAGTTCCACTTTTTTCTTATAGATCCTCATTGTTATGCAATGTACTTGGATTTGATTCTTGTCACAAGCCCCAGATTAAATATACATTCATTTCTTAAAACAGGGTAGAGTTTTTCAGGTTTTTGTGAAGTACACTGTTTTTATTTCTGTTGAGATAAAATTTTGATGATTGATTGGGCTACAGTTACAGAAAGCTGATTTTACAGCACAACAAAAGCCTGGCAGATCACACAGTACTTTTTATCCATCAATATTTGCCTTAATTTTTTATGAGACATCTCATCAATTGTATTTTCCAAATGATTATGTGTATATTTAAGAATCCTGTGGGCCTCATTGATGATGACTTTATAGTCTGCAAGAAAGTAAAAGTGCAAAGATCTGCTGAAGGAAATGAAGCACATGATAGGGGTAATGATCCAAAAAAGACACAGACAGTGAACAGTTATAATTACATGTACGTATACTTTACTGAACTTCATCCTTAAACAGTGACTTTGCTTGATGAATCAGGAAGAAGAAGCAGGAGGATCCTCCCAAGTAATCTTTGTGTACAGTAGCAACTGTAATAGTTGCAATACTAACAACCAGTAAGTATTTGAAAGGACTGGCATGAAATAACAGACTGTCAAGAAGAATTTTAGTCAGCTATATAAAATTTCCAATTTGAATACCAAGCAATTAGACAAAAATGGCTAATTAAATTTGACTTAGTTTTTCAGCTGTAACTATAATGAATGCAGAATCAAAAGAACAGCATAAAGCTTATTTACCTTTGTGGTTGAGGCATAAACCCTGGATTCTACATAGCTGAAGTTTAAATTCAAATTAAGAAAAGACTGGAATTTAAAAACTTGTTCTTTGTGTTTCTTAATGAGAGTTGCCACTCATTAGAAAGAAAATTCCTTCAAAATTGCAAATACGACTCTTTCCTGCTCCTTTTTGTAATAGTACATTCTAGATTTGAAATTTCACCTTTCATGATACATGAACATTTTGAAAATTATTGAGACCATTAAATGAATGCTTTCTCAGGAACATAAATCAGCACAGTGCTTACTTTTGAATAAAAATGAACAGAATGAGAGCACCAAAGCTGTATGCCTGATTGTCCTATTCTCCTCACATTTACTGATGTATATCTACTGAATTTTCTGATTTTGAATCTGATCTTGCATTTCTGAGAGATACTTTGAGGTCTTTAATGAAAATCAAACCCTAGCTAGCCAGGAATAAAAGCTGAAATTACAGCTTCACTGGAATGATGTTTCTAGCCCTGTAAAAATAGAAAAAGGTGACCAGGAAAATGAGAGCAGCCATACTCAACAATATCTATATTAAAAGCAAGCAGAACAAAAAGGATCTTCAAAATGAATGTGTCATCTTTGTAATAAAAGTACAAGTGAACAAATACCTTTTATATGCTCTGCATTTCACTTTTGAGCCGGTAGAATTGGATCCCCCTCTGCCCCTGCTCCCCATGGATAGCTGTCAGCATTGTGACAATACTTTTGGGTAGTTGAGAGCATTTACTTTAACTGTCAAGTCTGCTAGTTGAATTTATGCTATGTAGTATCAGCACAGATGTTATGTCCCAGCAGTGTTTGAAGAGAAATGTTAATGAGGCTTGGGCATGGGTCTGAACAGCAGGATCAGATCTCTTGGAAATACAGGGAAACCATCTGAGAACTAGGCATAAAATGAGAGTTAATGACTAAGAAGTGACAAATGCTTGTTTCTTATTGAATACATAGCTCTGAGTATTTTGCAATGCAATTTCATTGAACAAAGACCTACTACAAGAGAATGGTAGCAAGTACTAATTTTTGATACCAATATGTGTACAACTTTCCCTATAAATATACGTGCATTTGTGTGCTTTATATGCAAAGGCATATTCATGAATGTGCTTATCAGTAGGATGAGCTATATATTACAGTATAGCCTGGGAAAGGCAAAGTATGAGAGGTACTTGAAAGCTGGTGTCCTGTCTTATGTCATGAATGAAGTTCTGAGCTTGAGTGGAACCTTCAGCTGGGAGGTCTATTTAGCAAATAATACATCTTAAGGATTATCTTCTAGTCCAATTACAACACAACTAATTCCTAGCTGCTCTACAGATTTCAGTTCAATTGAAATGAAGGTAAGGAGTAACAGCATTGTAAGGCAATAACCTGGCATATCTATATTTGTAATAGAGACATGTTCTTACTGGTGAACTAGAAATAATTCATGACTTCTGCACTGAGAATTTCAAAGTTCAAGCATACACTGAAGAGAATTGGAAGCCTAGCAGACTGTGTGGAAGATTCTGACTTTTTTTGGTTAAGCGACTGGGAACTTCTCTTTGATTGAAAGATGGCTGAACTGTTGTAGAATAGTAAAAGGGCTGTTGCATTCTTTGTTACAGATTTTACATTAACATTTAATAGAAGGGAAAAAATCCACTGGTGGTACTGTGTTTCTGCTTTCCTTTAGACTATATATCACACAGAGAAAACCTACAAAGAAAAGAAAGACTACAAAATTAACTGCAGAAAAATAAAAAAGAATTAAGATTACCTTTATTTGAAGATATCCTTCCCTTGTGTGTATTAATTATCCTACAGTCTAATTATATGATTACATTTTAATTTTTTGTTTAGACTCTAGGTTCAGTCATGCACAGCATGGATGGTGCTTACTGCCTAAGGATTTTTCAACATTTGGTTCAGTGTGCAGACCCATGCCTGAAATAGATTCAAACCACATTCTTAAGAAAAGAAGAATTTTTTGAGTTCTGCTTAGACTTACATAACAATATCTGAGTGTCTAGCCAATATTAATTAATCTATTTTGTGATGCTCTGGTGAGCTAAATTGCCCTATGGCTTCTTTTTTACAAAGGGAAAGTGAGGCACAGCAGCAAATACTGCAAAATTATCAGCCAATGTGATTAAAATCTGGTGATGTGATGAGCTGCTGATTAGATGCTCTGGTGGGAGAAATCATTGATGCAGTCTGTGAGTAAAATTACATTTACTTCCAGCATTTTAGAATATATTAGTAGTAACAATGCTTTAGGCCAGAATTTGAAGAATAATTACATACTGCCTTCTTATATAGTACTGGAGTAATAGGATCAATGCCTCAAGCTGCTAGAGCTTGTTTGTTTGTGATCTCACAAACAAAACAGGGTCAGCTAAGGCAAATACTCCACAGTAACTTCAGGAGGGCTTTCCAAAGAAATGTTAAACACCTTCATAGGTGTGATCCTTCAGAGCACAAAAATACACTTTCAATATGCTGGGTGTCTCCACCTTGCTGTCAACTTTCCAAGTGATCAGATTGTGATTTTCATATTGAGCTCGTGGTGAGATCTCCACACAAATCACAAAGACCCCAAAGTCTTGTGCCATTAACCATCTCATGTTATGGCAACCAAAATAAATGAGAAATGCATTCTGGTGTGTCTGGCATGCCTTGCCAAATATGAAGCCATTTTCCTATATACTTAAAAGAGTACTAGTGTGGATGTAGAAGAGACATGCTTCTGCATACTGGAATTGACAGAGCAAAACTTGGTTTTCATAACATACCACTGGTGTTAATTTTTTTTTTCTTTGCACAGGCAGAATATTTTTAAAATAATTCAGAGTAAGTGAGAAACACATGCTTGAATAGTCATTGGCAGAAAAGAGTATGTATATAAAAGCTGGTGCAAGAAGGTAGGATCTAGTTTTGTTCTGAGCACAGCACTTGCTCTTCAGGTGTCGCTTACTCCTGCCTTTGCATTTCTATTGCTGAGGTGACGATACTATTATTGCACAAAGGATTCTACAAACATAAATAAAGCACTCTGAAATGGCAGAGGGAAAGGTATTATATAAATACAATAAATACTGAAAACTGCAAGATGCTATTGATGGCTGCATACTTATTGCTGGGTAAGAATTATGGGTTTGTTTCTTTTTCTTGCCTTCTTTATATTTTTTAAAATATGTGTGAGACAGTTGTTTTACTCATGGAGGATCTTGGATTTATATTTATTTTAAAACATTTTATTTCTTTGTTTTAAAGGAATGTGGAATGTATTTATTTGCATGCAAATTCCTTTGCATTTTTATTCTATTCAGGTGCATAAAACATTCAGTAATTGAAGCCCTAGTGTAAAATTTACTGTGTTATTTGTAGAAGTAGCTTACTGGAAAGTAAAACAAAAATTCTCACATTCTCTGCCTTACATCTGTAGCAAACAAAATTTAGTTTTCCTGGCTGGAAAACATACCTACCTCCTAAGGTCTTACTGTAAATCTCATGCACCTTATTAAAGACACTGGCCTGAATTAGTAGGATAAAGGCAACTGCAAAGCTTATCTCTTGCTCCATAGTTGTTAAGTTGTCAAATCAAGGCACTTAGGTTAAGATGAATTCTGCTAGAAGACGTACTCTATCTAATTCCCAGAAATGGCTCTGCAATAGGACATATCATACCCAACACCACAAGTAGCTGTAGCAAAATATGATTTTAAGGTAAGACACCTGTGCTGCTGAGCTTACAGAGCCAGCTTTATTTGTACTAGGCTAAAAGCATATAAAATTCATATCCCCAGCACCTGCACATCGTTCTAGATGTTGCAGCTCTTTCATTAAAGTTGTATATACACTCACAGACTGCCAGAGATGACTGACTGCCTGCAACTGACTACGATTCCTACAGTGCCCTCATGATAGGGGTGGTCTTCTTATGATGCATGAAAAGTATTTCAAAATTACAAGATCAAAATTAAAGATGCCTTCACTACCTGCCTTATCGATTCTCTGCCTCTCTTCCAATAACAACTAGCCTTTATCTCTGCATTTCTGGATAAAATTACTTCTCAGACGAGCTCCTTGTCATCAAAGATAATTTAAGGTGTTTCTGGTCTCCTGCACCTCTTTACTCTTTTCTGAAAGTGGATGGTTTTGAACTACCCTTACCATACTAAAATCTTACTGAGATGAGATGTAATCCAGTCTATAAAGGTTAGAACATGGGATTAGGAATTTCTGGTAGCTACTGTGGGCATAATTTAGCTACACTAAGAGCATTATGAGCTGAGCTGGACATGCTCTACTCGCATTTAAATCTTTGGATCAGACTAAACGTGACATAAAGCTCGCTACTTAGAACATTAAAACAATCCACTATAGAACATGTACGCAAGGAGCTGGGTGCAGTTTTCAGGTTATTTTGTGGTAAGCTAACTCATCAGTTCCTGGGCGTGCATTTTTCCTGGTTATTTCATTATCATGTGATATACTAAAAGCAAGATCTAAGTGCTGAATATCTACTCCCATAAGGGGAATCTGATACTGCAGATGTCAGTGACCTGGCAGAATATTTATGCTAATGGTTTCTGCTAATGGATCAGGGCTCATGCTTGCCATATGTGTCAAAGGACCTCCGTATCTTATGGCACAGCAAACAGACTCCATTTCTTTTTTGACCCGCATGGGTCTGATCCCAAGTATGCAGCTTTTATTTGCAAACTGGGTGCTTCTAATTGCTGTAGCAATGGAATGCCAGAAATAACACTTAAAGAACAGTTTTTTAAAAAACAGCAATAATGCAAAAAACCCTTAGCTTCCCCCAGCTTCCCTATCAATCAGAAAACAAGATGCACCCCTCTAGAAAAACCCAACTGACATTTTAAATAACCATCAGTTTAGCATTTTTGAAACATATACCCTTTCATATGCCCCAGTTAATGACTACTGCATTTGAAACTATAGTTTCTACTGAAAAAAAGAAGAGCACCAAAAACATGTCGGCTCCAAATGGCATTACTGTAGGATGAGCCTTATTCTCCCTAAGGATTATAGAATTTATATTAATACAGCTGGGTTTCATGTATTCAAATGATTATTTTTTTCAGGACTTGTTGTACCATGACTGGTACAATTACCTGCAGCTTTTTAAAGAAGTTTTTGGATTATTAAATCCTATTTTTCTAAGTATTCCAAGGGAGTAGATTTCTATAGCAGATTTGAAGGGAGCAGATGTAAGATCAGAGTTTCACAGGTGATCTTTTACTTAATTTTCACATCATTTTTTGAAAACATCTCAGAAGGATTGTTATATATCAGAAAATCTAGAATGTGACCTTTTTCTGTCACCTTGATACTGAAATTAAAGTATGTGAATTGAAAATGTCTCTTCAATCAAATGAACAGAAAAGATATGAGCAAGTGGAAAATAGAGAAGACCAAAATGGATTTCAAGAAAGGAGGGATACACACCCAGAAGGCATTCTTGCAAATACGACTGAGTGCAGAACTAATGTGGGCCGTTAGCAGATTTGCTAAACGTGTGTGCAAATCCTATTTTTGGATTAAATGAGTCATGTTAACTACACACAAGCCAACTAACTCTCTGAGTACTTCAGAAACAACTTAAATGTAGAAACGTCCTTCAAGGAATGAGGGTTTCTATTTTATTTTATTTTTTTAAATTTCCTTTCTTTCTTTTTGTCCTTCTTTCTTTTCTTTTTTTTTTTTTTTTTCCACAGGTGCAAAAGTCCTGCTAGCAGAATTGGCATAAGATAATAGGCAGTTGCTTTACGAGGCTGTTGACAGGAGGTGGTAGACATTCCCTTTAGCAGAGCGCATAGGTAGCTAGGTCAAGCTTGCATGGCCAGTGAGCACTTGCAGTAGTTCAGAATTTAAATTGTTTTTGTCTTCTTCCACCAGCAATGAAAGAATGAGGCCACGTTGTGCAGAAAGGAGAAAGCAACTCCCTCGAGCCAGGCAAGTCTAGTGTTTTCTCTTTCAAGAACCTCTTTCACATGGAGAGCTATTTCCTGTATTTACCTTTTTCTCATTCTGCTGAACTGCAAACTGCCTGATAGGTGACAGAAGATACAACTGGATATCTTCATCAAGATTTCGCATTACCATCAGCTCCCAAAGCTTACATAAATAGTTAGAAATTTGAAGTTAAGGTGCTTACAAACGTATCCATTTGTCTGTTGGGCATAAAAATAATTTGTCACTTCTTTGATACTTTTATCTCCTCCATTTTCTAACATAACTCTTTCTGCTATTTTCCTTCCATAGATGTAGAAGGAATTAGAAGGAATCCAAGCACTGTATAATGATGATCAGCATGAACTTCTGTAACTCAACTGAAGGAATTAAAGTAGAAACAGTTAGCTTCATTTCTCAGCGTGATGAATCCAGTGATATGTACTTCTATTCTCTTAAGCACATAAACAACCTAGTCTTAAATCTCTTATTTTATCTACAGCTGATTAAAAAGACTGACATAGTTTTGTATTAACCATGTAGAATAAACTGAAAAGGACCCTACTGGCCACAAAATTAACTTTAAGATTTCCTGACACAAGAAACTGCAATTGCCTCACTGCAAATATTGGACTTAGTTGCATTCAGAAATCCTCAGCCTTCCAATTTCCCAAACTTACTCCTAATTCCAGTTTTATTCCTAACATTCAATACTTTTCAGTTGGCAAAAAATCCCTTGCTCTTTGTATATGCAAGTCATTGTGAAGTCAAGCCTTGCAAGGCCGTCATGTTAGCAGAATGGGTGGTATCACAGAATCACAGGATCACAAAATCACAGAGTAACCAAGGTTGGAAAAGACCTTCAAGATCATCCAGTCCAACCATCCACCTATCACCAATAGTACTCACTACTGTCCATGTCCAGAATATGTGGTACATGCAGAAGGATGTGACTTCAGATAACATTTTACAGTTAGGGTATTCTAGGACCTGCAATTAGGTTTGAATTTGCAGTTCAAGACAGCTGAGCTTCAGAAGCAATGAAGATACATCACGCTATTGAGAGATGCTACAAACAAAAAATGTATTAACTTTATACAGAGGTCTTTGGCCTAGAATTTAGCTAGAATAGTTGTGATAGGAGCTGTGGTAACTATATGACTGTAGACAGTTTCCCAGGCCCTCAGTTCCCCAAACGTACTGTTAATCTAGTGCTAACCCTACGTAGTACTAACCCATACCTGCTACAACCATTAAAAACTTTTCTCTTGAAATATATCTGTTCTGACAACCAGCAAATCCTGGAATATCACTTTCTACTTAAGGATAATTGGCAGATAATGGCCAGGACAAAAGTTTACATTTAGTATTGGGGCATGCAGAAGTTTTGTACAGTTAAGGTAGTTCCTCAAGACAGAATAATTCATCATAGGGTTACAGAAAAGCAGTTATTGAAGTGCTGCACAGAGTGCTGCACAGAAGGCAAGGGAAGCATGAGAACCCGCTTAGACAAGAGTGTGGCTTTTCTCTGTTGTATAGTGGAATAGATGGCTGTAGGGCTCTAATAATCACAATGTTACCACCACAATAAAGCTCCTGCAGCATTCAGGGAGGCCCTTTTCTGAAGTTTCTGGCTATGGTGAGGATTTCCAGCAGTAGGTTCTGAGAAGTTGCAGCAAGGAATGCAAAGGACAGCAACAATACTTTGCATTGGTCCATGGGACAAGGATTAAAATTGTTATTAGGGGATAAGACTGCAGCATCTAAAATATATGTTTAATGATAAACAGTGGATAAACAATAAGGTTAGTGGGAAAGCTCTTGGTAGCATATACTGCCTTATACTTTGCCGTGGGAAAGTATCAAATTCCATGATAGGATTCTGAAAATGAAGTTAATAATAAGGTCCAGGCGTAAGAAACTAGGATTTAGAAAACTTGCTCCATAGTAGCCAAGAACCAGACTCCTACTGCTACTAGCTCACTTAATTGTAAGTGCTTTATGGGAGCTCATCATTCTGTTCCCTTACATGAACCCATCATAACTCAGTTCTTCTGCAGACAGAAACAAGACATTCACTTTTGCCAGCCACAAGTTCCTCCAGCCCTGCAGGCATCACAGTATGAGCGAATACTTGTAATTCTGCAGACTCTAAATCACAGACCCCTTATAATCATATTGCAGCTGTGTCTTCCTATTGCTGTAATAAATATAAGATTTTCTCCTATACTAACGAGGTCGCCTTTCAGCTCGTAGAGTTCCTGCAGAAAACAGCAGGGATATGACAGCTCACAATTTAGCTGTATAATATTTGCCCAGGGTTTCTCCAGCTCAGTGTTCCTCTGCTTGTCCTGTCTATTTCATCAACTATTTCAAGCTGCATAGAGGGCCATACATGGAACATCGCATACGGAAATCACAGCACTTCTGGAAACCACATTAGTATAATATGTATCATAGAATCAAAGAACATCTGAGGTTGAAAGAGACTTTAAAGATCATCTTGTTCCAAGATAAAAATATATATGTAGTTGTAAATAAGCACTGAAACATTAGATATTATTCTTAGGCAACCCTTTTCCAGGATATGTTGGAAGTTTCCAAGAAAATAAATAATACATCTTGCCAAAGCTACCATCTCCAAATCTCTAATCATTGTTATGGAGAGAAAGCTATTTGTTCCATATGATGGAACAATGGAAGCTATTTGTTTATTCCTTCAAAAGACTATTTTAATACAAGTACAAGTGATGTATTGTTGGCAAAATTTTAGCAATTACAGTCTACATCAGCTGGCTGTACCTCTTTGTATTTCAGCACAGTGTTTTAGAATCTTTATTTTACCAGATATCACAAGACTGTTATATTTTACAGAGAATGAATTTCTGAATTAATATTGTGATCTGTGACACAGTGCACCATGTGAATTGAAGAATTATATAAATGAGATGTACTGTTCCTATTAGCTGTGGACTCTGTGCATTTTGGTACAAGTTTAAATTTTCATCAACTTGGCCAGCAAGATACTTTATTATCTACCTATTGTTTTCTCACTGAATCTTGACTGTACAAATAATTGCACCTTTCATTTAATGGACTATTTTCTGGTGTGAGATAGAATGTGAAAATACCTCGGCAAGCAAGAAGAATGCATAGATGCCACCATTAAGTTATCAGATAAAGTTATGAGAAGGTGGAAGCATGGATTACCAGGAAACACATTTCTTTGAATTAAACAGTCAGAGAAACAAACAAACAAGCAAACAAAAGAGAAATAAGATTAGGTGATGTTTAACACATATCTTTTAGAGAAGCTAAAATTTTCAGGTAGTTTTATCTACCCAAACTATGCTTTTCTTTGTGTGTATTTTGCAGAATACTGTAACCCACAGAACTTGACACTGGTTCTCAGAACCTTCCTTTGTTAAAGAGAGATCAGTTTGCACATGTTTAGTAACCGCTAACTGAAGTTTGAAATACCCTAAGTAATACCACGACACATTACTGTTCACTACACACACTTTTAAAGCACTTTTCCAAAAGCCCTCAAAATCAGCTATGCAATATCCAAATAGGGGAAGAATCAAAGCACTTAGAGATACATGAACATCCAAGAGAAAACATCTGCGAGCGAGTACTGTGTACTTATTAGTGATACGGCCTGCAATCAGAACATCAGTCAAGAACTCATTCTGTCACAACATTTACTGTCAGAAAGATAGTGCTTACTTATAGCTAGCAGCTAGGGAGATAACACTGACATATATAGATGACTTACATAAGATTTGAGTGCAGAAACTTGATTTTTTTTTTTTTTTTTTAAACTTTATACACAGCAGGAGATTGTCATAGATCAGCTGTTTCAGTAGGGGTTCAAAATGCATGCAAAATGTACCAAGTAGGTGCTGCAAAATAAAATAGCAATTTTGTTCATGCCATGTCCTGCAAGTCCTTGACTCACCTACTTTATACACTTGCACTGATTTATCCTATTCCAATTAAATCTTTGCATTTAGTTCCCTTATTTCAGAAGTTTCTATTGAAAAAAAACCTCAACAAATAGAACAGATCAGGGAACACCTGATCACTTCCTACTGGGATCTGATAAGAGCACAGGCAGTTATCAACCTCCTAGCTGCCTCACCTTTAGAGGACTTTTGTTACAAATATAGAATGTTCTCATTTAAAGGAACAAGATTCAGTTATTTTCAGCCATAGAAGCTGAGGACTTAAGGACATGCTGAATCATATTATTTCAACATGTTTTACAATAGCACCACACTGTACAGATACACACCCACAGCTTGAGGTTTCTGGAAAAGAGAAGGGAAAATTTAGTATTTTTTGCTTATTTCCCCTGGGTTTTGAAGAACCACAGCACGTCCTTCTCCAATGTGACTTCTTGGAACATCTACATTAAAACACTGCGGCTGCAGTGGCTGAAAATTCCAGGTAGCTGTAGTGATGGGCAGATGGAAGACAAATTGTTGTTGACAGCTAGTAAACAACTGGAGATCAAACTAGAGTAAATTCTAAAGGTTGGGTGAAAAGATACGTTGTAGAGTGCATATGGGTGGCTAAATAATGATCTGAAGGTGATTTCTGCATTATGTACTTGTTGCTGTAGTCACTGCCTTTTTGATATTTAAACTGGGGTTTGCAGTTTGAGTATCTACAAGAATATATCCTGCCTTTTATTATAATGACAAATACTTGTAATAAGACAAACATCAGTAGGTAAAAAAAGGCAGGAACTGCCCTTTGATAGCCTTGCAAGGGTCTTGCACTCATCTGTTCCTGAAGAATTTATGAGTTTAACCTCAGCAAGACAAGGCACACATTTTTCATCATTTATGACTGAAAGAAGGACGTTCAGAAAGACAAAGTACTGCCACAGTAATACTGAGGTCCTTGTGCTATACTGCTGTCAGAACAGTGGTTGTCAGCAAAGCCAGCAGTAGAACTAAACAAAAACATTAAAAAGGAGGAAAAAGAAGGCTTTAAAAAGTTAACATCTGGATACAGTTACTGGCGACATTCACTGCTGTGTTTGATATCTGGGCTGACTACCTGCCAAAAGCTACCTATTAAGCAGCAAGACTTAGCAATTCTGTTGTATGATCAGACATCAAGGCCAGCAAATAATCGCCCTTCACCATTTGCCAGTTGGAGAATGATCATGGTGTTGGCTTTTGGCACAGCAGGCAGCACCTCACAGCCCTACTCTTTGGCTTGTGCTAGGTCGGAGCACATGCCAAATTGCCTCTTGCTGTCTCCAAGACAGGAGGTGGCCCCAACATGCTGCAGCAGGGAGCCCAATGCCCCAGGAATACCCCTGGTCTCAGGTTTGTGCTTCCCCTCACATTACATTATTTTCTCTCCTGTGGCAGCAGCAGTGCCATCCTAGCCCTAGCTCCTGCCTTTGTGATAAAGAAAAATTCAAATGAAGAGGCCTCAAGATATTTCTGAGTAGATTCCAAGGGGTTGAGAGATGCCCCAGGAAGCTGTAGCAGAGTGCTTTAGGAGAGAAATGAAGTTGGTTGCATCATTCAAGACCTTCTTCTATGTACTCCAGTATAGCAGTCTACTCCACCATTTGCTGACAACCATCAGGTTTGTGCACTGATTTTATGATGCTTGTGTAGCTCACTAGGCACGGAAAACTATAGACTGGTATCAAAATCCACCTTTAAAAATAAAGTTGGATAGATTTTTACTGTTTCTTTTGCACTATGAAAGTTTTTAAGAAGGAGTAATACAAACCCTTTGAAGTTGGCATCATTTTTGCATATGCATTGGAAGAAGGATGATAGGTTCAGCCATTTTAACAAAATAAACAAGCCCATATTTACAGAGTTGTATTGCAAACCTGATTAATAGTGAAGATTTCCAAATAAAAATCTGTTTATTTAACTGTGGTGAACCAACAAAACAAGAAGCCTCTGCTGTCACGTGAAATTATTACATCCACAAAACAGGAGTACTCTATCTGAATTTTGTCTTAAATGGTGGATGGAAAAAAGAACTCGGTATGGAGATGGTCATGTTCCTGGCTTGGAGAGTCCAAGACAGTCTTGTCCTGACAGGTGCACAATTGAGTAAAAATTATTTTTGAAGGGAAATCACATAACTATGGAGAAAGTAATGTGTGTTATTATACAAAGAAGATTTATTACCCTAAATTCCCATATATTCCCTGATTTTGAAAGTTAAAAGCCTATCAGTGCTTTTTTTTTTTTTTTAAATGTAGCACTAAATGACCCATAAAGAAACTGCACCTGAACTGGACTGTATCTTCTTCTGTGTACATAGCTGAAAGTCAAAGCAAGCAGAAGGTATGCTTCCTGGTGGTGCGTGAGACAGACATTTATTGCACTGCTGTCATGACCTATTAATCCTGGGAAGCTGTTTGCCATCTTCAGCATCTGCATTACAAACATGTTATTAAGAAATGAAATGATGGAGAAAGAGCAGAAACTGTTCCATTGAAATATATCCAAATCAAGAAGCAAGAGACAGGAAGGTAGGGTACATTTTGTATTTTCAATGAACATCTGTTTGGATTTTGTAGAGTTTTTTTACAGAAAATAACATCAAAGTACTTTATAGGACTAGAATAATCCTGAAGGTACTCTTCCTCTCCCCTGATCCTGGTGTAATCCACTCACATCCAAGACAGTTAAAACAGTAAAACAGTGTTCTCATCTTCTGGAAAAATTTTTCTTTTTATTTATGTGAATGAGTTCCCTTGCATCCATAGCTCTTCTTGAGACTGTTCTTCAGTTTGCTCTTTCTTCAGAGTTGTTTTATGCTCTCTGTACCTTGTGTACCCCATCCCAAGCCATTTTCCTTAAGGTTGTACTTTCCAGCCCTATCAGCCACTTAACTTTTCTGCTGTCTGCTTTGAGAGCTTTGCACAAAGCTCATCTCTGAACAGGTCTTGAGGCTTCCTTGTACATCCTTTCCCCAGTGGTTTAATACCTTTCTTCTCCAAGGCTTTTCTGTTAGGCAAGAGAAACACCTGGTCTTTCACATGAGAAATGAATGCAATTTTCTCAACTTCTTTTGCTCCACAATCTTTCTTTCCATGATTTATATTGCCTGAGGTTTTCTTCATCTCCAAAACAGTGTATTTGATTTCTACCAGATGGACACTTCATCTCCACTATCTCCCTTATCCCTACTTTCCTCTAGAATTAGTTTCTTAGCATTCATCAAAATGGCCATGACCAACTTTCCTTGATGCCAATAGGAATTTTTGTCACAGAATATAGAAGTAATATCTTAAGTTTTTGTATATTCTTCATGCAAATATCATAAGTGGGCCACCGTTTTCTCTTTTCCTCTTTTTTTTCTTTTTTCCCCTTCTTTTGAAAGGGATAGTTAACAGTATATAATTGTGAATATGGCAAAGATGTGCCATAGCCATAGCGAACTGATGAAAATCTACTTGTACATCCAATAGGGATTTTAAAAAAGAGCAAACTAATAAGCTTTGTAGATATTTCAGATGATAAAACTATTAAAAGGAAAAGTTAATTCTGTCTCTCAGCTGGTGTGACAGGTGTGGTGAAGTGTGCTCACCATGAGTAAGAATAGAAAACTTATAAATACGTAAATGAATCAAGAGGCTCTTAAAACACATACCTTGCAGCATTTGCTTTCAGCAGTTTTAACACATTTGTCCATCAGTATGTGAATCAAAGAGATTTGAGATAGCTTCAAATAATTTGCCTTGGAGAGAAGAAAGAAAAGATATTCTTTGCAACAACTTCAAATTCTTGCTAGTGGGGCACTGAGTAGGCAGTAATAAAATGCCAGGCTTAACAATATTGTTGCCATGTTAAAGTTTCTCCAGTTGTCTGACACATTTCACTGTGTGCAAACAATAATGCTCTTATGATGGGAAGGAAAAAAATAGTGTCTTGTATGCCAGGAATACAAATGTTCAGAACTTGAGAAAATATGTGGTCAAGAGCTGCAAAAGAACATTCTTCCTTTAATGAAAATTTTTCCACAATACCACTTAGGTTTTTAAGATGGCAAACAAATATTGCAAAAAAGGCACTTTTAATTTATCTGTTTTAGTAATCTGCAGTTACACGTCTTATGAAATGAGACTCATATCTCATATTGGTAGATACAGTAAAACCATTAGACATTTTCCCTTCCATGCCTTGGAAATAGCAGATGTTTGAAGGCGCAGTATGATGCCAAAAGAAAAGCGAAAACACCAAGCACCCCAGAACACTACCTCCTAAATCATGTTATCAAAAACTATTTCTCTAAAAATTAAAATAGACTTAAGACAGAAGTTCATTACAATAATATTAGTAATCATATAATACGTAATTGTTTCATGCATTACTAATCTGGCAAACTCAGTTCAGTTCAGCTGGCCTTTCATCACACCTCACATGCTCCACTTGGATTTCTGCAGGATGTGAAGCATGGGACCTCTCATCTGTAGGGCACAGATAGTATGAGGAAATTGAAGGCACAGAATGAGAGACGCATATGGACTTTCACTATTCCCTACCCCTGCAGATCTGTAATAATGAGATGATAGCATTGGCTTTGTTAACTGTAAATTCTAAAAAAAAACCAAAAACAACCAACCAATCAAAGAAGCACCAACAAAGCCACCAATTAATATATAATGCTTTCATACATAAAAATAGGTATGCATATACATTGACAGAAAATGTTATTCTCTGGTATTTTATTCATTTGTTACACTGCAATAAATTGCCTCATGTCAGGAAAAACATCCCACAATATAATAAAAACAAAGACAAAAACATTTGGTCACAGAGCTGAAGTGTTTGTCATCTGTGCTTGCCAACAGCAAATCCCACTCCAGCTAGAAGCAGACAAGCAGCCTTCTCTTCACTGTGCTCTGGCAGCTGCCAGAAATCAAAATTGGACACTTTGTAAGAAGAAAAAAAAAATTAGGGAGTTCAAGATAAATGTGAGGTGTATGGTCACCATACTACATATAGCTATCTCTCATTCTCTGTTTTGCAGGAAAATATTATTTTTCTGTCTTTTATGCTCTAATTTTCCCTACCAGTGCCTGTTATTGAAGATTTAAGGTCAAATGTGACCATTACTCGCTGCAGGATGAAGATTTTTGCAATGATTAGGCCCTAATCCAGCTCCAATTAAAGTCAATGAAAAGACTCTAATAGCTACATCAAATCAGGCACATTGCCAATGCTTCCAGACTTTGCAAAGGCCCTAAACAAAGAAGTTTATTGTAGAGTGAATCCCATGTTCTCTAATCTACAACCAGTAAAGGGATCACCAGACATCTGCAGAGTGTTGTAACCTTTCTGACAGGCACCAACTGTCAAAAGCAATGGTCAGGTTCATTGGAAAGCTACTGAAAACAGTGTGAAAATAAGCATAAAATCACATTTCAAACCTTTTTGGATATAGATTATGTTATTTGGAATCTTGATAAGAAGTGCTTGTGAATCTCAGTTTGTAAGCAGAGGGTTAGGCTGAAATACAGAACAGAATGTCACTGGGGAGCAAAGATGATAGAGAATCTCAACAATACTTACAAAGTGTACAAGGTCATAATTCCTCAGAATACAATGGAGGGGCAAATTTCCAGCCAGAAAAGCTAACCATTTTCTAGGTGATGAAAGAAAGACATGAGCAAGGATCTGCTTCTGTAAGGGCAGTGAGTGGCCAGGGTTTTTGGGGAGTTTTTGGGATGATGTTGTTCATCCCATTCCCGCTATTGTCAGCATTCACTAGAAAGTGGAAGTTCTGGTGAAGATGATGCTATAGGATACTGATCTTGATGAATTTCCTGTCTGCTGTCACTCGTGATTCTAGTTTGCCATTTCCAGTAATTGGATCCCTGCAGGCTTGTTCTATGCAGAGTTGACAAGTCAGGGCACACCAAGCTCCTGTAGTGTCCCAGTGCATTTCATACTCATTGCCACATAACAATAAAGATACTGAGTAAATCCTCACAACCTCCAATAAAATCTTGAAAAATTTTCTTTTGTGCATCAAGGATTCTTCACCGAAAACTTCAGCTATAAGTACCTGCTCCACAAGGTTCCTTCACTCTAAATCACTGAGGCTGGTCAGCTTTTCAAGGATTTCTCAACATTGATGATAAATACTGTATTTTCTTCAACTTTACTACCAGAAGCTTCTGACAACTGAAAAATAATTCCAAAGAATGCATTTAAATAAAATTTTCTAGGTCTACCTCCAGATCCTTGTAATCACTTTGCTTATCCTGAAGCTTCTATGATGGGAGTGCTTTTACCATTGTGGGCCTCTAGGATTTTCAGAGATGTGCCAATTTCCACCAAATTAGTTAATGATTTTACTTGATATAGGATTCCTAGAAATGTAAATTGGTGCCAAATGGCTGTTATTTGCTGATGTTAGCAAGACCTTGTGTTAAAATTATGAGAAAACAATGCATTATTTGTTTGTAGTAGAATTTTAAGGATATGAGAGCTGAGAAGACTAAGTATAGCACTGACAAGAACATTTTTACAGCTATAAACTTGAAGTCCCATAATCATTCAGGGTAAGTATATGTGACAGCACCAACATAAAACAAGGGTAATGATCTCTGACCTGGGAGAAACTGGATTCACTCCTTGGTGAAATGGCTGTTCTGTGATTGTGGGGCCACATGTTCTGCTGGGATACAATGGCTAAACATCAGAGAAGTCTATTAAGCTTTATCAGCTTAAGCTATTGGAGAATATGAAAATCAGAGATCTCTTAAGTTTTGATATATTTAATTCTCATTAATGTTTGAACATATGAAACATCAAGAAAATACCATGCATTTTTCAATATTACCTGTTCAGAAAATTTTGTCCCTTTTAGGAGGAATGACTCAAGATATTCAAGAAGAAAAACATTGCAGTTTTACAAACACAGAAGTAATAAGAAAAAGAAAAGAATAATTATTTCTATGCAAAGTTGACGTGATATAAAGAGTGTCCCTGACCAGTCCCTTCCTGTGGTGCTGTTAGTGATCTTGACTTTGTTACACTAGTAAGTGCAGACAGTCTTGGTGTGAACATGCTGCTCTGGAAGTGAAGAAATTTGAAGATTAATTCCTTGGTTTGTTGTCAACTCAAATGCTTATCTGGTTCACATAATGTGGCATCAGTCATGCCACTTAGTCCTTTTGAAATTATTAATTGTAAGAAAAGCCTTTTGAATCTGTAAGGAAGAGCAGGATAGGAGCCTGTTCTTGCTCAGTCACGACCTGACTGCTGTAACTTCACAATTAAACAAATAGCACCATCTACATCCTTACTCTAAGTGTTAAAGGTCTTAAATAACTAGAGGTCCCCATCAGCTCTTCTGGTTACTAATAGTTATTTGAGGTTATATTCAGGATTTTTGCACAACAAATTGTTCCCAGTGCTTCTTATTCATTAAGAGACTGAAGAGATTAAATAGAAATGCAATTTGAGGTTGTTGGGCTTTTTTTCAGCAAAACATTGAATTTCTTTGTGAATCTTGATAATAAATTATTGCAGCACTTCAATGTATTGTAAGCTATGCCAGCTGCACTACAGACAATGTTTAAAAGCGAAGGTGCTATATTAAGGCCACATCACAGTATTTGTTGTGAGTTTGCCAGGTCCAATTAAGCAAAACTCATCAAGGCTGGCAAGAATCAGCTTGTTTCATCTGCTCCTTGAAAGGCCTGATCTGTATTTTCTGTGAGCAAATTAATGGTTGGCCTGGCTCAGAATACTGATCACCAGTATATAGGTAGTATAGGTAAACAGTGAAAGATAAAGAAAGCTGTAGAATCCAGGACTGCTTGTGAAATGCCTGTTCCATGTACATAGCATTGCAGCTAAAGTTCTATTTTTTTTTTTAAATTTCGGACAGGCAAAATATAAAGAATTATCAAGCAATGAATATATATTCATTTTGCACAGCATACAATGGGCACAACGTTTCTCTTTTTTCTTATTTGGACTGAGTTATTCTCCTGTTATTCTCCTGGAAAACTAACAAAATCACCATAAGGTCAGTTATGTAGTATAGATCATAGAAACATAGAATTGCTCAAGTTGGAAAAGACCTTTAAGATCACCAATTCCAACTGCAACCTGACCTTACTACCCTAACAACCCTCTGCTAAATCATGTCCCTGAGCACCACATCCAAGTGGTTTTTGAACACATCCAGGGGTGGTGACTCAACCACCTGCCTGCAGAGTCTACAAGTGCTTAACAACCCTTTCCGTAAAGAAGCTTTTCCTGATATTCTGTCACCTGTCACCAGTGAGAAGGGACTAATCCCACTCTCACTATAATCATCTTTCAGGTATTGGAAGAGAGCAGTAAGGTCTCCCCTCAGCCTCCTCACTCCCAGACTAAACAGCCTCAGCACATACCCAGTGTTTTTGTTGATGGTTGTAGGAGAATATTGTAAGACACTCTTTCTACTTTTCATCTTGCTTCTGCAAGTATTGGATGTTACTAATATTCATCAGTCCTATAAACTGGAAACTGTAAGTCCTTGGGTCTGACAGCCTGGAGATTCTGTTTTTTTTTCTGCTATTGCTTAAGCTGTGGGCCATCTAGGAATGCTTCACTCACCATACTGCAGTTAGTGAGAGCTTTCTTATCCTTTGAAAACAGATGGAAGTTTGTTGTCTCTTTCAAAGTGAGTTTTTGTGTTCTTGAGCTGCTTGCCAGCCAGCTTGACTTCCAGTATTAGTGCTGTTCCAAAATAGAGATCACAGACAGTATGACATAAACAGCATTCCTGTAAATGAATCTGTCAGTGCTAAGAATTTACCAAGCTTTGTTATCTAAAAATCTAATTAAGTATTTCAGGAGAAAAAAAAATGACAGCAGTGATTCAGAATATGATAAAAGTCATATTTTTTATTTTTTTTTAATTATTTCTAAAAGCAATCTCTGGAAGAAAGCAGTCTAATGGAAAAAAGGTTTTATCTACTTTATCCTTTGAACTTCATTGAAGAAGATTTTTAGCTACCATTGTATATCTCATATTACGAATGAGTTAAAATTCACTGTTAAGCTATCTGAATGGACACAGCAGAGAACAGAATATCATAAGTGAAATAAATTTCATGAATTTGATATTTTATTCTACTAGTGACTCAAAGAAGTAGCACAAGATCATTTTTAATCCCAGGCTGTGGTGTCCCTCCTGCTAAATTTATGACAGTAAACAAGAGAGCACCATCCACTATGAGCCCTTTTCAGCTGGGGACTAAATATTGGAATTGCTATTGAATAGGCATATTTAAAGTAATAAATGGTCAACAACATAATAAATGTGCAGGCCTATTCTTCACTCCCATGTAAATTTGGCAGGGGAGAATTCTTATTTCTTGTTTCTCAGTAGTCTTGCTCCATTACTGTTACTGAGATCCACGCGAAGAATCTTAATACAAACTCTGATGTGACCAAATTTTAGATGCTTGGAATTAGAGAATGCTTAAGTAGACTGCTATGTATGACACACATCATTTGGATGCTATTTATAAAGACAAAGTGGACTTGCCAGGGGCAACATGGGACTTTCTGTCTCAAGAACATTAGTTTATTAATTTCCCATGGATTTTCAGCAAAGCTGTACTTGTTATCAACTCAAGTGTTGCTATAGTTTCCGTCTTTCCTCCTTCTCTTTATCTTAATGCCCTTTCTCATCTATGTAAAGTTTATTTTTGCTTATATTTGACTTTGTTTTGACCTCTAAGGTTACCAGCAAAAGCAAGGAAGTGCTAACAGGAATCTCCATTTCCTACCACTGAGCCTGTTTAATCAGTCATATAGTTAGTTGTATAGTGGTAAATTGTAATAATTGCATGATAATTGGTAGCAAATACTGAGCTAAATGCAAACATTTCATTTTATTAATACAGTCAACAATAATGGAGATAATTTAGTAAGGATCTGCTGTATGTCTGCCAAATAGATACTGCTTCCTCAAATGAACTGCTTAAGAAAAAACAAAGCACCATTTCTTAAGGAGTGTGTCATATGTGAGGTGGGAATCTCTTGCTCCCCCCAGTCAGGTAGTTAGTGGGGCACTGTTGGATACTGTTCTGAAAAAATACCTCTGAGTAATTACGTTAATTGTGGCTGTAAATGTTGATTTGTTGTAAACAAAGGCAATACATGTGTTGTTAGAGCATAAAATCTGTATGAAGAATACACAGTAGCCATTACTTTCCCAGTAGATTAATGCAGAACAAGTTATTTGTGGTGTTAATCTATTCTGAAGAATGTTGCTGTGTTCTGTGAATAAAGGAAACAAATCATAGCATGCAGGAAAAATCCACTATTGTACAGTCACTGTATTATAAACTCCTCTATTCCTAGATTCCAGGTAGCAGAAGGATATCCTATCACTTGTATTTTGCTACAGAAGCGGAAGGAACAACATCACATAATTTGAGTTGTTGCTCTATCTGCTGACCCGGACCAGTTCTCAGTACTTTTTATTTCTTGCCATAGACAGACACAATATTAGATGACTCCACCTACTTATTTTGCAGTCCATGCATAATCTTTCTATCATATTCATCTAGCCAAATATGAAAATAGTTCAATCCAATTAGAAAGTCATGAATGGAGAACTGGATTAGCTGTTCAATGCAAAGGATTCATTTGTGTAAAATTTGAATTTTCAGTTTCAATGTAAACTCAATAAAACTCTTGAAGATGTGATATGCTCCTTATAGGTAATGCACTGAAAGTGAACTCGGGCAAGTCAGTTGCAGACTACCATGCCCTGGAGGGAAAGGAAGGTGTATTTTGTGTATTACTGATTACTTACACAGCTGCATACATTTCTTCATAGCTTTATCTAAGCAGAGTATATAGGCGGAATATATGCTGTGTACACATCCATGGAGGACTGCACATTTTTTCTTTGGAGAATTTGTCACGGTTGACAAAAAATAACAAAAGGCAAACAGCTAGAGCGTTTCTCTATGAATGTTTGGTGAGTGGTTGTGCTTTTATTTATTTGTTTATTTTAAAATAGAGCAATAGCAATCACCTCTTTTAGCAATAAAATAACAGTTTTGAGTATAAGAGTGTTTTGGGGTGCTGCTCAGAAGCCTTAAATTAGCAATGTAATTATGGCAGGTTACTTTATGGTTCCAAAGTCATTAATAAAGCACTTTGTTTGAAGAAGTATTTCATTTGAAATTTTATTATCCCTTGTAATGACATTTCTGTGAGACTCAAGTGCATCACTTTTGTTGTCAAACAGAATATTTCATGGCTGAAGGACCTAAATGTATATAACATAATAGTTTTTCATAAAAAGTCTTCTAAAATACTGTTATGATAATATTTTTCATGCTTGCAAAATCAATAAACAGTATTTATATTTAGAACTTTTAGCTGCGTGGTTAAAACAAATTACTGAAAGCAAATCTATGGTCAGGTATTATCTGGTGATCATTTTATTTGTTTTTACTTTATTCATATTCATTCTAAATTTGAAAGCTTTTAAATAAAGAAGAGTTGCCAGTTCTACATTTGTTAGCAAGGTTGAATACAATGCACAAGGTACAGTTGGGTCTTGATGAAGGCCACAGTAACTTCTGTAAAGTCTTCCTGACCTTATCTTTCTGCGGTTCTTCCCATTTTAATCAAGTTGCTACTTTCTAGCTTATTTTTACTTTAAGTACTTAGTGCCTTCTTTACCCTTTCCCAAAATATTTATTGAAATTAATGAAGTTGGCTTTACTTTTTTTTAACCAGCACCACCTCAATTAATAAAGTTCCCGACTCATCCACTCTATCACACTACAGGGAAGCTTATTCCATTTTCCAGAACAAGACTCTAAGTTCTACATGGTTTTTGCTGAGTGTAGATGAGGACAAAAAAAAACACCAGGAAAACAAACAAACAAACAAACAAATTAAAGACAAATTCTGTTTTATCGTTCTAATTCTTTTTATCTGAAAAGATTGCAAGTTCTATAACTCACACAATGAGTTAAGTTTGCATTCCTTAAGTTCTCCCAAAACATCAGCAATTTTCTTTGGTTACTCTGTCTTCAGTTACTGAATTGTATGTTCCTGGCAATTAAAAATTAAACACATTGGGGATCTATGCACTTCAGTTGTCAACAATTACAGTGAGATAAAGCAGTAGCACAAATGTTAATAATCTTTGTGCATGAAGGTCACAGGAAGAAGTTAAAATTTAACTTGCTCTATAATTATCACTACATATTGGAGATCACTTATATCCACAATATAAACTGGTGAGAGAAGAATGATTCTTGGTAATGACTTAACCTCAGATATAAAAAAAATCCAAGTCTAAAATGCAAGGAGTTCACTAGCTAAAGATATAATTATTGCCAAGTTAATGAGCGGGTATGATTGCACAGACATATGCTCTTCTTCCTCTTGCTTCTTCAGTTACAATTGGGCATCAGAAATCTTCCAATCTTTCAGTGACAGATGCTTCTAAAGCATTTAATCTGCTTAATATCTGCTCCTCTTTTTCCTGACCCTTCTAATGAATTCAGCCCAGAGGTTCTCCAATTGAAACAAGGACCTATGCTTTACAGAGCACCACTTGCAACCCAAGGGGCTTACAACCCACACAGATGAGAAAAGGGCAAAAGAAAGAGGCAATTTCATTCTCATTCAACCGACAGAGAACTTTGGCCTGAAGCATCTGAGTCATTTCCCCAAGTCTCTGGCAAAGAAGATATTAAATCAGATTGCATACATACATCTCTCTTCAAAAACTCTTAGTCATAATATTTTATTATTCAAGACTACTAAACAAGGAAAATAAGAAGTTTGTAAGGAAATTGCTTAATAACTCTTTCTCGTCTATGTAAAGATTTTTTTTGTTGTTTTATTTTGACTTTACTTTTTTCCTTGAGTTTGCTTGCAAAAAATATTCAAATAAATTTACCAGCTAACAACAATACTCTAGTGGGAAATGGCAGCATTTGCAAATCTGCTATGATTCCTGCTCTTCTGGTTCCTGCCTTGGTCATGAGGCAGCACCCAAGAGAGGAAATTTGCCAAGGAGAAATCCAGTGACTGAGGATGAGGGCAGCCTTTCCAGAGCATGACCCAGACTGAATCATGGCTTTGCCACTGGGCTTTCTTGAAGGCTATATAAAACCACTGCAGACACTCTTGTTCTTTCTCTCTCATCTGGAAAGTACTTACTAAGAAATCTCAATGCTGAGTCAAAAGAATGTCTTTTAGTAGGCAGAGTAATGATTTGTCAGGAGTCGAAAGCTTAGGTAGTAGCAGTACAGAGAACTCTGAGGGCTGAGAAGAAAATATATGCATACTAATACATTTGCTCTGATCTGGTAATGATGGCTCTCAGACAGGCTACTGGTGTTTGAATACCTGGTAGTCACTGAAAAGTGACAGTAGGTATAAAGAAAATCAAAAAGACACAGCTGTATGGATGACAGTAGCTACATAACTGGAAATTGTTCTCTTTTATGTATTTAAACTGAAATAACTTAAATAGGCCTTAGGTTTCTATTGCCACCAACACATCTCAGAGCAATAATAGACAAAACACAAGAAAATACAATGCATGAAGTAGGAAAACCAGAGAAAACAGAGATCAAATTTAAACAAAAGTCTCTTGTTTACACTCGCTAAGCTCTCCTCAATGAAAGACAGTATTTGTAAGATGCCCTGCAGATCCAACATGTGTGTAATAATGCATCAAGTTTTACACAGCAAGAATTGGTTGATTAGTTTTACATGTTGTGATTGTGTTGATTAAATGAGATTTTTTTGGGGTTATTTTTCAATATATATTTTTGTTAAGCTTAATCTTCAGGTAAAGAATTGTTTTTTTTTTGTAATACCAAACAGGGTGGTAGTTATCCTCTCTGTCTACTGCTCTCTGCTCTGGCATTCCACTGATGCAAATCTGTGGTATAATTGTATATTATATGGGAGATGTGCTCTAGGAAAAATGGAAAACTGTTTGTTATCTGTATTGCTTAGAGAAAAATGAATATTAACTCATTACTTATCCTAATTATTAAGGATAAGGGATTACAGAAAACTACTGATTTTTAATCTGACATTGATACATTACATTTTTTTATAAACTATGCAAACAGTGGAAACAACAAAAGGAAATCAGCAAGTAATTTAGGAAAAAAAAAAATGGGATTCTAGCTCTTCCATTTATTTTTCTGTCCACAGACTCTGAAGTACAACCATGTCTGACCAATGTACATTAATTCACTTACATAAAGAAAATGGGAGACTAGTTTTATACACATTTCAGTGTATTTTGTGCCAAATTTTGAAGTCAGTGGGATTTTGTATGGATACCTGAGAGCAAACTGAGTTAATCATCAATCAAACTCAAGGACTAACAGGATGCATTATTATGTGGTGAAGTCCCACAGACCCGTAACTTGCCCACAACACAAATATATCACTTGTGGGACAGCACATGGTTTAAAATCAAGATTTAAATCATTTTCCATAAGTGCTTTTTAGAAGACGCTAAATTGATAGATATTAACATAACCTTGAACATCAGCTATTCAGAATAGAAATGATTTGTGTCATGGCTGAAATTTGTGGATTTGTCTTTTTTATTTCATTGGCTGCCATTGTGCTGAAGTTTCTCCCATCTATAAAAAGCTTCAGGTCTCTGAAGATGAACACGCATAGCAATGGGTTAAAAAAAAACACAAAACAAAAACTACTGTTAATCTCCACATGTATCAATTGCTAGCAAAGTTTTATGTTCCACTTTTGGTAATTAATGTGGATTTACACCTATGGAAGGGTAACTTTCCATTTCCTAATATAATACAGTAGAATTCTACTCATCTATTTAAATCTGTGTATTAGACTAAAGACTAGATTTTGGTCTTTCTCATTCCAGTGAGGTCAGTGTAACTAATCTGATCTGCTGTTGAGTAAAATGAGGCATAATCCACCCTCACACCCTTACAACTCAACCTAAAGTCAACACTTTAGTCAACAACAAACTTGTTTAAACTCTTGTATCTAAAAATTTTGTACTTAATCTTCAGAAACTTTTTTAAGGAAACATCCTTACTTTCCATATTCTTCATATATAAACACAATACTAATACAATACAATGTGTTTGTTGAACAGAAATGTTGGATGATTTTGGAGATAGAATCTGTGGTTATTTTGGTTGTGAGACTTCACAGAACAGTAAAGTAAGTCTGAGGTCTCACAAAATGTAAATTACAGACTTTTGAAATATTTTAGACTATACTGAGAAGTGAATAGCTTATTTTAGCTCAATTTTTTGGTATGCATGTAAGCATTGCCAAGCACTTTCTTACAAATTTGAGAAAAAGCTATTTATCAACCCATCTTATTTATTACAGCCACTTTCAAAAAAAAAAAAAAAATTGCATCACCCAATTTTAGGCATCCATTTCACTGATGCTTTGTTGCTTTGTCAGATATTTCTACTCAGATCAATTCTGTACAGAATGGCATAGCAGTATACTACTTAGGATGTAATACATGTCATACTTCTGCCCACACATCTGTGTTTGCAAATTTGCTTGCCAGCACTCTTCAATCCCAGATCAGTCCTAGTTACACCTATTAAATACCACAGAAAATTTGTTCCACAGTTCTCAATATAGTGCTGTCTTGTAGCTGTCTTTCTAAAGACAATTTTAACTACATATAATGTTTTTATTAGTGAAGTATGACTAGCAGCTTTACCAACAGTATCTATGATGTAAAATACATGTACATAGTGTTCCACATCATATCCATCTGCTTCTATTAATTTTCTTGGTCCCTCAGAAATTTATCACTGTAAATCTAGTTCCATGAAAATATTCTTATATTATCTCTGTTCGAATGTGTAAAGTATTTATGTATAATGATCATGGGGTAACTAGGAAAAATAAAATAGCTCTTATTCCTTGATATTATACTGACTTCATCTATGAAAGAATGAACAGATATACCTGCTCAAACTATGTTAGAGACACAAATATGAAACAATGGCTTGAAATAGCACCTATGCAAGTGTGTTGTCTTTAACAGTCTATTAAAAAACTCATCTTTCTGATAAAAAAAAAAAAAAAAAAAAAAACAAACATGCCTGGGAACTGCCAATTTTTCCCATGGTTTTAAGGACAGAAGTTCCTGTTAAGAGTGGCAGAACATATCAAAAAAATAATTTCCATAAAATAAGTTGCCTCATATGGATACACTGTAGGCAGTGAAACTGCTGAAGAGCTACTGGGATCTGAGAGACTGCAGCATGTGCTTAGGGTTACTGCAAAGTGCCTATTGGATGTTGAACTCTTTTAATTTGGGGTTTGTTGATGAATATTTGTGCAAACGCAAATGATATCTGAGAACAATCTAAGTTAGATGTGTTATTTTTCCTTAGGGAAATCATCCAGCAATGTTCATTCCCAGGCTGCCTAATTTAGAAGTCACCTGTACTTCTTTCTGTTGTTACAAGGGGACAGGCAGATCAGTCTTGATGTAAAACTGGATGATTGATATATTTAATTATGAATTTTAGGATAATGTCCCTGTCTGAAAGATCCCAGTTGGGACAGCAATTGCATCTAATACAGTATAATGCATTGCAGGGTAGTATAAGAGAATCAATGCATACAAATATCCAGCAACATACCCTTGCAAAACAGAGAGATTCTTGTATTAGATAAATGTGATACTCCATAAAAAATTAGAGAGGCAATAAATTTAGTAGGATACAATCTCACTGAGTCAGAAAGACATAGGGAAGAGAATCACAATATTTCTAAGACATCTGTTCAACATAAATGTGATTTACATCTGAAAAAATTGAGATAGCTTCTCTCAAGCAGAAATGATACTTCTGATCACATGAATTACAGTCAGATAGGCAGGGACATAAAGGAAACAAAACACATTTCTCAAACAGTGAGTTCTTGATGACTAACCACTACAAAGAAGGCTTCAAGCAGATAAATATATCACAGAAACACTGCAAACATCCTGATATCTCTCCACAAATAATGGAGTAGTGGCAAATTTTTCAAGAAAACCAAATATGAGTGAAAATCTGCTGGATCATAAACATAATTTGAACTCAAAAGGGGTAATTCATATAACTAATTCTGTTTTTCAATTAAAATTATTTTGGATACCCCATGGATTTAGATCTCAGAGCAAAATGACAATTTGAACTATTGTTGATGAGCAAAGACCTGCAAGAAGAAAGAGAGGATGAGGTTAGAGATCATGTGTTTTATCTCCCTTCTGGGAGCTGGCAAAGTGGGAGAGGTAATCCAGGGTGAGAATGTATGACTTATGACTCAGAGGGAGTTACACAGCAGTGCACAGAGGAAGGCCAGAGGAGTGACTGCATCCCACGGTTTTTCTGTGACAGTATTTGCTGAGTGCTATGCTGCAACAAAGAATGTAGTTTCTCTCTGTTTCATTCCCCCCTGCCTTCACATGGATATATCTGTAAGCAATACCAAGGAGAGTTGTGGCAATGAATTTCTTTTGTTTACCTTCCCTGTTGAGAAGTGGAGAGAAATTACTCCTTTTCTGGTCTGATACATGACCTAAAATCTTCTGTGTGTTTTCAGTGTGATGTAGATTACCTTTAGTTTATGAATTTAATCTCTAGATGAGATACATTGCTTCCTGGATTAGCCAAAGTGTCAGTCAGGCAGCAAAAGTCTCCTCTTCACAGTTAGGATGCACTCCTGCCCCCTGGTCCAGGCCCTGTGGGATCTTCAGTGAGATGTGGGATTCATGTGAAGGGACACCACTGCTGTGCTGAGACCTCCCACATTTGCATGACCTTCCAAAAATCTAAATTTTCAGGGAATCCAATTAGAATTTCTACATCTTTTGTAATGAAACTTTTTTCAAAATAATGAGCAAGATATGCAGCACAACTAGGTCCTGTGGCTTAAATGAGAATAGGATCAATTTTCCAAAACAAAGTCCATCTTCCTAAAACTGGGGACAAACATCCAGCAAATGAAAACCTGAAAGCATATGTCACTGAAGATCTAATGGTTTAACTGCCTTTCTTTTGTGTCCAGAACATTTCAATAAATGGGTGGCAGAAATGATAATTTACTGTGACCATTCAAGTACATTTGCAAAGACATAAGATGAGCATTTATGTATGGTGTATTCCAGCTGATAGTCCGCTAACAAAGTCAGCACTCAAATTGTACCGTTCTGGTTTTCATTCTGTACAGCAAATGACTATTAAAAAAACTAAAGCACATTAAAATAAAATTATTTCTTCTTTATTTAATCATATTTCCAATTGATAAAAGAGAAAATTTAAAGTAAGTCCCCTTAACTAGGGGAATAAATCCAGGTAATCAATGAAACAGAGCACTTATGCAAAATAAAATTACCAGCAAACCCACCCGTGAAACAAAAAATAACGAATGTAAGATTGTGTGGTTAAAACCTGTATCAGAACATATGAACAATTAAACATCTGAGTACTTGCCTTTCAACATATTGCTCTTTAAATAGAACATTTAAATATAATTTTCTAGGGTTTCCAAAGTGCTTACCGACCAAAGCAAGAATTTTGAAATCTGAAGTAACATCAATTCCTACATATTTTTCATTCATAGGAGTGGATCATCTAGCTACACAGAGCACATATCTGTCACTTCAGCTGAAAAAGCAAAAGCTCACAGAAAATTGGTATAAGGTGAGTTGCCCATCAGCTAAAATCTTATAGTCTACCAGTGAATTTTATAGCTCTGTGCTAAAAGTAGAATAGTATTTGGGAGGTATGGGTCAGTCCATTAGCTACAGACTCCTTTTGCCTCCAGTCCTTATTCAAGACTCACACCTCTAATTCTTGTCCCATTTTTAAGATCTCTTGTGCCAAGTCATTCTTCTCTTATCCTTCATCAGTTTTTTACCCCCTCTGCACTGCAGTAACAGAGTACAGCTACTTCTCTGAGCTGCACGTCTTCCTAACATGGGAGCTGTAAAAACAAAGGAGAGATTAACACCCTGCTTTTATTGGCACATAGAAGTAATGTCAAAGGAGATTATTAAAGGACTTGGAAGCAGTCTGCTCTGTATCAATGGATGTATTGAAGAACTCTGTTTCAGCACTTATGAGACTTCACCTGTAGCACTGCGTCCCATCATGGGATGCCCAGTAGAGGAAAGGCACTAGCATACTGAAGCAAGTCTGCTGAAAGGACCACAGGTTATTCAGAGGGACAGAATGTATAAGGAGAGTGTGAGAGCTGGGTTTGTTCAGCTCAAAAGAGAGACAGCACAGGGGAGATCTAGTTGCTGTCTACATCTACCTAACAGGGGAATGTAGTAAAGACAGGTCCAATGTTTTAGAGGTACGGTGGGAGGACAAAATAAATTACTCAAGCTGTGACATGGGAGATTCTGAACTACTATAAGAAAAAGTTATATTATTCAACAAGTCCCAGAAGGCTCTGACCCTACTGTTTTTTTCTCAAGCTATGCTTTTTTTTTTTTTCCCAAGTACCCTCAGGCAAGCCAATTGAATATCTCTTACAACAGCAGGCTACTTTTGGCCACTGTCCCTCCTGAGAGTCAGATGTTTCCTTCTCTGTCATGTGCCAGCACACGTTCAGTCCACATGATATAAAAATTGCCTTGTGGAAAAATCTGCATTTTGGGGAGTGCACCGTTGTAACCTCAGGCATTCATTCCCCTGCAGGCTGATGTGCACAGGGATGAATAAAGGCAGCAGTGGGCTGTCTGAACAGTACTTGCAGAAGTATGCCTATCCCTAATCTTTCTGAGGACAAATGTGGTAATGGAGAGGAGCTGCATATGCATTGATCTCACTGTATGTTTCATAAACCTGATCTCACTGAAAATGACAATGGGACCTCAGTTTACAGCTCTCTGTTGGATGACAATCTGCTATTGACTCTATCTCGTTTCTCTGGGCAGAGTGTCTACAACAGCTTACTGCTTCTCCTACCTAAGTCTGTGTTACAACTTGTTACAAATTTACTTTCCTCTTTGACAGAGGCTGCATTTTTGTCATCCTTGACTAGCAAGCCAAATTATTTTTTCCCTATATATTTTTTTATTTTATTGTTTTAACAGAAATAATCATTAGAAGTAACATCAAATGTTATTTGTAAATCTGTGTTTGTACAAGATATGTGTATTACAAACAAATTATCACTTACGTTAGAGTGAGTATGAAATTATTTATATGTGGGATAAGTTCTTCTGATGAGGCACAAGTTTAGCCATCAATCTATTATTATTAATCATTAAATTTTCTTTCAAATGAAAATTCTGATTAAGTTGAAATTTGTACAGTGCTGCAGATGTACCAAGAGTATATCATAGAATAATAGAATAATAGAATCATAGAATCATAGAATGGCCTGGGTTGAAAAGGACCACAATGATCAATGAGCTTCAACCCCCCTGCTATGTGCAGGGTCACCAACCAGCAGACCAGGCTGCCCAGAGCCACATCCAGCCTGGCCTTGAAAGCCTCCAGGGATGGGGCATCCACAACCTCCTTGGGCAACCTGTTCCAGTGCATCACTACCCTCTGGGAGAAAAACTTCCTCCTAATATCTAAACTAAATCTTTTCTGTCTTAGTTTAAAACCATTCCCCATTGACCTATCACTATCCACCACTTAGCTTCACTGTGCTTTGATACATTTATTTTTCAGTAATTCCTCAAATATGCCTTTCACTGAAACCTTGGTTCTTGTGAGGATTATTTGAAAACTGCATATGATGAGTGTTTTAGCATTAACAAAGAATAACTGACTACTGTTTGCATCCTGCATGTGAATTAAAGCTTAGAACTTCCACGATTTTTAGCTCACTTAATTTTTTTAGCTCTAATTCATCTAAAAGTTTATTAGTTTACACTGCTTTCTTTTCCTCCCCTAAATTACATTTTTTTTTTTTATTATTGACAGGTCTGTCTTGTGCTATACAGGGCATTTCACACCCACTGTGCATTTGTAGTGACTCCAGAATAAGCACCATCTATGCTGGAAACATTACACTATTCAACACAGCTGGGGCTACCATAAGAGATACAACACAAGCTCTAAAATCTGCCCAACAGCAGTAGTTCCATATTGTATGTAAGCTTATTAGCCTGAGTCTTAGCTCTTCTGACGGAGCAGAAATGAGTATTTCAATAGATACACGTAGATTTCTTGGTGCTTAGACATCCCAGCACTAACCTCAATTGTGCAAATATTTAATGCAAGTGGATGAGAGAGCCTATCTGGCTAGAATCAACTGCATTTGGATTGCAGCACAATCCAAAATTCAGACAGAAATCAGCAGTTGCCCCATTTGTAGCAAAATCCTGAAGCCAATTCTCACCTTGTTTAAAATAGATAAATTGTGGTGAAAACGATAACAATATCAAAAAATGATCTAATTGCAAAAATGACATGTTTATTGGAATAAAAGATTTATCTTTCTAATAGCTAATGCAACATGATTTTGTTATAATGCACAATATCTACTTAACGTAACTTCTGATATAACAACTAGGAAGCCACTGGTCACATAGTTTTTAATTCTCTAACAATGGCTATAATAATGGCCTGTGTCCTACAAGGCTTTCCTATTTTAAGATTTGGTAGCCCTTATTTTGATAGTCTGATAGAAGTATATCAGCTCTTCAAGTATATTGTTTCCCTAAATTCTACATGCTGTTGATTTATTGTTGTTGCTGTTTTTCCAGAAAACTGTCAGGCATTACTACACTCTAATATCAATCACCATTCTCCCCTCACCTTCCCACTTAAGATTTATTTATCTTCTTCATTTTCTTTTTGTGTGCGCGGTTGCTCATATTCATGAGACTGCTTGCCAAGCCCTCTTTCTTTTCTATGAGCCATGGAAATGAAATATTCATCCTTTCCCTCTAAAACAATGAAGGAGATTTTCTGCTGTTGAGCGTGCAGTTCTGCCTCCAAAGCTGACTTTAAAGACAAGCAGTTGCCCAGAACTCTGGGTGAGCTACTAAACTGAACAAGCAGCACAGATCAGGCAATATGGTGTGCACATGGAAGAAGAAAGGTATTAACACCAATTGCTCTAGCAAGTGAAATGTGGCACCTCCCCTGTCATGACAACTCCCACAGATCAAAAAGAATGAGTTTGAATGAATTTTTTAAGTGTGAGATCTTAATTCTCCTTTTGACCAGTCTGCGCAAACAGAACATGTAGCTTTTGGTCTTTTACACCTGACCAATATCTTTGAAGTACTCAGTACTCATATTGCACCAATGCAGGAGTTATCTCTGGCCTAACTGATCACAAACCATGAGGCTAATTCAGCTTTATTTAAATTTTCTTCTGGTATCTAAAGGTAGAAAGTAAACTAGGAGAAGTTGAGTTGAGTTCTGCTGTCAAATCACAATTTGGCAATTAAAGTTGCACTGCTGAAAGAAATGGAAAAAAAAAAAAGGCAAATTCTAGGTAAAAGATCTGGGTTTGGTATTGTTTTCATGCTTCTGAACGAAGCAAATGATATAGCCAAGAAAACATTTCTGCCACTAATGATATGAAATCTGTATGGAGTACTTGAAAATGCATAAATTCCTCACTAATTATGTCTTAAACAAACATTTAATATAATTTCATATTTCACTTCATCATACTAATGAGCTACAAACAACTGTCCTTTGACCCAAAGCTTACAGCCCCCCTGGCAATTTCTTTTCTACTTACCATATCATGATGTCTTTCAATGACATTTTTACAGTATGACATTGTTAATAATTTGGTCTTTCAGAAGAAAATGAAATACAGGAACATATTCAAGGGAGCTAAAATTATAAGGATTATGCTGCCTATGAGGGGTTTAATGAAGCAGGAATGAAAGCATCAAAGTGACTTTTGAATGCAGAACTTCAGGATAAATAAATTGAATCCTTTATGTTTCCTCTGCAACTTTTTGATTATGCAAAGAGTTTGCCAGTAAAGAGACAGACCTTGGAATTACCTTCTCACTTACAGGAGTAAATTTACAGGTATGTTGACCTGCTGTGCTATGATCCGACATATAATCAGAATTGAAAGAAGGTCTTTTAATAGTTGTAGTATTTTTAGGATATTCTTAGTAGTGAGCTTTAGGTAACTGTTAGCAAGAACTCCAAATTATGAAATAAAAAATGCTAATTCCAGGCAAAAAATTGAAGATGTTTTTCTTCTTCATTCTGCATCTAATTTCTTCCCTCCTTCCCGTTTCCTGAAGACATGTGTAAGCACCACTCACAGAATCTGATAGAGTCTTTCATGAATTTACTTTTCTTAGAACACATACAAAGTAACAGTGGTCCATTATCTCCCCCCAAAATAATTGTAGTAAACCAAATCCAGAAAAGTAGTATGGAAAGCTTAAAGAATTTGTTTTATATCATCATAAGATTAAAATACAGAAGAAAGAATCAGAACACAGTTCTCCAGCTACCTTCAGTTAAGACATGAATTGTATCATGTTATTTTTGTTCTTCTTTAAGTCCCAAAATTGTGCACTCTGTGATACAGATTAACACATTTTCTACAGGTGCTCTGAAGTGTGCTTCCTCTGAATACCTATTTATAAGGTAGTTGTCAGGGGGATCCACTGCACAAAGCAAACAGGGTTGAATGTCCTTAAATTTAGAAGACACCAAACACCGTCTCCCCTTTTCTGAGTAAGTTTTACAACAATTAGGTTGCTACAGGAATTTGTTTGGTGTCATCATCACCTTACTAACAGAAAAACGAAATGCAAATATTTTTTACCTTCTCAAAAGGTAAGACTGTGGCTTTCAAACCTGGAGTTGTGAATTTCCATCTTATCTCACTGCAGTGCTTAGGCCCACAAGAAGGCTGACAAACTTTGGACAGAGGCAGAATTTCTAACACATCACTTCCTTCTGCGTCTTGTTCTATAGGTCAGGGTAGCCATTCTCTACTTACTGTGTTCACATCTGTGAAATCCATGCCAGGTGCTAGACCTTGGAAAGCAGATCTTTATACAATGGGTCCAACTTCACTTGTGGCTACACTAAGAAAACAATAGGAAGAATTAAAAGGTATTGCAGCTCATAAGTAAGAGTGAAGTATAGTAATTTTAAGGACTTGTTTCATAATCAATATGGTTTATTGACTAAGACAAAATGGAGGAAGAATATGTAAATTAATTTAAAAGATAGGCTGGAAGTCTATCTAGGAACTTTTTCTAGGTCATTCATGATAAAAGGAAAGGAATCTTTCTGCTGCTATCTGTGCACTTTGTATCAGGTTCTTAAGGTTTGCGTGTATCAATTTAATCAACTATAGCATTAGAGTACCTGTATAATTCTTTTCCACACAATGGAAATAATCAGGTGGTTATAATTAATCAAACAGTTACAATTAAGTGCATTGTTGAACTAGAACTTAAACAGAGGAGCAGAAAACAGCTGAAGGCAAAATAGAATCTATGCATTTTAATCTCCTCTTTCTCTTCATCAATATTTTACAGAACACAACACACTGCTTTGACAAACCTTAATTTTAAGCACATTTTGTCCCATAATCTGTAGCACACATTTGGCAGCCTATGTAACTTTGATAAAGGAACATAAAGAATTGCACAAAGAATAAAAAAATGTTAATTACACTTTTCATTTACTTCAGCTAAATCCATATTTTGTAATGGATTTAGACATATGGAACTACAGCCCAGATGCTGAAATAGCAGCAAGTCTTGTAGATTGTAGAAAGCATGTTGTTGATCTCCAAAATGACCTTTAGATGGGGGGAGAAAGAATGGAACTATAGATGTTCAGTGAATATGTACTTGCACACTTGACTGTAATTACTAGAGGAACTGGTATGAAAGAGTTTTAAAAAATTATTTTAAGAAATCATGTAAAAAAACAACAACAACAACAACAAAAAACCCAAACAAATGTGCATGAGTGTAGATTGCTCTGAAAATAATGCCTATTTATTCCCATGAAAACTACAACAGATACAAAGAGTGCAATGATACTACTTGTCAACACAATTGACAGAGCAAATTCTCAGCTACAAAACACTGTTTTTCAACACAGTAAACACCATTAGATATGTATTTTCACAAGCAATGAACAAGAACCTGCATGCCGTGTTCATAAATGTATATACCAGCAGAGGGGATCCACTGTCACTGTTACTGCTCTTGAAATGCACCACCCACTACCTCACTGTGCTCACATTCACTGTTTGGCCTGCATAAGCATTCAGCAATCATTGATGAATGTCAGTGGGTGCCATTTTTTTTGCATGGAGAAATTCAGTGGCTCACATTTGCTTCAAACCTGTCAACAAAACAGAATGGGATGGAATATTGTCAGGAAGGTTCACCTCTACTGCCATACCACCAACATTTACCTCTGACATTGTGAGCCAGCATAATAAAATAGGAGGCATGACTTTTGGAGCAGCCCTTGTAGCTGTTGTTATACATGCAGTATAATGATACAATATCTACAGTATCTAAGCAATCACATTTATTTTATGCACTTGCAAAACCAGTGAACAAGGTGACTTTCTAGTGCAGATGCACTCCAGGCATCAACTCATTACCAATATGAGTAATAAAAACTTGAAATAAGCTGTAATTCTCATATCTGTCTGTAATGAGGATACTATTAAAAGTAAGTTGCAAATGTGAAGTCTTGTATGAAATACAGTTCTTAAGTAAATTAATGTTATCTTCAGTGAACTGGCAATAATGTTTTGCTTAAAAATGTGCAATTCCATAATTACAGGGATTTGTAAATGATACTTAATAATGGTCTCATATGCCTTACAAACATAAATCCTTTTTTTTTTCTGACCTGTTGAATGTTATAAAGTAAGAAAATATCATAAGGAAACTCTGATTTGCAAAATAGCTGTTTTTAAAGGTAAGTTGTCCATGGCACTTAATTCAAGATCAGTGGAGAACAAATTCATGGTACATACAGGACAGCACAGCAGTTAGACGCATATAAAAGGGTTTCTATTTCTGAGCTTCTGATTTCAGCTTCTGTGTGGACAGCTTCTCAGAGAACATTCTCTTAATTGTAACTTCAATGCAAGACAAAACAAACAATCAAGCTAACAAAATGCCTACGAATCTCTATTAATTTATTCAACTCCATCTTTGTTTTGACTTTGTCATTTCAGAGAGAAAGTATTTCTGTCTGAAACCAAAGGCATTTATTGAAACACAGAGCTTTCTACTGAAACAGCTCCTTAGGAGTCTTGGCTGCTTACTCTCCACCCACTGAGATTTTTCTGAAGGGATGAATAAATGCTTTTCCTTAACTTGTTAAGAAACGGAATTCCCAGGTCTGAGTGCACACCTCAGCCCAACCTCCTTTCAGCTAATAAACCAAAACTACACATTGACTTCCAGGGGCAAGAAATGTGGGACTGTGGGCAAAAAGATGAACTGTAGGAAAAGACCAGTCTATCATGTCCCCAGAAAGAATGGCTGGAGAGGACTGACATCAGAATGTGACATTGATGGTCTCCAATTATAAACATAACTCTGAACACAAACGTTTTCAGTTTCCTTGCAAATATACTGTGAATGTAATATGTGAGTATAGATTTAATATGTCCTGCAAAATTACTTTGGGTTAAAGTCTCATTTTTCAGTGGAAAGACTATGCCTGATAAGTCATGAGAACACCTGCTGAGAGCAACCAAAATTTAATGATTTACTCCTAGAATCATAAATTTTGACCCTAGGAGATTTTCTGAAGAAAAAAAAAAATTCTTACCTTAATGGCTAAGAAATAAGTAGGGAATTGAAATAATTCACAGCTGGGAAATGTGTTATTTTTTAACCCTCTATGCCCACTGCAGGTATTTTTCTATGATAAGTAGGTCTGTCCCTCACAGGTTTGTGGAGTCTAAATCTCATCTGCAACATGTGGTATGCATGTAGACAAAATGAAGTTGGATAAGTAATTTTCTATGAAGAGGGAAAAAATAGAAAAAGATGTCTTACTTATGGACAGAAGTTGGAGAACAGTAAAATACATTCAAGATCTTGTTTTCCTGAGGCCTCTAAATTTATTGTGTTCAGGAATAAACAATATGCATTTAGAATTGAATCATAGAATTGTAGAAGATTGACTTGGAGGGGACCTACCGGAATCATCAACTACAACTACTGGCTCCACACATAACCACCCAAAATTCAAACCCTATGTCTGAGAGTGTTCTCCAAACTCTTGTTGAACTCCAGCATAGCTTGGTGCCGTATCCTCTGCTCTGGGGAGCCTCTTCCAGGGCTCAACCACCTTCTCAGTGATAAATAAACAATGGGTGAATAAACAAAGGCTTGTGATCCCTTGCTTTATTGCCAGTTTGCCTATCAGAGCAGCTGCTATCTGAAAAATGAGCTCCCTGCAGTCAGTGAAGTTTGAGATGAGCAAACCTACATACCTGCAGGGTTGCAAGGGCTGGTGCGTTGATCTGGGGCCTGTGTGGGCAGAGTGTGAGGCTTAGCTTGTAAAGAGGGATGTCATACATGAGAACACAGCAGTCTGCCTGAGGATGCAGACTGGTAATTCTTAGTTTAAATCAATCAGGATAGAAAATTTCCTGTTCTTTAATGCTTTCTACTTTTGGGAAAGAAAGTTGTATTGACTATGAATGAGTTTCATTTGGGATCATAGTTATTTTGCATTTTACTTCCTATCTTAGGTATTAAAAGCCAACTATTTTATAATTTTTTCATCACTTTTAATGCATTCTCATAGGGTATACATAAGATCAGGAAGAAAGGTTATCTTTACTGTGCACAGAAAGGCTGAAGATCACAAATACTGGAGCACTGATCTGAAATCTCTGGTAATCTAGATCTGCGTGGCTTGGTCAAAAGATATGGATGTAAAGGCAACGGTTCCCAAATGTGTTATAAAGCAATAATATTAACACAAAACAAAGCAAAACAGCTTCTGTTCTTAGGATCCCACAATCTCAACATTTTTCTGGGTATGAATTTAACGATATATTGTAGTTCCTGTTCCTTTCAAAGATAATCTGCTACATAAATGACTTGATATAACATGAGTGATTTGTTCTTAATTTTCATTGCGTTCCTTTTTCATTCAGTGGTTACGATTCCTAAGTCCTACAACAACAAATTATTCTTTTAACTGTGGAAAATTGCAGGATATTGTGATTTGAATAATAGTTTGTTTTTGAAATACTGACTTTTTTCTGAAACCAGTCTGCATTCTTAGGAATGCAAAATGTTGCATTAAAATGAACTACAAAATCCACAGTTTGTTTAATAGTGGCATGCTGATATGCAAAATTAGAAAGCATCTTGCATGGGGAAAGTGATAAATTCACTTTTTCAGATTTATTGAAGTATTCTCACTTTAGAGGGAAAAACAATTGTTGAATTTGGTCTTACTCTAACTGGAGGATTAATATATCAATAATACAAAATCAGTGAGATAAGGAGAAGCTTAGCAGCATTGCTCATTGTCTTTCATTTATGTTCTCTATGTCAAAATCAATTAATAACTATACTTTCTCTTCTGCATTGCTTGATATCAGGGGATAAGGAATGTAGTGAAATTCTGAACACAGTCTACATTTTGGAAAACATACAAGTAGCTGCTTTGTTGTTTTTTTTTAAATATTGGTATATTCACTCTCGAATGAAGTTAAGAAAGAATTAGGCTGTTTTCAGATGTTGTAAAGGGGAAAACATGAATTTATTCCAATTACCCATTCAAAAAGCATTGATTGATTTTGTTTTCTGCAGCCTCAATGCCAACAGACTACCTGAATGTTTTGTGCCTGTTAAAGATTTGTCTGTCCATTCTGAAAGAAGAAAGAATGCTGTTTTTAATTCAGCACAGCCATTTGCAAATGAAATGATGGAATGATTGTCTTGCTAAGTGTCCTCATTTTGATAGGTTTTCTACCTTATGCAGTTCCAGCTTAACATGAAGCAAACTTTACAGTGTGATCATTAAATCTTCAATTCAAATACTAACATTAAGAGTTGATTTTGTTCTTTTAATGCAGCTGGAAGCTGATAATGAAATTTTAATGTTACTGATGTAATAAAGATGATAATTTACTTTGCAGCAACAATTAACTGTAGATGCTCAATTTTTTACAGAAATAAAAAATTTGAGCCAATTTGGCTCAGGTACGTCTGTAACAACTTTATGATTCTAATGAGGCTTTCACTCCAGCCTCACTGGAGGAATGAAGTTTAAATAAAATTCACATTTTATTTTGAAGGAAAATTGCATTTTATTGTGTAAATGTTCTGAACTGATACAACAGGTGATTATCTACTTTGAGAGAAATAACCATGCCTCTCAATAACAGATAAGCCAAGAAAGAAAGCAGTATATTACATAAAGATACTCGATTACAATCTGTTTTTGTAGGCACAAAACAAATTTTCAGTGATAGGTAGTTATGCTTGTAAATTGGTCCAATTCCAGATTTGCTACACTTCTGGCTGCAGAAGAAATCTGTTAGTTTGACAACTTCAATTTTTTGCTTTACTTACCTTAAAAATAACAGAAAGCACAAAGCAAGTACAGATGCCCATATAAAAAATGAAGGATTCATAGGTGGCATAAGATTGTGAACAGTTTTCATAGAAGCAGACAAAAATGAAGGGAAATTCTAGGGATAAAGACAACATGAGCTGGAATGTATTCCCTTAAAAAAAAAACCAGCAGCAACAAAATTATGAGCAAAAGCATAAGAAGTAGCAACTGAATCTTAACCATACTTTGAGTCACAAAAGCATATATGTAGAAGTTCAGTAAAATGTTCAGTGGAGTTGCACATCGTAGCTTTTTTCTCATAATGTGTATTTTCCTTCAAATTTCAACTTTCCTATTATGATAATGTGAAGGGAAAACTGGTAAAGACAGTACTGTATTTTTCACGGATGTCCAACCTTTCCACTTTCCTGGGTCACACTGAGAGAATAGGAAATGTCTTGGGCTTCATATAGGTTGCTCTGAAATTAATGCTTCCTATTTATTTCCACGGAAACTACAACAGATGCAAACAGCACAATAACATTATACGACAGAGCAAATTCTGAGGTAGAAAACACTATTTTTCAACGTACTCAACACCATTAGATATACGTTTCAGCAGCAATGGACAAGAACCTGCATGCTGTGCTCATAATTATCTACAATGGCAGAGGTGACCTGCTGTTACCACTGCTGAGATGCACCACCCACTGCCTCATTGTGCTCACATCTACTGTTCAGTCTCCATAAACATTCAGTAAGTGTCAATGAATGTCAATAGATGCCATTCTTTTTGCACGGAGAAATTCAGTGACACACATTTGTTTCATAGGCAATTTCATGTCAGACACCATTTTGTCAGACTTCTCCTCTGCTGCCATCAGATGCACAGCAACAGAATGTAATGGAATATTGGCAGAAAGGCTCAACCCCTACTGCCTTGCCTCCAATATCTGTCTCTGACATTGTCTTAGAGAGGACTCAAGGTGTTCATCAGAGATTTTTTGATGAAATTTTATTCCTTCTGTACTTCATTCTCAAAAACAGTTGATCACCAATGTATATACTGCCAAAAAGTGATGACATGAGTAAGGAGTGACTGTGAAGTGATGGATATCGCTTTCTAATAAGACAGGGATTATGAAAGTCTTCACCGGCAAGGGCTCTAGCCACGCCTCCCAAGCTGCAGAAAGCAAAGGTAAGAAATGGGAGAAGAAAGATCTGCCTGCTGTAAGGGAAGATCAGATGTGAGACCACCTAAAGAACCTGAAGGTGCACAAGTCCATGGGATCTGACGAGATCCGTCTATGGGTCCTGAGAGAAATGGTGGATCAGGTTGCCAAGCCATTATTCATCATATTTGAATGGTCATGGCAGTCTGATGAAGTTCCTATGGGTGGAGAAGGGGAAACATAATCCCCATTTTCAAGAAAATTCGTATAAATGAAAATTGATTTTATCATCACTAATACAGAGTTATTTAGAATGATGCTTTTTATATTAGACATCCTTTGTTATTGGTTTCTCTTGGTAATCGATTATTATATCCTGATGTATATGGATAAGGAATCTCCTAAAGCAAGCTGAGTACAGGTGCAAAATCTTCATTTTGCATCAGAAGATGTGTTTAAATAAAATATTTTTCTTCACAATCCAGAATTTCTAGTGATATGTCCCTGTTTCTGTTTTTTGATGTAAAAAGTTCATCTGTACTGTACTGCATACATGAAATGCACACAAAACAGGCCATCTTCACTAAAGCAGCCCTGGATCATAAAACATGTTAAGTAAAATTAATCTAAGTTTCAATAAAGAAATAATCACATATTTAAATAAATAACACGTGAAGACAGCTGTTTGATGAAGGAATAGCCTGCAACTACAACATGAGCACGAAAAGAGTTGGACTGTTGTTGGATCTCAGTAGCAGCTGTGGGGTGAAAAGAGAATGACCCATAGGTAATGTAGCATTCTGTTAAGAACCAAAGGAGCACAGAGAATGGTCTCCATGCTCCATCCTTCTCCCTCTCTGTGTACATGGAGCCAGTTCTCTAACAAATGGGCATCTGTAATACGTACTGTCAAGGGACGTTGTCACAAGGGCAGCGGTCTGCTTTCTGCTTGCTGGAAGGAAACTGCATTACAAATGCTTTTCTGCACATGAATTAGCACAAAACTCCCCAAAATCTTTGTGCTGAGTGAGCATAAAGATCACAACAATCAGATGAAAAATGTACTCCAGTCAAGGAAAATCTGAAGAAATTCAGATATAAATATTTCATTTATTTCAGTCACATTCAAATATTGCTTATAAACAAAAATTGAGCATATGACTTCACCATCCATAACACAGAGTGATGTGGAATAATTTTTAGATTGGACATATTTTTTGTTATTGGATTCTCTGGGCAATTAATTATTATATCCTCATGTATACAATAAGAAACCTCCTAAACCAAGTGATTACAGGGCATGCTCAATACATCTGACAGCATAATTTCCACTAAAAGTTATAAAAATCAAGATCTTATGCTCACAACTTTTGTAGGTAGAAGCTTTTATTTTATATTGTTATAGCAGCTTTTACAGAATAGGTATAACTGGTTGTTTGAGTACCATCATAGGTAGCAATATGTGATGTATTTTATTGTTTTACACACTGAAAACAATTGGAGCGAGTTGCATGCATTCCTCTGTCATTTGTAATAAGTAAGTGGAAACTGGGAGAAGTAGTATTCTTTAGTCTATAATGAGTGATAGGAGACACTCAGTGTTTCTATTATCTGCAATGACTATAAAAAATTTACTTGTTCTGTGTACTGATCTGCCTCTGTTCATGTTTCTTGTGCATACAGTTATGCACAAGTAAAGTTTGAAGGCCGAATTTCTCGGGTTTCTCTAGCACTAAACAAATCTAGTAATAACACCTCCATGTTTTTACCAATCATATTATTTTCCTTATTACAAATTCTCCATGTAATATGAATAAACAAATACATTTAATATTGAGGAAAATTCTGAAGGAAAGTAAGATTTCACTTACTGACTCATCTGTAGTGGTATATACCACCTTTGACAGCGAGCAGTAGCAGTTAAAAAGTACATGAATGGAAAAAAAACAACAGACAGCAAATAACTTTCTGTCTCTATTGATGTCCATTAATTTCACAGTGTCGAGTGACTGATCACAGCTTCTGCACTCTACTGAGCAATTTAGAAATAAATCAACTAGAAAGCATTCCCATTCTGTCCTTCAGTTATTTATTTGAGCATCTGAATCATACAGTGCAATTCAGTAATCATGGAGGTACTTCTTTTCTGGAAACACTGGTCTTTGGATGCTGATTGTTCAACAATTCATTCCAGTTCATGAAGGTACGAGTAATAGGGAGTCTCCTTCGCAGATTTTTCCTCCATGTATGCTCTGACAAGGCCTGGATGTTTTCCATAATGGCATTATGAATCTTGTTGTCTTCGGCTTTCACGAACTTCACGAAATCTGTGACAAACTGATTTCGGTCTATCACATGCAGAGACTCGCTTACAGACTTGTTGACAGTTACATGGAGGTTAGCATCTCTGAAGTAGTGTAACTGGAGAAAAAATACTCCTGTAACTCGGGTCATAACTGGAGTCAGAGCAAAAGTCCAGTCAGACTTCCAAAGGCTGTTCCAGTGTTTAGAGGGCTGGTACAGATGAGCCTCAATGCAGGCCACTAACATCTGCCTCTTCCCCAGGCTTTTTTTGAACACACAGCAGTTCCCTGAAGGAAAGTGGCAGTTCACATAGGCATTCAAACCCTTGTGGAGGGCTCCTCTCCACAGCTCCCCCTCATCTAGCATTACTCTATGCAAATGGGTTTTGCTGGTTATCCCACTCAAATGGTCAAACTCAAAGGAGAATTTGTCTTGAGGGTAGAAGAAGCGGTTTCCTCCTATGTCATTGTACTGAGTCAGTAGCACATTGTTCCCATTTACAAACACAGGGGTGAAGTTGTTCTTATTGTGACGGGCCCCAGCGTGGGCAGCCTCCTGCTTCACCAGCTCATCATCTTGGACCAGATCGCAGAGATCTTGGACAACCTGCCTGAATTCCCCTGGAGGGGACTGGCGCAGCAGCCCGCAAATGAGGGACACTTTCTCTGACGCACGCAGCCCCTGCTCCACACTCATGATTGGGGCCAGGGCTAAGAGAAAGATAGAAGTTGATAGGTGAGGGGAGGAGATGCTGAGGGAACAGCCTCAAGATAGTGAGGAGGGGGAGAAGTGTTGGTGCTCCAGAACTCCACAGTTTGTGACCTCACACATCTGAACTAATGCCAGTGGGGTCTGAGTGTGGGGAAGGAGCAAAGAGGGTCCTGGAACCCCAGCAGAGGAGCTGGGGTGTGAGGGAAATAAAAGGGCCCCACAGGGAGCCAGAGCATGCTGAGGTGATGGCCTGCCAAATGCTAGCAATGCCGTCAAAGTGAAGAACAAGGAGCTGGCAACACGGAGTCACCATGGAGGAGAACAGATATCCTCCTCCACCTCCCTCAGCTCTGCCTCCTCTTCTTCTCCATCCTCCTCCTCCTCTTGGTCTTCCCTGTGACACCTGCCACTGTATAACTTTTTCCTGACTTGAGCATGCATCGAGGCCTGGGCCAGGCTTGGGCCCGCATGGGACCACATGGCTGAAGTGCAAGAGGACCTGAGCCTGCAGGATGGTCTGCTCAGGGCTTGCTAGCTTGGGCTGCTTAGGCCAGTAGGGTGGGCACAGTGCCTCACTGCTGCTCCTCGTGGACACTCCTTTTCCTGCTGTCCCCCATCTATCTCTCTACTTCTCTCTCCTCATTTCAAGGCCCTTCTTCACCCTGACTACCCTTCATCTTCCTGCAAACTCTCCCTGTGTCTTTGGCTCTTTTCTGTGCCCCCAGGTTTCACTGAGTGCAGAGCACAAATGTATTTCTGTTCTGAGAAAACATACAAGCATTTTAGGTTGAAAATGTTGTCTCACCTTGTTGAAATAGTGGCAGAGGTCAGACTTTTCCTTAACTTGATCTCTTGTACGTGGTTTTTGAACATCATTCAGGATGACTTCATGGATGGGAAGATTGATTTAGATAGCACTGTTAAACTACTTGAAAAACTGCACATGCCTTTTAATCTCGCCCATGTGAAACATGTTTTCAAGGTGAGGAATATATAGATTCAGCGATCAGATACATTTAGAAGGTCAGTTACATAAGGGTATTATATAAGCTGTGCTTTTAAATCTTTTTTTTTTTTTTTTTTTAAATTTAGTTTATTTTGTGAAATTAATTTCATGCTTACAGAGTGTGCACAATCAGCAAATAATTTGCCATATCCAGATCCTTTGTTTCTGTGTAAAATAGATAGCTGAGTGGTTGCATGACCACTACCATCTCTTCACCACAGCAAAATGGTGTTGAGCGATAAAAATAAACAAACATGTAGGCCCTGATTCCCAACTGTATTGTAACAAGGCCTCAATGGAGAACAATGTAAATATTCTGACTTCATCCCATGGAGCTGCTTCTGTGATTGAGCTAATGAGCGCAGCCATGCCTGGCTATTGCTGTTCAGAGACATTAGAGAGATTGCTATCAACAATATGAAGGTATCTGATCTGTTCCAGCTTCAAGTCAATGTAAATCCAGCACACTTACTCAGTTTTCCACCATAACTCTCTTGTGAAGCACTTAAGAGATATGCTTTGATATCACATACATCCATAGCACTCTCGCTCCTGGGGAAGGATGTGGCCTTGAGATACAGCAATGATCATGGGTTTTCTACGTATGCAAAATAAAACAGCTAGAAATAAGCCTCAATAATAGGGTAATTTAATTTAGGCTCTCAAATTATGATTAGGTTCATATATTCCCACTGAGAAAAAACTGTAAAATTGAGTGCCTTTGGACACATTGGGATTTCATGTTCTTCAGGTCCATCCTATTAATTAATCAAAAATTATATGGATTTTTCTTTTATCTTATTTTTTTTTTCAAACCAAAATAGCCATTTGGTAAATCTGTTTTGCTAAGAAAATGAAACTCAGTGACTATTTATACATATGATTTCTATGTGATTGTTTTGCAACCAGTTTTCTAATTCTGTCCAGATTTGGTATAGGAGAATTAGCTCTGGAAATTCCAAAAGTTTTGGATCTTGTCATACTGCAGGGAAGGCAGGGAGATGGAAAGCACTAGTATTTCCTCATTCTATCTTGTTTTGTAGTTCTCTCTAGCCCAGGTGAAAACAGCAGTGTGAGTGCAGTCCTTGCTAACCATGGGGTGATGCCCATGATTTTTGAATTTTTCACTGCATTGAGACAATTGCTAAACTCGAGAATTTCACGAGAACTTGAAACTATTTCTCTATAATTGTCTGTTATTTTCCATTAGAAATCCACCTGATTTCTGACAGAAATCTGATATATTTGATGAACTGTGGGTGGAGAATAATTATTTGGGGAAGTGATCTGCATAGAATAAGCTTGGTCTAGCTACAGATACTCAGAAGTGTATATTCTGAGTATCTGTGTATAAGTGTATAAAGTATTTGACAGCCTGATCTAGTAGTTCTTAGCAGTGCTGTTAGGTATTCTTTACTTTCTGAGATATTTGGCTATTTTCAATAATTTGAATAATTAAATTGTTCATCACTCTAACAGGATGTAAAATGCAAAATCTGGAAGGAATTTTTTCTGCCATTATTTTCACTAACTACATATTGATAATCACATAACTATACACAACAAAAATCTATTTTGTAGGAAACATAGTTTTTAAAGAACAATTTACTTTGTTTTATATTCTCTTTTGTTTACCGTAATGCTCCTTTGGGCGATATCAGAATTATGAACATAAACATTTTAAAGGAATGACAAATTTTAATATACTTCTCAGAACTAAGCCCTTGTCAAGATACTTTTTTTCTGAAAAGATGTGATGTGCCTTAATGAAAATAATAATAATAATAATAAAAATCTGCCAATAAAAGTTTTATAACTATCTTTTTTTTTTTAAACATTTTGATGAGATTTTCATAACTTTAATTTCAAAAATACCCCTAGGCAGTATAGTTATCTACATTTCAGAAAAGGACAACGAAATAGAAAATTTAATTTTCTGGCCAGTTTCACTTTGTGCCAGTAGCTGAGAGAAGGTCTCCTGAGTCCTCGTGGATGCTTAATTTCTAAATGAGTTGATATTTCCTTTTTCTGATTAACAATTATGAGTAAATTTGCACTTGCCTTAAAGATGTTAAAAAAATAGTTGAATGATTTCAACCCAAGACTTGGGATTTTTCAAGCAGTAATAAAAAGCATATGATTAGTTTCCTGAATTATTATCTTGGTGCTTAGTTTCATTAAAAGTGATTGCTACTTTTTTTTTTTTTTAAACAAACTCAAAGCAGATACTTCATTACTGTTACGTAAAATTTTTGAAATTTTCTTTTTAGCTAGTATTGTGTTCTTCTTTGTTGTCGTACTTGCACTGCCATCTCTCAGTGGGAACTCTACTGCATAGGAAAAAAACTGGCAATGTAGCATTTAGATTCTATGGTGTCTCTTCAAAACTACTCTAATCAGTAGTAATCAGAAGCTTTCATCAAACAGTAGCCAGAGTTCCAATTAGATATCTTTTATTTATGGACAATTTTGGGGAGGCTCTGCACATCAAAGCAGGTGTCATTATTATGTGGTGAAATCCAACCTCCTTGGTAGTCACATCTGAAGGAGCCAAAAGTTACAAATGTTAATTAGCCTACAGTGGTAAAAAAAATAAATTTGTATATGATTTTGTGGCTATTTTTTTGAGTAAATTTCCAAAGTTTATCTTACTTTTACAATAACAAATTTAACACATGCAAGCTAAACTGATGTAAACACATTTCATGTGCACAACTACATATTTTGGTAGAAATTTTTAAAGGATAACATGAAAATTTGGTTCTTATTTCATTGTTCAGATCACAACTTGATGTATGTTGTATGTAAATTTAAAATACTGTACTTACAATTTGGTTCAATTTTCTGTGAGAGGGGTATCATATTAAGAATATTTTCTTCAACATTTTCTATGCTGCATATTTATCGTAACGCATAGCATTTTAACGTAGATTTATGTTTTAATATTGCACATATTATATATGAATTACTTTTAGTTACTTAGATGCCATGTCATATGATACGTTTTAATTTGTCCAAAAACACTTTTAACACAGAAAGACAAATCTAAACGTTGCAAATAAAAGACTATAATTTGATAATGTATTGTAGCCACTGCTGCCCTAAGCTTTCTCTGTTGTTGTAGTTCTTTCAATATTATAATATAATATAATATAATATAATATTATAATATATTATAGACTGGTTTATCTGTATCTTTTTACTATTGTATATCTTTGTGTTGACTGTTTCGATTTTTGTTTTCAGAAAACAGTTGACAAGCGGAAGATACGTACTATTAACATAGAAGACTTCAGAGCAATTTATCGAGCTATTGTACACAGAAATGAATTTCATGAAATTTTCTGTGCTTACTCTCAAAACCACAAATGTCTTGCTGACACCGAGCTCACTGAATTTCTCAAAAAAGAACAATTTAAAACTGAAGATGCTGAAACAACTGCCTTAGAAGTAATTTTGAAGTATGAACCCATTGATGAAGGTATGCATAGTTGAAGTATTTGATTTCTAGCTCTTATTTTTTGTGCTTTTCATAGACAGTTTATACTGCTGAATACTCACCTGACTAATGCAAACTGGACATTGAAAAAAAAGTAGTGTAAGCAAGAATATTATAATTATGTCTGTTGTATAATATCATTTGTAAGCAGATATATCAAATATTTATTTATTTATTTATTTATTTATTTATTTATTTATTTATTTATTTACAATTCAGGTTTTTGAATATTATAAATATGATAATATTAGAAACTCTTAATAAAGCAAAGTAAATTTACTCAGCAACAGAACATGATCAGCTCAGTCATTCTTACTCCTTATTGCAACAGACTGGTCCAAAATCTAGCTGTAGATTGCTTCAAACAAAATGCAATTTTTCTTAGAGTAGGGAACCCACACTAAATTTTTTTTATATCCACTGAAATATGTGAATGAGCATTACTAGGAAGCCAGACTGACTCTTTAGTGACAATCTCTTTGCTTAATTAATTAGAGGATTACAAGTGCTGGACTATGAAGATAAAAAATACAAATAGTGTTTTGTTATCATGCTATCTGCATTTGAGTGTTCTGTGGCAGAAAGTTTAACTGTAGAAGTAATCTAATACAGTGATTTCACAGAAGAAAACAAATTCTAGTAAAGTCATATCTCTTTGTCTTTACTAAGTAAGGCTGAAATCTTGAACAGTTACACTCTGGTTTGCTGTCAGCTGGGTATTGTTGGTAAGAATTTCAGGGATGCATTAAAGCAGTCTTGCAAATCTGGTGAATTTAAACAATGCTGACAGACTTGGAGTCTGTCAGCAAAGCCACCTGCCCCATTCAACAGTCGGCCCACATATTCTTTTTAAAAACACGGGCAATGAAGTTGTAAAAGCACTTCATGTTCCACTGAACTTCCAAGCCAGTTTCAAATTGAGTCGTATTTTAGCTTCCCTAACACCATTTCTGCATACCCAAACTATATTTCTTTATTCCTCCCTTGCAGCTTCCAAAACTCTGAGTTTTATAGTGTTTTTTTTTCCACTTCTAGTATTGCCCAGCAAGACACTTCTCGTGGTGCAATGGAGGGAAGCTGTCTAAGCAGCTAGAACTGATAATTCAGACTGGAATCTGATACTCAAGCTAGGTTCTTCCAGATATCAGTAATACTTTGCAGTATATTCGTCCTTTCTGAATCAATAGAAATGTGAGATGAGTGATTTGTTGAATCTGTAACAAGCAGATATTTCAGCTGCTGATGGCTGCTTCAAGCTGTGCTGCTGCATTTCTGATGTTTCTCTCAACATGGCAAGAGACAAAATTTGCTAATATGCTGAAAAAAGGAAATCAAACGTAAATAAAATTTATTGGAAACTTTGTTCAGAGGAAGATGAATATTAAATGTTTAACAGTGTTGGTTTCCTTTGGTTTCCATTGTTTCGTACTGAGTAAGGAAAACTGAAAAAATAGCAATAAATTCAAGAAGGAGAAAAACTTCCTTTTGAGATAACAACTCTGTAATGTCTATGCTGATCATTCCCACTATTGTGGGAATAACTACAGCACACTTTCAACCAGAAGCAAAAGGCATTTGGTGTTTCACTAAGTCACTCATTGTCCAGCGATAGCTACAAAATCTTCCTTATGTCATTAATTTTAGAGGCTACCTTTCAAATTAGCACAAATTTTATTAAACATATCCTACTCTTTCTGAAAATTAGTCTTTCCTAAGTAATTATGTAAGTTACCAGTTTAAAAGTTTGTTTTGAATGATTTGATCAGAAAGTTAATAGCTATAAAAAGAACAAGAATCTTTACTCAGTTAGTAAACACAGTTGTAAATATAATTTTTTTTTTTCTTAAATTTCTGATTTACACTAGAGATTTAAGCCAAATTTTCGTTTTTCCTCATCTGTGAAAAAATTGTTTATCCTGTTATTGGAAATAATACTGCTGAGTGAAATAATAGCTGTCTTGTTCATGCTGCTTTGACTGGACAAATATTCCCACTCAAACATATTTAGTAGAAAGTTCCAGATATGATTGACATGATAGTTGATTCATACGGTGTCGTGATATACCGTTTTGTGCAACTGTCATTCTGAATTTGGTGTGGCATATTCTTCATCAAGATGATCTGTTAGACTCATCTGCCAGCCTTGTCCTGTATTTTACAAAAAGAGAAAAGGGCAGATCTTGACACAAGATTGACTGGTTTGCTAATAGTAACAACCATTAACTTAGTACACTGGTATGTCACGATGATGATAAAATCAGTGACTAGATATATACAACACTGATAAGTCAATTGTTAACATTTGGTCCATCGTTAACATTTGCGTCCACAGAGAGACAACTTTTCAATGTCATTGAGTGACATAACTCCAAATTAGCTGTCTGCAGATGCTGTATTTTGTTCAGAAACAGCACAGAATACACTGCTCTTCCATTTTTCTTACACAGTTTAAATTTCTAATGACAAAATTCTGCATTGACAGATTTGTGTGTGTGTAAGCTAAAGTTTGCATTTTTGACTGAAGGACTCATTTATGAAAGTGATCGTAGAAATGGTGAATATGTGAATCATCTGACAGTTACCTCTTACTAACATTGAGATGTCAGGTTTGTTGCACACAAACATTCAGACATCTCTCCATTCTATTACTAATTTCATATAGAAGTCTTGACTCACTAAGTGATATTAAAGAAACCATGTTATGCAAACCAAATGGCCAAAGGGACTTTGTCTTTCTTTAGTACAGCTTTTTTTTTTTTTTAATTTCTTATTTGTTTCTCAAAATTCAACATTTGCATGGATTTGATCACTGAGACATTAGTACATTTGTCAGATAAAGAATTTAAGTAATCTGGAATGTATTTATTAATTAAAAAAAAATTTAGGCTATAAGCTTCTTAGGCTTGTTTGTATGTGCCATTTACTCTCCATTTATATAAATACAATATTTCAGACAGATTTGTCCAACATTTTATGAAAGCTTAATTTCAATATTTCTTTCCACAAAGAAGTTGTAAATTAAGAAAGTAGGAGGAGATGAACTCTAAAAAATATGGGCATATAATATAATATATCTTTCAAAAAATCATGCACTGGCCATAATTCCTGTGATATATATGTATTTTTCTATATGGCAGTGCTGAAATTTACCTTAATTGGGTTGACAACAAGAGAAAAACAAATTACTTTTTACAACAGTTATCACCGGAAAAAAAGAATATTAGCAATAAATAGTGTTTCAGTCTATCTGAAAAGGGAAGGCAAGAAAAAAGCATTGAACTTTTTAAACAAGAAAAAGCTACAAGAAGACAGAAATCTTCCCTTGCTTTTGCTTTTTATTTCTGCACCAAATGGATATGTGTTTACTAACTGCTGCTAATGGAGAAAAAGATTGAGATTCCTCTCGGGAGATGCATAAGGCCTTGATGAAAGCATCTATTCCCCATGGAAAGTTTATGAAGATATATTCCCATTTCTTTTAACACAGAAAAAGAAAGTGTCTGTAAATGACCAGAAAATAGTTTGGCTGTGCTATTTATCAGAATTTAAAAAGCATTGTACTTGTGTTCTTAACCAATTTTGGTATCTTCATCAGACAAAGATAAGAGTGGGTTCTAATGAAACCCAGTAGGTTTCCTTCACTGGTCAGAGACTTATGAGCTAACTAATAGTATGAACTAACAGTAGGAATAACAACAATTTAAGCCTTCTTCTATCTTAGACTTTAAAAACTGTGACCTTTTTTACTAAACAAGAGGTCTTCTCTGCAAAATTATTTTAGCAGATGATATGCTGTTCATGATCATGTGATGATCACATCGCTTCATTACTGCTTACCAATTTCGATCGACAAAGTTGCAATGAATTTTGATGGCTCTCCAGAAACAAGACTTTAGTTGTATGCAAGTGAAAGATAGCAGCTATAGATCCTGAGAAAAGAGCTGTAAATGAATATAATGCAAGGTCTTGTAATAAGCTATAAAAAAATAAGCTATATAAAAATACATATATTTTTTTCCAATGATGAGAGAAATGAAATGAACTCTGAATTCAAGGAACTTATATGCTGACTATTGAAGTAATACATATTTGCCTTACAAAGTATTGTTTCTAATTTAAAGGGACTATATTAATGAGTGCATTTATGTGAACACATGTTCTCTTCAAGACAAAAACTACTACCATCTTCTATTTATTTATGGCAAGAGAAACCCAAAATAATATAAAAAATAGTGAAGAAACTTGAAAACCCAGTGTTATTATTAGCATAAAGTACTGTCTGATTACCTATTGATTAAGAATCACTATCCAACTATGGTGACAAAAATAAGGTTATTTTGCAGTCAGAACTGTGAAAAATCTCTGACTAATTCAAACTAGGTTGTGTTTTGAATCAAAACTGACATCTGAGATTATATAATTTGCAAAAGAGTTACATTTGAAGCATGACATTAGAGCAACAGTTGGCAGCGTAATGGATCTGTTTGTCATTAATTCAGTTAAATAACAAAATAAATGGGATGACTATCACTGGTATGAAGGCAATTAGCATGATTTGTTATAGATGCAGTAATATAATAAGCGTGATTTCAAATTCATCTTTGTGGGCAGTAATTTATATTGTTAAGATGATGTTTCTAATTTCAAATACTTCCAAACAAAACATCATTTTGTCACTAGCTATTTTCAATTTTCCACCATTTAAGATGCTTGATGTTAAGAATCATGGTTTCTACAAGATTATGAATGACATTTTAAAGAAAAATTCCATTATTTTCTACTGAGAAAAAATCCATTAGTGCACTGACTAGCATGTTACTTTCCAAAACTAAACAATAAGAAATATTTTATATTTACTTAGAACTATTGCAAACTTTTTTTTTCTAAAATCCACAGAAGTACAAAAACATAAGAACAAACTAATTTACTCTCATAATTTAGAACCACATCAACACCAGAACTGTACAAATCTGACATTTGTGTTCATATTGCTTTTTGTGAATTTTAAAATTGCAGAGAAGTGTTGGGCTATAAAACATTTAGCAGTGTTCTGAATTATCTACTAAAAACTATGAAAAATACACAGATATAACTATCAGCTTAGCTTCACACCAGATTTTTCACCTTTCTTTTTTTCTTTTTTGAACAGTTAGGAAAAGAAGACAATTGTCGTTTGAAGGGTTTATAAGGTACATGAGTTCAGAAGATTGTATTATATTCAAGAAAGAGCATCGGACCGTCTACCAAGATATGAACCACCCATTATGTGACTATTTTATTTCATCTTCTCACAATACCTACTTGGTATCTGACCAGCTAGTAGGACCCAGCGATTTAAATGGATATATCAGGTATTCACACGGAGGGTTTTTTTTGTTTGTTTTTAACCAATATTGTAAACATTCTCTGGCTTTCCAGAAGTAACTCACAAGTAATGCTTTTGTCAATAGCCATTGTGGATGAAAGTGGAAAACAATAGTCTTATTTTATGTGTAATCTTTTCAATATATTTACCAAACCACTTGATCATAGACTGGAAACAATCCATTGTTTCACTTAAGCACGTAACATCCTTTTCATAGCAAAATAAATCTATAGCATGCAGCACAGTATATGACTTAATCAGTTTTTATTCTCAACATACCATGAAAAAATTACAAATAAACATAAAATTTCTGGGCCAACTCATTTCTGATCAATATACAGGACGTAAGCGCACACTATGTAGCTGTCTGTTATTCGTGATTAATGTGTGTTGCAATGCAGTCTATTTGGAAATAGCAACGAAATGGGACAAAGGTCTTATGCTGGCATTATAGTAGCCAAGAGAGAGAAGAAACTGTTCAGTTGTGCAGCATATGACTCCAAGAACAAAAGGAAACAAGTATACGTTATGGCCAAGATGCATTTAGCAGAAATAAGAAGTAGGAGAAAAAGGCATGTAGAAGAAGAAGTAGGAGAAAAAGGAGAAGTAGGAGAAAAATATTTGTCATGATTTTGGCTGAGATAATTAAAAGTCCTATGAAATTTTTTGTTTGGTTTCTCTCTAGATATTCTCTAATGGCTTGCAATCATCACATTTATTTCTAGCAGAATTTAAAATTATGTAAGGTAAAAACTGTGTCTCTTAAAATAATTGCAAACATGATATTAAACCTTTTCAATTCCTGTTTTTGAATGGTATTAAAATATTAGAAAATATCTGTCTAGATACATCTTTAAGATATGGTTAAAATAAAAAAAAAATATGGTAAAATAATGTTCATAGAATCCTAGAATCACAGAATCATAGAATGGCCTGGTTGAAAGGGACCACAATAATCATTTCAACCCCCCTGCTATGTACAGGGTCACCAACCACCAGACCAGGCTGCCCAGAGCCACATCCAGCCTGGCCTTGAACGCCTCCAAGGATGAGGTATCCATAACCTCTCTGAACTTGTTCCACTGTGTCACTACCCTCTGAGTGAAAAACTTCCTCCTAATATCTAACCTAAACCTCCTCTGTCTCATTTTAAGACCATTTCCCCTTGTCCTATCACTATCCATTCATGTCAATAGCTGTTTCCCCTCCTGTTGGTATGCTCCCTTCAAGTACTGGAAGGCCACAATGAGGTCTCTCCGTGGTCTTCTCCAAGCTAAACAAGCCCAGCTCCCTTAACCTTTCTTCATTGGAGAGGTACTCCAGTCCTCTGATCATCTTCATGGCCCTTCTCTGGACCCGCTCCAAGAGTTCTGCATCTTTCTTATGCTGAAGGTCCCAGGCCTGGACACAGTACTGCAGAAGGGGCCTCACAAGACCTGAGTAGAGGGGGACAATCACCTCTTTCTCCCTGATGGCTGCCCCTTTTTTTAATGCAGCCCAGGATATAGTTGGCCTTCTGGGCTGCAAGAGCACACTGCTCAGTGTGTTTAATCCATCAAACCAGTGTGTTTAAACCATCAAACCATCCACCAGTTCTTTAATCCATCAAACAGTCCATCTTTCAAATCTCTACCTCTCCAATTTAGAGAGAAGGATGTGGTGAGGGACCACGTCAAAGACTTTGCAGTCCAGCTCCTCATCCACCAGGACCCCCAAGTCCTTCTCAGCAGGACTGCTCTCAAGGAAGCCTTCTCACAGTCTGTATAAATACCTGGGATTGCCCCAGCCCAGTATAACACCCTGCATTTGGTCTTGTTGAACCTTGTTACGTTCACTTGGCCCCACTTCTCCAGACTGTCTAGCTCCCTCTAGATTGCTTCTCTTCCCTCCAGTGTATCAATTGCACTGCACAGCTTGGTGTCATCTGCAAACTTGCAGATTGTTCACTCAATTCCATCGTCTATATCATTGATAAAAATGTCAAAGAGCACTGGTCCCAAGACTGACCTTGGGGGACATCACTTGTGACCAGCTTCCACCCTGATACGGAACCATTATTCACAGCCCTTTGGCTGCAACCAGCCAACCAGTTCTTTAATCCATCAAACAGTCCATCTTTCAAATCTCTACCTCTCCAACTTAGAGAGAAGGATGTGGTGAGGGACCAAGTCAAAGGCTTTGCAGAAGTCCAGGTAGATGACATCTGTCCTTCCCCTGTTCACTGATGCTGTCACTCCATCATAGAAGGCCACTAGATCAGGCAAGATCTGCCCTTGGTGAAGACATGCTGGCTGTCTCAGATAACCTTTTCGTCTAGTGTGTGCCTTAACATGGTAACTAGGAGGATGTCCTCCATGATTTTTCCAGGCACAGAGGTTCAAGAAATGCTTACAAAGGCTGACCCGAAAGTAATGTCTTTTTTTTTTTTTATGTTGGCCCACAATGTCAGAGATAGATGTTGATGGTGTGGCAGTAAAGGTTGAATCTTCCCACCAGTATTCTGTTACAATTTGTTGTCATGTGACAGATGCAGCAGAAGGGCAGTCTGACAAAATGGTGCCTGACATGGAAGAGCATATGAAGCAAGGATGTATCATTCAATTCCTCCATGCAGAAAAAATAACACCTGACATTAATAGATGCTTGCTGAATGATTATGGAGATCAAAAAGTGGATGTGAGCACAGTGAAGAGGTGTGTGATGCTCGCTTTTTAGCAGTGGCAGCAGTGACATGAAAGACAAGCCATGTTCTGGATGGCCATGCACATCTGTCACATCACAAAATGAAGAGCACCTCAATCAGCTCATTTGCACGAATCTTCTGATTATGACCAGGGAACTGTGTATGAAGCTGAGTATTGGCTTCAAGGTGTAGGAAATGATGGTGGCAATGTTGGAATATCGCTGTTTGTGCCAGATGGTTCCCATGAATGCTCACACAGGAACAAAAAGAAGACTGTATGCAAGTTTGTCAGGACCTATTGAACCAATACAAGGCATTACTAATGATGAGAGGTGTCAGCGCTGTGAGCCAGAGTCAAAACAGCGGTCTGTGAAGTGGAGCGTGATTTCTCAATTGAAAAAAACAAGACAAAAAAAAAAAAGACAGTCCTCAGTGGCTAAAGTGGTATACATTGATTTTTGGGATAGGAAAGGAGTGATTCTTCTGGAATTCCTGGAATCTGGAGGAACCATCAGCTCTGACCACCACACAAGAATGTTGACAGAGATGATGGCCTGGACTTCTTAGAATCAGGCTAGAGAAGAAATCAATCTTTCTCTTGCAAGATGATAATGGTAGGATCCACATATCAGTTGGAAGGTCATTGAATGTGTTGTCAGTCTTAGTTGGTCTGTCCTACTACACCCACCATACAGCCTGGATTTGCACCTTCTGACTTTCATCTTTTTGAACCAATGAAAGACTGATTATGTGGGCAACATTTTGCTAGCAACAGCTTTGAAAAATCTGCTGGTGCAGATTTTTACAAGTGTGGCATGCAGGCTCTTGTTCATCAGAGGCAAAAATGCACAGCAAATGATGGTGTCTATGCTGAAAAAATCATGTTGAACAGTTGAGAATTTGCTTTATCAGATAGTGTGTTTGTATTCTTTGTCATAACTTCCACAGAAATAAATAGGAAGCATTACTTTTGGAGCTACCTACATAGTAGCAAGGCAAATGTTAGAAACCTAAGTGATTTAAGGGGAACAATTAACCTACTATAAATTGAAGCAGTAAATTTAAGGCTTCTGGGAAACTTTAGCCCTACCTCTTAGAAATTAAGTCCGAGGTAAAACAGCTAAAGAAAATAACAAAGAAGCAGAACCTGATTCTTTAGGTGTGATGGTGATATACTAATCCTTTTAAGTATGACAACTCTCAAACTTTCAGACATATCATGAAATAGTAATAACAAAAAAAAAGCCCTTTCAAGTATTTATTATTTCATTCTAAGCATACATTTATCAACATTCCAAAGTTTTTACTTAAAAATGTTGAGTCTTTTTCAGTCTCTTAATGAAGGCTATTCATATAATCTATCTTCCTCCTTAGTACACTAATAAATTTTATTACCTAATATGCCTAAGATGAACAGCAGAAAACAGAGCTTGGTCTCATATCTTTATAACTTCCTAGGATTTATCAGTTATGATTATAGACTAGTATTTTTGTATTTTATGTGCTTGTAGGCAGAAATATAGTGACATAAAAAGAAATGAGGTGTTTTCCTTTTAACTGTGAATTATTTCCTTTGTTCTTTCCAAGTGCTCTGTTAAAAGGATGCCGTTGTCTGGAAATTGACTGCTGGGATGGCTCAAACAATGATCCTGTTGTGTATCATGGTCACACCCTCACAAGCAAACTTCCATTTTATTCTGTAATTCACGCAGTAGACAAGTATGCTTTTGCGGTATGTATATATATGTCAGTTAAAATGCTACAGTGTTGTAAAAAAGCCTGCAAATATACTGATATCTTGAGATTCTCAGAGGTAAAAAATAACCACAAAACTGAGATAGTCTTTATAGAATGAACATTACTAAAATGAATTACAGGAAAAATGTACAATCTGTTTATTAATTTTGGAATTCTTACCTAAGGTCATTTAGTCAAGCACTGAAAATGAACTGAAAAACTATTTCAGAATCTGTCTAATGTTATACTTTCCGCCTTTATATTTTGCTATGAATTTACTTAACTTATTCTTCTGTTGCTAACACTGTCTGATATCCTAAGCTCGATTTCACAAAATAGAGAAAAAATTAGACTAGAAGTTAGTTTGATGTTTATTCTGTTTTCATTTCCACTTTTTTTTTTTTTTTTTAAAAAATTCAAGATATGATACAGGTCTTCTTGTCAGATGATTCATTAAGGCAATGTCCTTTCTGTCTATCTTTGGCAAAAGAGCAAAAGTTGGAGATTTTTTGTTACTCAGTCTCTTTGCAGATTTCTGACAAAACTTCTACTGAACTGATGTCCTGCAAGACTGTTAATATAATTTGCATAATATATGTGCATGTGTACATTCACACATTTATGTGGATTTTTATACACACACATATATAGTCTATTCAGATTTAAGCTGGTCTTCAACAGGTATCAGATAAATCTCACCTATGTTTGCTTGTAAATAGAATATTGTGTAAAGGTATAACATAGACTTCATTTAAGAAGCATGAGTTATAGAAAAAAGATGATAAAATTATATCAAGAAATAATAGTTCTATAATAGTAACTAGTATGTTCTTCTGATAATGGTCACCAGCAAATCCTCAGTGAAAAAATGTTAAAAATTGAATAAACACAGAATGACTCTTCCTTTATAAACTGTCAGTTTAGATCCTACCCAAGCAAATATTTTATTCATTAGCTGATGACTTCTGAAAATTATTTATAGAATTGAAATGGACATGTCTCCTTTGAGGGATTCTCTGAAGTTTGCCAGAGTTCCTATGTCTCGCTTGAGTACTGTGATGGGTAAAGAATAGAGTCCCAAGAAAATACTGTGATATTATTAAAAAAACATTGCATGGCTTTTTTTTCTTTTTAATCTCCATGCATTTGTTTCTATCTCCTCTTAACGTCCTGAGGATGATGTTTGGTTGTTTTTTTTGTTGTTTGTTTTTGTTTTTTGTTTTTCTCTTCTTTGGATTTAAGTTACTATTTCAAATATTCTTTCCCTTTTCTATAAGTATTGTGAGCTTTACTATTCTGTAACTAACCTAAAAAAACAGACACGTTCGAAATATTTTGCAAATACAAGGAAACTATGAATTACTAAGGGGCCTTCTGCAATATATTTTTGGGGATTTTCTTTATATTTCTTAATCATAATGGACTTTAAATTCTATTGTTTTAGGCATCTGATTATCCAGTTGTGCTGTCTTTGGAGAATCACTGCAGCCCTAAGCAACAAGAAAGGATGGCACAATATTTACTAAATATTCTAGGTGACAAACTTCTTACTTCAACAATTGGTGACATACCGGTGACTCAGCTACCTTCTCCTGAGGTAATAATACTGTATTTTGTTCTGTGAAAATTAGTGAAAAAAATCTTGCTTTTTTTTTTTTTTTAAACTCTTCTGAGACTGATCATTTGCATCTGAATGAACTTCAAATGGTAAAAAAATGAAAAATTAAGCAACACAAAATACATAAAAATATTTTCTTTAAGAAATAAATCATACAGATTAATGGGAATTTTAGTCTGCAAAAAAACTTTCCAGTACCACGTTGAAGCATGTATTCATAAAATGCTAACACAGTAGCATTTTTTTTTTTTTTTTCAGAGGTCTTTCATGTTGCAGTTCACATGAATCCAATTTCTGGTGCTTTGTATACATTAAATGTTTTATTGTATTTTATATTCAAAAGCAGCTAACTTTCCAGTGCATAAATCTGCCTTCCTTAAAGGCAGATGCTTTTTCTTGTGTTTAGACTACCACATTTTGACATAGGACTGCTTCTGTAGATGAACCACACTATGATAATTTAATTCATATTAAGTCATAGTCTAAAGAAATTACAGTAATTTCAGTGTTGGCATTTGGTTTTTAATATGCAGTTTTTTATTCAGTGTTAGAATGGTTCTCAATGACAAGGTGCATTACAGCTGCCTTGTTTTCATATAAAATAAAAAGCAACCTATAAACCTCAGTTAAGTTACTTTTCAAATATTCTAGAAGTTAGAAGTTTGGAATCTGAATTCTGAATCTGAGAGCTGTGCAAAAACCAGGTTTTGGAAATTGAATTTTGGAAATTCAAAGTTATGAACAAATTTTCAGATTTTTCTATAAAAAAACCTTCAAGGTTTCCATTGACCTGTACAGTCGATATTTTGAAATTAAATTGAACACGTCTTCTCCTCTCCTCTCCTCTCCTCTCCTCTCCTCTCCTCTCCTCTCCTCTCCTCTCCTCTCCTCTCCTCTCCTCTCCTCTCCTCTCCTCTCCTCTCCTCTCCTCTCCTCTCCTCTCCTCTCCTCTCCTCTCCTCTCCTCTCCTCTCCTCTCCTCTCCTCTCCTCTCCTCTCCTCTCCTCTCCTCTCCTCTCCTCTCCTCTCCTCTCCTCTCCTCTCCTCTCCTCTCCTCTCCTCTCCTCTCCTCTCCTCTCCTCTCCTCTCCTCTCCTCTCCTCTCCTCTCCTCTCCTCTCCTCTCCTCTCCTCTCCTCTCCTCTCCTCTCCTCTTTCACCTTCCCTCCCCTCACTTCCCCTCCCCTCACTTCCCCTCCCCTCACTTCTCTCCTCCCCTCGCTTCTCTTCTAGTATCCTTGAGTCCATTATTTGAAAGTTCTGAAAGAGGAAACAAATTGTAAATTTTAAAACGAAGTTATGCTTTAAAAGAAAAAACTTTTATTTAAATCTATTGGTGTACCTGTTATTGGATAATTTATCTTAGTTCCTTAGATTAAAAAAAGTCCTGAATTTTAATGTTGTTTAAGAAATGGAAACCTAAATCTACATATATTTTGGTTGTGTTGAGAAAAGTGTTCATGGAACCACTTCACTGAGTTCTGTTACTACAAAAAACATTTTCTCTTATTCTTTGATTCACCCTTAGGCAGTGTTTCTCAGCTGGTGGCTTGAGACCCCAGGGATATGAAGTCAGAAAAGGCAATTAGATGAGGGTAGAAAATTTTAAAATTCCCATTGTACCAGTCTTTGCATTAAATCTTATTTCAAGAACAAAATATTTTTTAATGTCTTGTAACATAAATACATGCATGCAAAACAGTCATTCAGGCTTGCCACTGTCATCAGCAATATGTAAGATGTATTTTCCACACTTCTTTACAGTACCTGAAACAGAATGATGCAAATGCAAATGTTTTGTTTCAAAACGAGGATAAAACTGTGTTCAAGAGGTGTCTGGATGAGGAGCTGCGAGATATGGTTTTAGTAGCTTGTGGTAGCAGTGGTAATGAGAAGATGGATGGACTAGATGATCTTATAAGTTGTTTACAACATTGTGATTCTATGATTCTATGATTGTTTTAATTGTGTCAACACAACATGCAGGTAAAATTTGGTAAAGTAATTGGGAAAAAGAAAAAACATTTTTAAAGAAATTTGTTCAAGAGATTTGCTAGAGTATTATAATGCTACTATATTTTTGTAGCAGTATTGTCTTAAATCTATTTAGTACATCTTTATAAATTTCTCATAAACATTTTTTTTTTAGATTGCAGTCAAATATTTTTATATCAGTGTCCAGTCTCAATTTGCAAACCTTGAAAACACTCTAAATCATAGAATTACAGAATAATTTATGTTACAAGGGGCCTATGCGTCCATTTCACCTAGCTCAAGCAAGGACACTCAGCACAGCGTGCTCAGGCCCATGTCCAGATGGCTTTTGAAGATCTCCAAGGAGGAGAATCCACAACCTCTCTAGGCAACCTGCGCCAGTGCTCATTCATCTGCATAGCACAGAAATGCTAGCGTTCATGAGAAATCTCCTGTATTCCAGTCTGTGCCCGCTGGCTCTTTTCATGGTGCTGGATACCAGTGAAAAAAGCCTGGCTCCATCTTCTTTGCGTTCTCCCTTCAGGAACTTACACACATTGATGAGATATATCCCTCCCAAGCCAGCTCCTCTCCAGACTGAACAGTCCCAGCTCTCTCAGCCTATCTCCACCTATCCACATAAGAGAGGTGCTTCAGTCCTTTTGATCATCTTGGTGACTCTCCTTTGGGCTATTTCCACTATGGCCCTGTCTCTCTTGTACTGGGGAGTCCAGTACTGCACAGAGGACTCCAGATGAAGCCCTGTCTATACTGAGTAAAGTGGAAGGAGCGTCTCTCATTACCCACTGCTGATAATTTGTTTAATGAATCCAAGAATTCTTGATGTCTTCCACTATTCATAGGTTCTTTTCTGCAGCTTTCCAGCTAAGTGCTCCCCAGCATATACTAGTGTCTGGAGCTGTTCTTCCACAAGTGCAAGCCTTTGCACTTCACATGTAAGGGTTTACCTAAAAACATCTCAAAGCACAACTACATTCAATTTAATTGATATACAAAGATTATACATCCTCCATAGCAACCACAGAATCATTGTACTGCATCTGAATCACAGAGTCACTAAATTGCATACCACAGATAATATATCTATGGTAGATGTTACTTTCAAAATGCTTCTCAGAAGAGAATGCACACTTCAAATTTCCATAGCTTACAGTTTTCATATGTAATGTCTGTAGAATTTATATCTGAAAATGTATTGATAGTTTCCACAATTAGTCCCCACTTAAATGTATGCTGTTCATATGAGATTCATGATATGTGAGATTTATACCACAGTAAGAATTACTTGAATATCAGTGTCCTCATCTGATTTTCAGAAGCCTGAATTTAATTAATCATTATGCTGGGAGTCTTGTTTTACTTCAGCTGTTCTGATTTGTGTTGTACATTGCATTAACCAGAAGACAATTTAGAACAAGAATTAGATTTTCTTAATTTAATTATTTAAATATTTTTTCCAATTGATTGTACCTGAAGGTTCTAGTTTAAGAGTCTCAAATGACTTGATAATGCTCCAGGAAGACCTCATTGTGGCCTTCCAGGCCTTGAAGGGAGCGTATCAACAGGAGTGGGAATGTCTGTTTACAAGGGTGGATAGTGTTAGGACAATTAGGGGAATGGTTTTAAACTGAGACAGAAAAGATTTAGTTTAGATATTAAGAGGCAGTTTTTCACTCACAGGGTGGTGACACACTGGAACAGGTTGACCAGAGAGGTTGTGGATGCCCCATCCCTAGAGGCATCCAAGGCCAGACTGGATGTGGCTCTGGGCAGCCTGGACCAGCAGTTGGTGACCCTGCACATAGCAGGGGTATTGAAAAGGACCACAATGATCATCGAGTTTCAATCCCCCAGGCCATTCCATGATTCTATGATTCTATGACCATTATTATCCAGGGAAGATATACTATGCTTTACATGTTCACATTTTTAAATATGTTTGCACTTTATAAATTCATAAATAATAAAGGTATATTTTAAAAACAATTTGTATTTTATGTTTAAATTTTAAAAAATGAAACAATAGTGGATGTTCAGACTTTCAGCTCATTATTTGCTTAGAAGATTTAGACACATTTGTACAAAAAATCTCAAATGTTTAGCACAACTGATTGTCAGTTAAAGAACTCAAATTTCACAGTCACAGATTTTGTAACCATACATTTGTTATGAGTACTTTTGAAGATCTGTTTGAAGCTCAAACTTAAAATGTGTGACGTGTCTTTTTCAGTTCACGGTTCATTTTCAGTGATTCAGGCTAACTTTTATTGGAATCTGCTTATGGCCCAAGATTAAAAAAATCCCTTTTTACTACAGCATTTTCTGTAACTGTTTTTTGAAAGAATGTAATGATTTTTAATTGTTATTTTTATAGTAAAAAAAAAAAAAAATGTTTTTCCTACCTGAGGATGTTTACCACTTTCCTGTAATAATAAGTAGACCAACTTAGAAATGCCTTAAAACTTTATGGCCTCTTTTTGTACAGTGAAACAAATTATGGCCTTTCTTTACTTAAAGCAAATTTACATGCAATATGTCCAAGAAAAGGTTTTCTGCCTCTTGCATATCTGGTCTTTTGTGATTTGTAGAAGTAAGTCTTAACTATGAACATGAAAACATTAGACCAATCGGGGACAGAACTGCTGTTCAATATTGCAATAGATAAAGATAGGAAGGAAAATTTTGAACTTTAAAAAATATGAGTACTCACATTAAATCTCTTCTAAAAATAGCACAGAAAAAGAATGGGTGTATCAGTAAGAAATGAAGGAAGTGTTAAATTGCATCCTTATTCTGAATCACCCATACAGACAGACTAATCAAACCTTACACTAGCATGACATTGATAAATATTAACTATAGGATATATCATTTCACTTCTATACTGACATACTAATAATAACAGATCTGAAGTAATAATATCAGCAAGGAAGATTACAATTCAAATAAATGGAATATATATGTAGTATCTGTTATATAGATTTAGTTTTATATATATATTTCTGTCGTTCCTATTTTTCATATTGATGTAGTGGATAATTTATAATACATTATCTGCTACATATAAAAGTTCAGTTATGCTTTACATAATGTGAAGTAATTGCTTCTTGTTAACTCCCCCTGTACTATAACCTTCCCCTTCACTATTGCATATGAATCATGAGGAATATTTTTGTGGACTACTATCCAAGAACCTAAATTTTATTATTCACTGACAGTAACGGTGTCAGTGTTATGTCCACTATACAATAGCTATTCCTCTGTGAAGATTATTTCATAAGTGAAATTCATACTTGTATTAGAGGCATAGAGGAAAGGCATTTATTGGAAATGATAATTTTTATGAACTTTTTCCTTAGTCCTTTGTTACAGAAGAAGGGATCTTACCAGTGAAAAAATACCTTGTTTGTTATACAGTCAGTAAAAATTTACTAGATAATTCATTTGAATTATTCTAAATTTCTTTCAAACCTTTAGTTAATGAAAGCATATAAGTATCAACGCAAATGTTCTTTGTAGCAGTTTAATAAGACAATGTTTTACCTTTCTTAAATTACTTATATGTAATATTGCTGTGGTTTGTTTACTTTTTCTCTTTATTTTCCTTTCTCCTTCCCCCTACCCCCCCAAAAAATCATGAATTTGAGCACTACATATTATGAGATAGCTTCTCATTTCATTGCAGAATTTTTTCCTATATATATAACTGGGTACTCATTTGATTTAAAAAAAATGCTGTACAACATCATAGCAAAAGTGTATAGAGAAAAACAAGAAATATCTTCATTATTAAACCTACTAAAATTCATAAGGATTTATATAGTGTTTGAAAACATTATGTAAGGTTCTGTTACTGAGTAGAAAAATTCTACTTTCAAGTTAGTAATCTCTAAAACCATCATTCATAGGTGGTGGAGCTACTGATTATGAATGTTCTTTTATGTATTGGAACTGTATGAATAGAGATCTTTATTTTCTCTACATAAAGTGATAGTCCTTTCACTCCATATGAAATGTGCATTTATATATGACCCATGAAATAGAAAAACTATTTAGTCAACAAATTATCAAAGTCCATTGATTTCCACATATAGGTAAGCTCAGCTCTAGGGTCCACAGTGTTCTTGATAATAATAACATAATAACAGAAGTTTTGATTTGATATACCACAGAAGTATGCACCAATGCACTAATCAAACAAGTTTTTTTAGTGGTTAGGCAAAAAAACAGCTTCAAATGAACATCAGATGACTGGCTGCAAGTCTACATATAAAAACATATTCAAGCTTAGTAAATAATGTATTTCCTACATCTTACCTGGCCATCACCTCTGACACTTCCTTAGAATCATAGAATTAGTCAGCTTGGAAAAGATCTTCAGATCTTAAAGATCTTCAAGTCCAACTTCAACATAACCAAATTTACCCTAACTCTAAAAACCCTCCACTAAATCATGTCCCTGAGCACCACATCCAAATGGTTTTAAAACACATCCAGGAATGGTGACTCAACCACTTCTCTGGGGAGCCTATTTCAGTGATTAATAGCCTATTCTGTAAGAAAGTTTTTCCTGATATCCAACCTAAACTTACCCTGATGTAACTTCAGGCCATTTCCCCTCGTCCTGTTGTCCTTATCTTCAGTCTTATCTTCCTCCATCCTGCTTGTATCTGCATCTATGTATTGCAGAGCTTTCTGTTTTTCCTGTTGAATTGTTAGGTATACACATTCTGTTGCATACTTTGATCTCCAGTCTCTGTTTCTGTTTGTTTTACTCACTTTTGAAATCTGTATCACTGATGCCTATATTCACTATATTGTGCTCCCTCACTTCATTATACTTCACGAATAGCTGAGAAAATGCATTAAGCATCATCTAAATATGAAGTTCTACAATTAGTACATACATAATTTTAGTTATTACTGCTCAACTTTTTATCTACAGGCATTAAAATTCAAAATATTGGTAAAAAATAAGAAAAGTGGAACAATTGAAGAAACTATGCTCAGGAAAGGTCAGGACACTCATGGTGAAACAGGGGAAGTATCTGAAGAGGAAATTACATCAAGTGACGAGGAGACTGATGAAAAAGCCCCTCTTTACCCAAAAAGTAAATCCTCAAAAAGAAAATCTGAAGTTAGATCTTCACCTCCACCTCGAAAAAAGGCAAAGGTAAAAACTTATGCAACAGCTGAATTTAGAAAACACATATCTCTCTGTCAGCCTTTCTATGAAAAGAAGAAATATGCTATTTCAAAATACAGACTATGTTTAGGCTTATTTAGGCTTTATTATTACTTAGAAAAATAGATTTTGAAGGATCTAGAGTTTTCCTGAATACATTCCAAACTGGACCATGTTTTAGTATCCAACTAAAAAAGATCTTCCCTGTGCTCCCATCCTGAATTGCACTTGCATTTTTCACTTTCAAATCTAATGCTTGCCCGTGGTGATCAGTGACACAATAGGCTCAGCTGCTTTGTTAATCCCAAAGCCTTTCTGGAGCTATGCATGAAGGACGCTTATAGTGGTTCCTGATGATGAAGGACAGTTTTATATCCATTCCATTCTATGGTCTTACAGTCTGTTTTGGAGAGATCCTTTGTTCTTAATTTGCAGATTAAATCAATTGTAGACTTCTGGTTGCACTAGTATATTTTAAAGCATTTATTATAGAAAAGTTGTTGCAGCACTTATTATGTAAAGACATAATATTAAATACTACTTCTGAAAGAGTCTCTATGAAAATTAGATGTCATTTTCTTTTCGATTGTCAAATTGAACGTTTTGTTAATTGAACAGTAGCTCTCTTAACATGGAAATCCAGAAATCCATTGATTTCAAACTACTTTCTTCAGCATTTAAAGTAGGCAGGATGCACCCAGTATCTAGACAATTTTGCACATCACACTGTGATTGTATGAATGTATATAGACTGCTCCTCAGGACTCAACATTTTTGCTGAGACACAGTAAGTTCCTCAGTGTCTTTTTTTTCTCTCAGTGATTTGAAGTTCAAGATCTTTACTTCTTTCTCTTTCCACCTGATAAGAAGGGATACCAAGGCAAAATTCTGAGGAAGGATGGGATAGGTGAAGAAAAACTTCAAATAATAGGGTCATACGTATTTATGACATCATGTTACAGACCAGAACATATATCATGTGCATCTGGTTCAATTGCAACAAGAGTTGTCTGGTCGCATTTCACATGCAGAAGAGATCATAGTGCAGGATACATGCACTATGGATTGGGAGTATTTATTCTGTGATCCAACCCTACCGTTCTGTTAGGAGGGCAGGAGAACATTCAAATCCACAGCTGAGGTACCCTGGTGACGTTGTTGTATTTGACTTCATCACTTCCTTTCACTTTGAGAGAGTTCTATTATTTAACTCTATGCCAATAGACTCCCGTTTCTCCTCATGGGACATATCTCCAGAATAAATAATGCACTTAAATTTTGCACAGTTTATGTCAGATGGGAATTTACTTTCAGAAGTTTTAATGGAATGTAAACTTTATTGACATTGTCAGCTCTTTCAGGATACTAGCCTGATTAGCTCATACCTCTGTGTTAAGTTAAATGAAGAGGTCATACAGTACCTCAGTTTAAGAGATAATAGGCTGGTAAAATTTCCGCTCACTTTCACTGTACACAGGCATTTGCTTTTGCTTGCTTTGGTAATAGAACAAGACTAAATAAAGACTGACCAGAGAAATTTCAATCTTAATTAAGAACAGAGTTTATCATCAGAGCAGTTAATGGAGGAGTATATCTTTGACTGATTTGTTTGACATGTTGAAATATTCTCCTGTTATCTATTTCTTGTAGTTGAGTTTGAGTTGTCAGTGTGCACAATACCTTCTACTCTTTTTTATTTCTCAAAGTACTTCCTACCAGTATATCTTTTCTGTAATTTTATGTACTTAAGTTGGACATATAGTTAACGTGAGTAATGTTAAGAGCCATGAAAAATGACTAGTTTATATACCTGTCTGAAAAGCAGGGAAATATTAAAGCTGTCCAATATTATGCCAGGAAGCACTGGAAGTATCCCTGCATCCCTCCCACATCTACCGCGATTATCACAAAGACAATAACCTTAACTGTCTTTGACTGGATCAACTCTTACTATCACAAATCATATGTTAAAGTCAAATACACGTTACATGAGATACATTTTCCCACACTTTACATGTCTTATTTGTTAAGTTCTTCTGAATTTTTAATAATGTAATATATACTGTGATTTTTTGTGTTCCTACATTATTTTATTCTCTGATTATTAGATGAAGAAAATGAAGATTGCCATTGAGTTGTCGGACCTTGTGATTTATACCAAATCTGAGAAGTTTGTAAGCTTTGAGCATTCAATAACTCATCAGAAGTGTTATGAAAACAATTCAATTGGAGAGGTTAAAGCACAAAAATTTGTAAAACGTGCAGGTATTTCCTTTTAATTTAAACAGAAAAATTACAGTGTTGTTATGTTTCATTGCTTAGGCATTGGGAGAGTCAAAAAGCTTTACAGAATTTCTGTTGTCCAATTTTACTTGTCTGTTTCTGTAGTGCTGTTTTAGAAATAACTCATTTTCACTGCATTTTTATATTTCATTTGGTTTTGTGAGCCAATTTGAAATTCAGCATTATTCTAATTTCATGCAACTTCACAAGAACAAATATTAATGTGGTATACAAAATGTATGAATACCTTTTGGTTCATTTTTTCCTACATGAAATGATTTGAAAGTTACACGAAAATGTAAGGAACAGATCTTTTTTCTGTACACAATCTGTAGCTCTCAGTGGAGTTGAGCATCAGTACCTCTGACTGCAGATGAGAGAATCCACATGAAATGAACAAACTCATAGAAGACAGTCTGTTCTTTGGACCACATCTTTCATATGGGCCAAGTGGATTACTGAAAACACAGTCTATGTTAGGTTATCTCCTTTTGGTGCAGCCAGAACAACATAGTCTCTGCTGTTTTAACTCCAGCTGCCTGACAACAACCTTCAGGGAGTATTAAGAGCAGAGATCACTGACCATGAGAATGAAGTCTGCCACAGCCCATTCATTCAGGTCCAGCCCAGCTGCCATCCACTCTTGGCAGAGATGATTCAATGGTTGGTTAGGTGAATGGTGCTGAACATCATTAAAGCAAGTAGGCTTTTGCCAGCTGTCCGTACTAAAAGTCCTCTCCGGTCTGTCTAGCAATCTAGTAGTTCAACTAAAATAAGGGGAAAGAAGTTGAATGGAAAGGATCAGAATGATGATCCTAAAAGTTTAAAGCTTTCTTTTCAATCACTTAACTGGAATAGCATAGATAGATGTAATTCTAGATTTTCCATGTCTGTAGTTTATGCCCTTACGGGAGATAACAATTCTAGGAGTAAGAAAATCAACTGACTTGAATAATTAAAATCTTCTGAAGAAGGCAAGAAGATAATAAAGCGTGTTTTAGAAATGTACTACTCACAGGTCTTGAGATGATTCATTTGACTTTTCTAAGTCTCAAAGCAGAAATCAAGCTTAAGTTATTTGAAGATAGGATAGATGTGTTTCCACAAGAATAACTGAAGAATGAACGGGGCTTTTTAGCCAATTTCTTGTTTTGTGTCTTTCCTATTTTACAGGGAAAATGAGAGGTTTAGTGTAAAAACTGTCTACTTAGTAAAAAAACAGGTACAGAAGATTTCCCTGAAGTAATGATTTTGGTTATTGAACCGTCAGAAAGTCTGCATACTAGAAAAAATATTATCAAAGACCATTTTAAGATTTAAAAATACGATTTTTATCACATTTCAAACGGTCACATTTAGTAATGTAACATGCATAGAAATTGTCTTAAAATCTTATTATTTATTTAAATGTCTATTTTTTTTAAAATGTGCCTTACTAAGGTTTTATGATTGTTTTTCAGCTAATCAGTTTGTTTCACATACTTCACGTTTCATTACAAGAATCTACCCAAAAGGAACAAGAGCAGATTCTTCAAATTATAATCCTCAAGAGTTCTGGAATGTGGGTTGCCAAATGGGTATGTATATTTACTGACTGTTGCATTCAAAATTTCAGAGATTATAGAGATGCAGAAGTTCTACCTTTTTGTGAGCTACAAGTTTCATAATTTCCTTCAGTGGCATAATTTTGTATTATCTAAACTTCTCATACAGTCTACATATTCAGGTAACTTTTATATCCCAGAATCTTGGAATTCTGATAAGAAAGAACTAAAAGGAATATTATTTTAAATTATTTACTAATTAATTACAATTAAGTCATAGCTAATTACAAAAATAAATTTTTGCTAAATAGCTATAGGCATATCCCAAACATCTCAAATTATTATAGTTCATTAATTCCTTTGAACTATTGTGTTGTTTTTTTCCCCTATTAGAAACTGAGGAAAAAAGAAGAATTAAGGACAATATATTATTAAACTTTGAACCTTATTTTGTATTATTCCCAACTCTACAACAACACAAAAGCATGATTTAATCTTCTGAAACATTGCAGCAAAAGTGTATATGTAGAACTTTCCACAGCTAAAATATAACTTTCTTCTCTTTCTTTGTACAACTTCCTTTTTTAATTAATAATTCTGTTATATTTCTTGGTGTCTGTCTGTACGGAGAGTCTAAGCAATAATTTATATTTTATTGCCTGCCTGTTTTGGCTGAAATTATTTATGTTAACTAAGTTACCTTAGGTTTAGAGTTAAAAGTGAGCATACTACGCATTAAACAATGTACTTTCAGAAACAAAGTTTTGCAATTTTCCTTTCAAGAAAATTAAAATAGCTTACATCCTTTTGCATTCTGTGTTATTCAAATCCAATGATCTCCATGGTTATTTGTCTGCTGTGCTGAGGCATCACTAGAGCATCTTTATAGCAGAAAGTGGGAAAGGTAGCTTTTTTTATCTTCTTTTTTCTTGTTATCTTTCCTCTATTTATCTCTCTCTTAATAAATAATATAATATAATCTCTTAATAAATAATATAATATAATATAATATAATATAATATAATATAATATAATGTAATGTAATGTAATGTAATGTAGTGTAATGTAATGTAATGTAATGTAATATATTTTCCTTTTCTACTGGAGCCTAACATTCCCTGTAGCTACTCTGTACTTAGCAAGAGAATAGAAGCAGCTGCCTGTTTAACTAAATGTGGGCATTGTAGGAATGCAATTGCTTTTGTATTTTGCTGAAGTTGTCCTATAGCACTGAATTACAAGAGAGGATGGAAAAGTATGTAAATGCGATTTAGGAATCAGCACTGCAATTAAATCATCATCTGAGGATCAGTTTGATTTTCAGTGGCTGTGTGTGACTGGGGTGGCGCTGATGCAGGAGATGTGTGCACAACAATTAATGTTGTCAAGAATTCCCAGATTACGATAGCTACTGCAAAGATGCAGTCAAATACCCCTGATCATCTGGATGCTGAGTCACAGCTGCTGCTGTCTACAGTGACTTAATACAATCAAAGCAGATTTAGTGTCTTTCTTTTCAGTGTATTTCAAAGCAAGTTAGCACCCTGAGCAATGAAATAACAGTAACCTTGGTTTCTCTTCGGTTCAGGTTAGTTTTTAATTTGAAAGTGTTAAAGATAAGCATGACTTTACTCTCAGTAGGCTTTGAAAAATCTCTTAGCCTGTAAGCACTTTCCACTTCTTAATGGCTTCAGGCACAATCTTGCTTCATCATTTTATTCTTCAGTTTAAAAGCAATATTTTTGCATCTGGATATGTATTCTATCATTTATTCTGACTATATCATAATCAGCTGACGGAGACTGTGGAGTGAGTAGGGCAGTTTGCCATAAACTTCATAGTTTCAAGAAGTGAAAGAGACGGTCTCACTTTCTTACATTACAGTTCACACTCATACTGTGAAATATATGATTTTCACTTTGCCTTTAAGGCTCAGGAACTTATGTGAAGAAGGCTTCCCATCGCTGTGGCCCTGACCTCAAGCAGTGGAGGACTGCCCCAGGCCTGAATTTGTTAATGTTTGCCAGCCCTTTACCCAAACTACACAGTACTATCAGGATGTAATGTGGGAAGCAGTGACTAGGGAGGCTGTGTGAAATTTCCCACTCAGTATTGGCTGTTCAGTGAAACAACTGAAATGCACTCAGATCCCCTCACAATTCTCTCATTACAAATTCTGCTTCACATCTTCACTATTGTATTGAGGTATAGTTTTACAGCTACTGTGGGAGTAAAAAATTACTAGCCAGTATAAATTTTGTGTCTGTGTTTTCATAAATATTTTTTATGGTGCATATTTGATACTGGGTTAGGCTTTTGCTGGAAGTATCTCAACATTACCATGCCATTTGAAATTCGTTTGATGATATTCTGCCTTGATTGGTTAATCCTCATTTAACTTGGTGCTGTGCAATTGTGGGATTATTTACTTGAGGTTGTGCTCTCTCCATATTGTCTGCATTGCTATTAAGAACCAGTGTGCTTGTTTCATGCTTAGGGGAAGAACTAGGCAGAAGTCCTTAGTTTTAAAGGGCTTATCACACAGAAGTTTACTTGTTTTATTTCTAGCCTTTACATTTCCATAATGATCTATTTAAAGAATATATCCATTTTTCACGTCTCAAAGAGGGCTTAAATACTTATTAATGACTACATTAAGTTGGAGTATACTTAAATGCAAAATCATTTTGAGGATTCATTAAACATAAGATTTTTGCTTTGGGCCCCTTCTTGGAAGAATTAAAAATATGCAGGAAATGGTTAGATCTGCCCTCTTGGTCACAGCACTTGCATCTTCATTTAAAGGAATGCTTTTCTCATGGGAATAGGCTGATTACAAATAAGTCTTCTCATGAATTATTTCCAAGCAATGCCAGACCACGTCTTGATTCCCTAATCTGTTTCAGATAACTGTTTGGCTGAAATAAGACTGCATTCCAAAATGTAGCTCTAAAACTCCACTCAGTGAACCTTCTACTGATGCTTTTTCTCTGATTTAACTCACGTTTCTTGATTTCTTCATTTATCCTGTTTTCAAAAATCCCACATATTCCCTCTGCTCCTTACCACTGCAGTCTACATTCCATGTGCAGAAATGTTCCCTACAGTCCCTGGGATTTTCAGATTTATCGTATGTCACCTGTTCCTCTTCCTCAGCTCCTTTATCCCATCCCCACTCCTGAATGGTTGCCCTTCTACCTTATCTTTAAGTTCTACTAACTGTTCTTGATGCACAGATAAATATATTAGGTTCATCATATGTAGTTCAAATCTACATATAATACTACTTGCCAGGACTCTCTCTGCATCTTATAAATGATGACAGCTGAGTAATTCTTTCACTTCCCCTATTGATGGGCCCAAAACATTGCTCTCTCCTGTACCTTGCCAGCAATTTTCTCTCTGAACTGTTTGGGACATTAACTTGGAAGATGCCACTAAACCAGGATAAAATCCAGCAAGCCCAAGATTTGCTGAGGCTGAAGATAAGAATTCTGTATTTGTGTAAACCTAATTTTCAGAGGAAGGCAAGTTAAAAATGACAGTGAAAAGAGTTCCCACAAAAGCATTCTTCCATGTCACTCTGCACTCAGTGCCCATTCTCTGAAAACTGGGTCTCATAAGAACAGGGTAGGTTTTGTGAACAAAGAGGTCTTAGGGAGAAAAATACCTACAATAACATTTTATGGTTTGGAAAAATTAGTATTCCTCTTGCATGCTACTGCAGTGTAGCACTGGAAAGAACTGGTTTGGCATATCTTTATCTCCTTTTTATTTACTAAATAAAATGGAAAGTAAAGATTTATGCATGGAAAGAAAATTCAGGATAGCTATTGAAATGAACAGATATGAATTGTTTTAGGAAGGGTGAGGAAAACAGAGCAAAAAAACCCAAACACACACACACAAAAACCCAAACAAACAATAAAAAATTCTCAGTTAAAAATAAAGAGAGAAATAATTAAATATCCTTTTGAATACATCCCTTATATACGGTAGAAAACATTTTCCCATATATCACAACAATCCACAGGTTTGACCAAGTCATCATCAGTTACATGAGATAGCCAGGGTATGGCAGATTCAGGATTTTGTTTTAGAAGAGCTAGCATAGACCATATGTTTTCTGAAGAAGTCATAAAAATGTATACACTACTGTGAAGGAACCACTACTTGTATAATGGAACTTTTTAATTGAAAATTTTGTTTTGGCTTTTGAAACTGAAATGCAGCCTTGCAATTTTATCATATCTGTTGTGTGGCTAAATTTTGTGTGGAACAGTATGACAAAATACAATGCATGAAAAGTGGAAAAAACTTCCAAGCAGTTCTGAATTCAAACTCTAATGCTACCTAGGGAAAAGAAAATCAGTTATGTAGATCTTGTACCTCATTTGCTGAGCAGGAACTGATCATCAGTGTGGGCTAGATAGGACTGCAAATAACTGAAAACTTAAAGGTGAAGCAGATCTTGGAAAACCTCCTAAGGAAAACACAAGACAAAGGCTCACTAATTTACTTTCCAGTTTTCAATTTTTGCATATTTGCAGCAAAAATATGTTTTCTTTTCTCTGTGGATGAATAGCAAAACTAGAGAGAACAGAAGTGATTTTTTTTTTTTCCTAAGATCAATTTACCAGGTTATGTTTGAAGTTTGGGAAGTTTAGATATTCCCACAATCTTAATGAATGCTCTGTATTTCTGAATAAGTGATGAAATGTCAAATTTAGTAAAGGTATTTCTAAAGTAATGTAATAGAATTTAAGGGAAAACACAAGTTCCCCCAATTAAAAGATGGGGGAATATCACTTTTTCTTTTAACCATACACATAGTTTGTTTTACAGTATGATAATTTTATATTCTTGTTTATGATTTCTACTGGATTTTTTTTTTAACAGAGAAAGTGTGTTTTCTATTAGGCCTTTTCTAACTGCTAACAGTATGTCTAAAACAAACTGAGAATATGCATTGCATCATACATTATAGATAGACTTAACTCTAATCAGTGTCTATGAGATGAGGGAGACAGAGACATCACAGAATTTCATCTGTGATTATCTGACTTCTATGAGGGCTGCTCCAAAAATAATACCTCTTATTTTATTATGTTGGTCCATGTCAGAGGTGAATATATGGCAGTAGAGATTGAACTTTCCTGCCAATAATCCACTGTATTTTTCTGCCACATGACAGATGGAAGCAGAGGAGCATCTGTCAAAATGGCATCTGACATGGAGTTGCAGATGAAACAAATGTGTGGAACTGAATTCCTCCATGCAGAAAAAATGGAGCTCATTGACATTCACTGATGCTTGCTGAACTTGTATGGAGACCGAACAGTGGATGTGAGCAAAGTGAGGTGGTGGGTGGTGCATTTCAGCAGTGGCAACAGTGACATGAAAGGCAAGCCACTTTCCAGACAGCCATGCAGATTTTTATGAGAGCGGCATGCAGGCCCTTGTTTATCACTGGTGAAAATGCATAGCTTATAGTGATGACGGTGCTGAAAAACAGTGCTTCTTAGCTGAGAATTTGCTTTGTCAAATAGTGTTATTTTGATCTTTGTGTCTGTTGTAGTTTCCATTACTTTTGGAGTGACTTCTGTAGAAACCAGCCACGTAACAGAAACTCAGATGTATTTGCAGAATGATTAGAGATTTTATACCAAGATTGAAAGAGGTCTTCTCAAAACCAGGCTATAAATCTAGTATATCATTACATCTCATGACAAAAACACACTCAGGCTGTTCTGCGCAGGTGTTCTTTTGGTCTGGAGTTCATTCTGTATTTGGGCTTGCTGTGCCCTTACCTCACAGTCATGGACAGTATGCTATAAGGAAGACAGGAAGGATTTCCTGCTAGCTCACAACACAAATAATGCCTTGAAAGAATGAGTGAAGAAAGCATAAAAAAGCATCTTTTCATTGCCCACTCAATTTTACTTGAGCTTTCAAGGACAGGAGTAGTTGTCATAGTTCAGCTTCTGTCTCACAAAAAGGATATATCTATATTATTATCTTTTACTGATTTGCTTTTAGCAGTCCAAAAATTCATCTTTAGGAACTAAATCTTGCATAAATGACTTAAATCCTACTCAATTGTGTTGTACATTCTGAAAAGGTAATAGTATGATGCCAAAAAAAAAGAAGCATATGTTATTAACAAAGTCATGTTGTTGAAAAAAATCCATAAATGTAATCGGTCACGTCTGTAATGCTTTGTGAAACTCAATAAAAACAGCTTTTTCACATCTTACTGTTTGCTCCCAGATGCCTCCAACTCGATGGGACAGTAGGATTATAGGACTCCAGGGATATGATTAGTCTCATACTGAATAATGGACCCACTTTTGCTTAGGCTACTCCTCAAGTTCACTGACTATATTCTCACTGGCTCTAGTGAAGAAGCTAATTCCTCTAAGTTAGGTGGGATAATATCTCCAGATAAATTGAACTATTTCAATACACTTGCCTTTCTGTTGGAAAGATCCAGGGGCTAGGAGGTATCTTGAATAAAGTTTTCATATTCCTCTTGCAGGAACATCACTAACTGCCAAGTTTATGACAAAGGTCTTGGTTACTCTGGAGCTCGCTTCTTTTTGACAGTCGTGATAGATTTTTGTGTTTGTTTAGTTTTGTGGGCAATAAAAGCTGTAACTTTAAACAAAAGAAACATTGAAATTTCATTTTGTCAGCAATTTGTTGACAGTAATCATGAAAATAACGTTTTTTCACTAAATCCAGAACTGCAGACAACTAATAGAACACTAAATAACTTACCTGACATTTAGTCATTGTAAAAGAAATACAGAAGAAACTACACGGGCACAATTGTCTCTGAACTTCTTGTTGACCTTGTTCTAAATGTTGTGTTAGAAAGCCAGACTGAAACTGAGTGCTGAGTGGAACTGAATCTGCTTCTGAGTGAAGCAGATTATATCCTGTGCTCTGTAAGGAAACACAAGGCAAGCAAACTAAGAAAATATTTTCAAAAAATATCTATTTCATGTTTGAAGTAATTGCAGTGACAACCAAAAGATGCCGAGACTTACACTGCAGTGTAACTTTCAATCTGACATATTAATTAAATAACAAAAAACAATTTAGATTTTAGATATGATAGTTTATCAGAAATGCTTTAGGTACTTTTCCCATGAGAACCTCACAAGAAAGGATCTCTAATTGAAATCAGTTGTAGAAATTCTTGTGTAATGGATAGTGGATGGTTTTTAATCATCTGACATCTATTTTCCAGTAGAGATACCTGTAATTAAGTAGGAACATTGTCAGCAATTATGAACACTAGAATGATTGCATTCTTAACATTTCTGTTAATAATGTCTGTAGAGCAGTAGTATTCAGTTGGCCCAAAGACAATAAGAATAGGCTGACTGCATATGCTGTGCATGATGTGTCAGACAGTTATGAATAGCACTCAGTTTGCAGATGAGTAATCCTTCTTACTACAGCAGAATACCTCATGATGTAAGCCATTCATAAATTGAGTTTCTGTGGACTGAGAGTATCCATTTCAAAACGAATCAGCAATAAGTAAGGCTAGAAATGACAATTTAAGCAAATTCATTAGTCAGAAAAAGTCTGACACCGCTTGTTTGTCAAAGTTAATACTGATGAGTGAAGCGTGCTTTTTTGTGTCGATAATTAGTCCTTGTTCATGAAATTTTGTTGGGATCACACATTCACTGGCTTAGTGAGAGGGCTGAAGTAGCGTAAAGATTTGAAAAAAACAACTCTCAGGGCAAAGGTGATGTTGAGAATATTTAAAAGACTGACTTTTGATGGTTTTTGTACAAGCTTGAATTTACAAGCAACCAGGGATGACAGTGAGAATCAGAGGGACATGTCAAGGCAGGACCAGAATAACAGGTAATATTCAGACGCACAGCAGCCTGAAAAGTGTCATAGTTTTTCAGTCTCAGTTCTGGCATGTTTTCTTAGTTACTCACGAAGACCCATATGGAAAACATTTTTAAAATTCACTATGTTCCATCGTTATCCCAGCTTATGTGTTTTGGCCTCTTGGAGATAGCACACATTCTGTACATCTGCTGTAAGAAGAGGATTTTCAGAGTATGATAGTACCTATTGGAGCTTCATCAGAATACATTTTAGTTTGCATAATACTTTCAATTTACTAAAAGGTAAATATTCTTTGTACCTAAGATAGAAATCAGTGTTATATTTATCATTCAGATGATAAAAGTAGTATTGTATTTTAGTTTTATAGAATTTATTTGGTTCATTAGTACCGATGAAGTTCTGAGTGCTATGTATGCTGCTTTTGGTAAATGAATCTTTGCTTCTTGATGTACGTAACAGATGACAAATTGTCATCATGTTATGGTTTATTCTTAGGTCAAATACTTTCAGTTGATTTCCAAGTGATTGAATGTCCTCTCTTTTTCATTCACATCTTGAGTGCTCATATTTGGTTAGCATGTTTATGCAGGCTGTAGATGAAACCTTTTAAAAGACACATCACTAAAAAGAACACAATATGGACTACACAGTCATGTAAGGACTTCTGAAAATGTTTCTTTAAATTTGGGCATTAGTGGATTGAGTGCAGCTGTGACATGTATATGACAAGAAAGGATACTCAGTCAATGCCCATCTGACAGTGTTAACATAGAATAGATGCAGTATCTTCAAATCCAGTTACATAGATCATCTCATAACCAGTAACAAAACAATCCAGATTAGGATTTGGTCCTGTTTTTATAATATTTCCTGCTTTGTAGAATTCACTTTACACATTGGTTATCAAAGGCACGGAAGATAATTTTGCTGGTATACTTTCCATTAGTGAGTCTTCACTTGAAGTATTGCACTTTCTGTGAGCAGCCCATTTTAAGGGCATAGGCAACTGGAAAGAACTGAGACTGATCAAAATGTGGTGAATTATCTCTTTAGAATCAAATGGCTGAAGTAAATCATGGAGATAGGAACACCAGTACTGAGTGCTTTTCACATATATTTTTGGAATTTGCATAGAATTCAGAGATTTTGAGATGGATTTTAAATGGCATAAAATACAATTAAGTAACTTATTTTAGGGAAAACTGGTGATAAATTTATGCTTATCCATTTTAAAATCCCTCATTTTAAATGCAGGCAATATAGTAAACCTCAGGGTTGTAACATAGCTAATAGGATCATGAAGAGAAGAATGAAAAATAAAAAATGACAAGTCAAAAGTCACAGTAGGGATGTTAATTGAGAGACAGCATCACACATGAAAGATATGCAGCTTTCCTGAACTGCCTTCAAATCACAGCAACTTAGAAATCTAAGAACACTAGTATTCTCTTTGGTTTTCAAAAGCTGTCATTTTAGTCTAAAAATTAAGTACGTCTTGAATGGCAGTACTTATGGAAGGTTCTGTATTTGAATATTTATATTGTGTTTAGTTCTGCAATTACTTTTAGGAATGACTTAAGTTGACTGTGATACAGGAGTTTAAGATGAAATACATCCTTTGTATTCCTCTCTTATTAAAGTTTGCTTCATTTTTTGCTTAATAAATGCATTAAAAATTGTGACTGTTTCATAAAACAGAAGTACAGAACATGTTATCACCAGTTCTATTCTTGAATTCAGCAAAACTGAGATGAAACATTGGTTAGAAATTCAATCTTCCTTGTGGAAAGATGTTGCCATAAGGCCAAACTGCCAGGCAATGCAAAGCATAATCTTTAATTTATGAACTTTGCCATTTCTCAAGAAGTGCAAGGGTTGTAACTGCATCTGATTGAAATGAAAAACTGGGCATCAGCAGTATACCATAATGCATTTTCTGAGGAGTCCCCTGGCAGCTCTGAACCTTGCAAACAGTTGCAGAGGTATGAATTTCAGAGAATATAATGCAAAATCTTTCACTCCCTTATCTGAATGAGGTTTCAAGTTTCAATACAAGGAAATCCTGGTTGAAACTAGTGTTCAGTATATTTTAAATTATTCTAAGGTAAAATTAAATTGAGTAAATATATAGTGTTGATGTTTGAAGATATCATCCCATAATAACATTGACCTTCACTTATGTGAAGTAATTTACCTAATGTGATAAAATGTAAAGTATTCTTCTTTGCTTGTTTCTGGTGTTAAATCAGATTTTCCTGCTTAGTAACCTATGAAGCTTGCAAATATAGCAACAGTCTCATTATGTGCAATCATGTAATTTGTTTCATCATGTGGAAGCTACAAGTGTATTTTATTTGCTTCTATTTGAAGCCATAGCTGTTTGAATTACGTGATTTTAGACATAGTTTTAAAATTGTTTATTCTGAAATGATGGCCTAGGCATTATCTATGGACTGAGAGATCTTGGGTTATCTGTAAATCATGCCTGGATGTAGGTTTAAAGTGCTGTGAGGGTTTCACCTCTATAGAATTCACCTCACTGCTTAACTTAACACATTTGATACCACCATTTCCATATAGCAAGGGTCACATAGCACTGCATTTGAGTCTGTTCTGGATGGAGTTTTGAGTCATAAAAGCAAACAGTGAATCACTGCCAAAACTATACCATGAGAATACTTGCCCTACTGAAAAAAGGAAACAGAAGTTTAAGGAGCGCAATGAGCAATAAAAACATTTTAAGGTCTAGTTTTTGTTGTCAGAGATAAAATAGGCTTTAAGATCCTTTGCTTATTGACACAAATCTATGCAAGGGCCTATGTTAGTATGTAGTTCAATACAGGAGTGCATGTTGTGTTTTCTTTTTGTTATTGTTTGTGGTGATGTTTTTTAAGCAAATTTCCAGGTGTTCCTACTTACTACATACTGGCATTTCTTGCAGAACAATCTTACCTAGCACAGATGGGATTCCTTTCAGGTGAAACTGAGGATGCACTCTGGGAGCACCTAATATACTCCAGCTATTCACTGACTGATTCTGTGGGGCCAGGCTAGAGCTCTTCTGAAGTAACCACATCAAAACCGAGTGTAATGCAAACATTAGAACCTTAGTACCATCTGCCTCATTCTCCAGACCTATTGCTGTCTCCGTTGCTTAATAAAGAAGTTTTTTAAAAGCTCATCAAAGCAGTGAAGAAATAAATAATTTTTGCAGTGAATCTGAGCCAAATTTCTTGCACAGGAGATAAGAATTTCTGAATTTTGTTACTCGTTTATTCAAAAGATTTATATTATCTCATAGGAACATGTAATAATGTCCATTTTCTGAATTATTATTAGGAATCACTTGTACTGTCTCAGTCTTTTTTTTTTTCTTTTTCTTTTTCCTGCCAACCCATCAAGTTAAGTGACTTTTTATCATTTTCTATTTAACACATATCATGTTCTCACTTAGCTGATCTGACTTGTGCATTTTCTATTTTCAATGTGACAGGAAGCTCCAATGTACTGTAATAGGGGAAAATATCATTAAACAAGTCTATTTCAGTGTTGGTTTTATCTCATGAATTATAATATCATGTTGATGAGAAGTGTGCTATTTCATTATTGTTACTGCAGCAAACCAAAAATGTTTTGAGCTGGCAAGAAAAGGAAAATCTGTTGAGAGTGCAGTAACAAAAATCATCAGCATTGGAAAACTACGCTTGAAGGGTTTGGTTCCATAAGATTTAAGAACATTTTACAAATTGATTCTAAATCTATAATCTTATAACTTATATTTTCTGTAAGTATTCCAATACTAAAATAAAGCTTCTTTATCTTCTTGGGTGGTAGGGCACTGGAACAGGCTCCTCAGAGCAATGGCCGTGGTCCCAAGTTGACAGAGTTAACAAAGTGTTTGGACAGTGCTCTCAGACAAAGGGGTTGAATTTTATGTGGTTCTCTTTTGAGCCAGGAGCTGGACTTGATGGTCATTGTGCATCCAACAAAACTCAGGATCTTCTATGATTCTACGATTCTTCTGGGTGATATGGTTTGGTGGTGAATTCTGCTCCTCAGCTAAAGTTAGTATTATCCTATGGTTTTGTCCTATGTGGAAGAACTCCTCAATTAGGCTCAGAGTATGGTGTATTGCTGGGCATTGTTGTGTGAATTTAGTCCTTGTAGAGTGAAAAAAAAAAAGAAATAATGTCTTATTCTTCAGGGTTTAATGTAGAAAGAAATGGGTAAATGCACAACACATTGCAGTGCACTTTGTTTCTGGATGTTAATGATTCACTATTGAATATTGCTATACTTGAGAAAAGAAGCAGTATCTTGCATACGAAATAAAAGGTATACAGTCTTAAATCTCTTTTGCTTTTGATTTGTCTAACTGACAGAGCGTTGCTTTATAATCTGACATCAAGGGTTATTCTTTAAAATTCATATTTATCTGTTTTTACAGTGGCCTTAAACTTCCAGACACCAGGAATACCAATGGAACTGCAAAATGGGAAATTCTTAGACAATGGTGGTTGTGGATACATTCTGAAACCAGAATTCCTGAGAAATCGCAATTCAACATTCAACCCACACAACGTGGGAAGATATAGTAAACCAATATCTCTGTCAATAAGGGTAAGCTTAGTTGATTGTAATTTGCTTGATAAAACATAAAAAAAAAAAACTGTTACACATTCCAGGCCAATTTATAATCTGTTATTTTCTAATATCACTCTCACTCCTGGTTGTTGGAAAGTTTATTGTTGTTTCTCCCAACACATCACTCTCATATAAATTTTATTGCTGCTTGGATGGTTTCCCATCTGTACATCACTTATGTTTACTAAAAATATCTAGATGTTCAGAGTAGATGAATTTATGAACATACATGATTTCCACAGTGTTCGGTACAGAAATCTAAAAGTACACAATGTAGTTGATCAAAGAATGCCAGTTATGGCTGTATATACTGAGCTCTGAAAGCTTTCAAAAATCAAATGTACAACATTTGTATTATTTTCTTTAAGAATTAGCAATACTGCATACACTAAAGTAATTGTACTTGACAAATGCAAATATTTTAAGATATGCTATCAAGCTTTATGCATCATTTAAGTTTCATTATCTTCTTATGCATACATAAAATATTATTTATCATCTTAAAATAGTATAAATAACTGTAGAAAGGAAGATGAACCAATAAGCCTTTGAATTATTTCTACTTCTCCAAAATTTAAATCTGATTTAATTCTGAAAAATATTTTAAATAAATGTCATTTAAAAATAATGAAAAATAAAACTCCTTCTTTTGAGGTCAAGTAAATGTTTTATAATTATTTGCTGGTTGGAAAACTACCTTTTCCCAGTGAAAATGTGCTATTTCTGATTGTACGGTATACTACTTGCATAAATGCTATTTAATTAGCATAAAATTAATGTATAATTGATATTTCTTTCAGAAAAATAAATAGCGGAGATAAAATATTAGCTAATAGCAATTATAAAATGCTTACATAATGTGTGCACCTAATCAAGAACATTTTGATGTCCTAACTGCTAGCATACCAATTACAAACAGACATGACTGGATGATTTGAAGCACCCATGCGTATACATCTGTTACTTTAGTCCTTGATTATATAAAGCTGGAGTTAATTAAGATGAGGAAAACTTCCTGACTGTAATCCAGGAGACAGACAATGGAAAGGAAATGTCTGAGTTCGGGAGGAGCTGGAACAGAGAAAGGCAGGGTTTTAGACTGATGACATAGACTAGGATGACAGACTGGATAGCAGCAGCAACAGCATTACACCAGCTGTGTGTGGGGCTGTGGAGCTCCTGCAGAGAAGCAAAAAATGGGAAATGGTAGTTGAAGACAAAAAATATCTGGAGTAGCAGTTAAAGGGAAAACAGTTTCTGCTAAAGATTTACTTGATGAATTGAGAAATAACAGTTTTTGGGCAGAGGTATAATATACCTGAGGTAAAACTCTGTTAGGCTGACTGATTAAATTTGGAAGACACAAGTGAAGACAAAAATCATACAGAACTTGATTTCATTTAACTCAGTACCCTTTCTTACCTGATGTGCCACAGTTGCCATTAGGAGAAAGACTGTATATTGCTATTGAAGAAGAAATACAAATGTACAAGGTGTTTTATACAGAAATTTCTAAGCCTACCATGCTGTTTTCTATTCCGTCTGTATGTCTGTTTCACCTTGGATCTCACAGGTGGAATAAGTTTTAGGATTTGAGTGATAGGAGGCTCTAACCAGCACCTTTTTTTCCCTCTCTGTCAGAGACATAGGTTGAGTGGGAAGCAGTACAGTTGGATTTTAGTAAGGATGTTCAGAATGTGCCAAAGGCCCTCCCATCATTCTAACTGAGCAGTCTAAATGTCCATGCTTGAATTGTACTAACCTTTTTAATGAGGATAATTCTTTAGGAAGGAAACTGCCAATACCTGCGTCTGCTAAGCAACTGCCAGTCAGTGTTTCAGGCTAGAACTTTTCTTGGATCAAGGTGTTACTGAAAGTACCTAAGCAAAATGCACGGTCTGTGCTTTTTGACTTTTCGGTGAGTGACACGGGAGTAAGAATCTGTATCACGAGTTTTGACGTTTTCTCCTGAGATCTGGACCATAAGCGTCATGTCTCTCACCTAGGTTTGCAGGTTTGTATCTCTCTCGATACACTCCAGCATTAACTGCTAAAAAGCAGATACTTTACAGATATGCTCTCCTTGGTGTCCTGAGATACAAATAGTAGGAAAAGTTGTGACTTTCATAAATCCTTTCTTAGGCTGGGTGCCAGATTATCAGGCAGTCTGAGTCAAAATTTCCAGGTAGCTAACTAAATTAAGCATAATAACATCCGGGAGCCTGCTAAAGGGTGAGTTTTTATATGTTCCTGTGAAAGAACAGGAACACACTCTACATACCCTACAACACTTGTGTTGGTGTCACCCTAAGTGTTACTGCTGGTCTAGTAGGCACAGCTTTGACAGAAAAGTATGGGCTTGGTCTCAGATAAAGCAACAATAATCAGATTGATTTCTCCAACATTTTTATGAGAAGTATAAATAAAAAAAGCGTAAATCTGACATCATTATATAAAGCATAATGATATCAAATTAGCCAAGAATTAAATTAAATGGGAAGCACCATATTCTTAATTTATTTCATTGTGTTTAATGGGTATTTTGGTAACAGCTCCTTTATGGCTGGTAAGTGTAGTTTCTTACGGAATCATTTTTGCTACGATGGCTACTATACAGCTATTATGTAAAGTCAGTTCTTACAGTCATTTCAATTCATTACAACTTTAATTTTCCAGCTCATCAGTGGTCATCAGTTACCACCCAGTAACCTGTCGAAGAGTAACAAAGCTGACCCTTTAGTGCAGATAGAAATTTATGGTGTGCCAGAAGATCAAGCAAAAAGAAAATCTAGTGTCATAAAAAGCAATGGTGAGCATCAGTCTTAGTCTCTTAACCGTGAACAAGACAATAATATTTTATATGGAATGGCCATCTTTCCTTCCCAAGAAGCTGCTATGTACTTACAGAGGCTGCAATTATTTCTGTCCAGAGTAGGATCTTCTGGTAAAAAATCTCTAGCAGAAGTTTAAACTATGAGCCATTTTCACTGAATTGCAGATTAAGGAAGGATAAACCCTGATAGTAGCACTCTCTTGAGGGAAGATGGACAATGCCTGGTGTTTACTCACTGTTGTGGTTCAGCCCCAGGAGGCAGCTAAGCACCACACAGCTGCTTTCTCACCTTCCCTTCTCCTTGCACACAGTGGAATGTGAGAAAAAATTGGAGAGGTAAAATTTGTGGGTTGAAATAGTTTGATAGGTAAAGCAAGGCTGTGCGCTCAAGCAAAACTGATAAAGAAATTCATTCAGTCCTTTCCATTAGCAGGCAGATTCCCGTTAGCAAGCTGTTTCCAGGAAAGCAGGGTTTCAACATTCATGACAGTTATTTGGGAAGACAAATGACATAACTCTGAATGTCCTGCCCCTTCCTGCTTCTTTATGCCATCTTGGGGTTACTTAATTCAAGTTCAGTGCAACATCATGTGCTATGGGATATTCCTTTGGTTACTTTGGGTCATGTATCCTGGCTGTGTCCCCTCCCAACCTCTTTTTCACTCCCAATCTCCTTGATGGTGGGGCAATGTGAGAAACAAAAACATCCTTGATTCTGTGTAAGCACTCCTCAGCAACAACAGAAACACCAGTGTGTCATCAACACGGTTTGGGTCACAAATCCAACATATGAGTTGCTATGAAGAAAATGAAATCTATATGAACGCAAACCAGCACACTCATGTAAATTCTTGGAACCTTTTGGGAAGAAATGTCTTCAGCTTCATCATTTAACTCATATGAGGTTTCTAGCAGGCTATGTCCCTTAATTGCTGGACAGATAGTGTGTACTCTCTGTATTTGTCTTCAAGCACTCCCTTATCTTTATCCTATGCTATTCTTGACACCTCAGCTTAAAGGGTTCTCTGTGATCTCTTCTCTGCCACTCTCTTCTATTTTTCCTTTCTCATTTTTGTAGATAGCCTCTACATTCCTTTTCTCTCTGTATAAATATTGAACAGGGCAAACACCACCTCTTCTGTTCTACATTCCCTTCTATATTTTGCTTTTAGTCACATGATCACTTTTCCACCAAAATTTATTCAGCTCCTGCCTCATTTCCAAAACTGTAAAAAGAGAAACCTTGGGAAAAACATAAAATTGGAATGAATGTTGGAAAGTTTAAGTTGATCAGAAAATCTGAACCTGGATATCACTGTCCCATTTTGCTCTTTTTGAAGAGACAACAACAACTTTCCTAGGTGCTTGACTGACACTGTTATATACCCAATATATGACAAATCCATAGAAGGGGATGATATGCATACTGTAGGCAAATCATAGGCTGTCTGCTTCATCTTGAGCACTCCCTTGTCACAGTTTTTATTTCATAATCCATACAAAAGATGTGACCTATATCACTGCAGTCAGTTGGAGTCCTGTCATTTATTTAAATTGGCACAAAAATCTAGAGAAAAAGAAAGAATTCTACCAGTAAGGACTACTGATAGCAGGCACAACTCAGATATTAAATACAATAAATGGTATTTTGATACTATATATTTTCTCTTTTCATTAGCTTTGAGTCCTAGATGGGATGAAACTTTCTCTTTTACCGTCCAAGTTCCAGAACTAGCACTGATTCGCTTCTGTGTACAAGATGAGATCTCTCTGATTGCAAATGATTTCCTTGGTCAATACACTTTACCACTGCTGAGTCTGAGTAAAGGTAACATCTTTTTAAGTGAGTCGCCAGTAACGCTCCAAAGTTATCTACAACAATCCATGCTTTTATCATTACTATAGTATTGATGCAGCACAGCATTATGTGTATTTCCTAGAGAACTGAGTAACACTAGGTTAAAAGTTGAACTCTGTATAGACTCTGAATTAGTCTACAGTGTAGAAATCAAGACACTATTAACGACTGTTAATAATTCCTATTAAAACATTCATTTCAAAACAGAAATTCTTCAGATAGTGTTTTAAATTTTCTGATAGAAAAAAAAGTAAGAGCAATTAGTCAGAACTCTGCATTTTCTACTCAAGCTCCAAACCCCAGTTAGCCAAATTAAAACAAAGCAAAAAAGTCATGAACCCCTCAAGTTATCTGCCCATAACTTTTCAGAGTGCAGAATGAAGAATATATATTAAGCAAAATGTATGTAGTATTTTTCTTAATAGTGTTTCTTCTTTTGTACAAGTTTAGTTCCTGGAATCTTATGTGATTGATAGGCTGCACATAAAAAACAGACACAGAAGTCAGTAGGCCAAGAAGAAAGGCTTATGTAAAATGACTGTTTACTGTACTGGATTTCCAAATGTATTTCTGACAAAGCAAACAGAATCAACTTTTGTTAGTAAATGAAGACATGAAGGCAAAAAGTGGAGCTGGCAGTGGACACTGTGCCTTTTTTTTTTTAATAAAGCTTAGCAAGGTTGTTAATGGCTACGTCTAAATCATTAATATTAAAATCAAATAAATTCATTTATTTATTTTAGTAGAATCATTCAATGTGTAACTTCTCAGTGGCAGCTTCACCACAAGCTACAGGTTGCACTGGGTAAGGACACTTGCTGCCCACCTGTATCTGTATGCAATTTTTCATGCAGTGATTTAGTACTTAGAGGGACTGAAGATGGGAATCTCCCTCTAGCTGGGAGGTTAAAGGCCAGAGGGGTGACTCCTGGGTTATAACCCCTTTGTCTCAGTCCAGTGTAAGGCAGGAATTTAATTGCCCCACATCCTAGCTAGCTATCACTGCATCAGTTAACAGTTGATGATTTCATACAAAGTGGAGTCATTTCAATAACAGAATTTTACTTGATCACAAATGCATGTTTACAAGGTTCATTTTTAATATCTGTTGCTCAGAAGCTGAACCTTAAGTGTAAAGTGAACTTTAACACTGAATAAAAGAATCAAGAAAATCCAAACCCAAAGGAAGGTCCTGAAGATTGTGTCCATGTCCAGACACAAGCAAAAAAGAGTTTTGAGAATTGCAGTTCTCAACTGAACTTTTAGTGACAACAGATATTTAAATGACTGCAGTTGTGTAGACAAAGAAAAAAAACAGAACATTTTTTAACTGATGTGACATTTCTATGAAATAATATATGTTACATTCTTATGAATGTAGGCTTTGGCTTTGGAGGAGGGTGTTTTTTTGTTTTCAGAGCAGGTAAGATAATCTTCAAGTTAAGAACAAGACCTTCTTTAAATGACAAACACACAGTTTCTGAGGGATGCCTTACCTCTGATACTGGGAATCACTCATATACAGAATGCAATTCTTAACAGACTTAAGATTTCATGATAGAAGATCTTATGCCACACTTTTTTTTTTTTTTTTCCTTAGCTGGCAGTGTATTATTGCTGTAACACCACTCTTTTCCCTAAAGCATTATCACTATTGATTCAGAAGTTGTTGAATTTGCAATAAAAAGAATGCATTAAGTATAGTTCCTTGAATATTAGAATGCACGCTTTATTCATATTTAAAGTTTTGCTGCTATTTTTTGTCCAGTCTTCACCTTAAAAAACTGAAAAGATCCTAAAAGATTATATCCTTAGTCTTTTACTCTGTGTCCTGAGGTGCCAGATTCAAAATGTTGTATATGTAGAAGAGAAAACCAGTAGAAATGGGGGTTTGGTTCTGTATCATTTCACTTTATTTTAATGACTTATTCTGAGGTTCATTGCTATGTTACATTTGCACAGTAGATCATAAAACACAACTGTAACCAAGTGTCGTTATTTTTTCAGGTTACTGCACTGTTCCCCTGTTTTCCAAACGTGGTGGCAAACTGGAACCTGCATCTCTGTTTGTGTACGTATGGTACTACTAATAGTGCTCTGCAATAGTTGGCATTCTGGTGACTCACACCCCACTCAATAAAGCAACATCACTTGGCCTGCAACAACCCAGTAGTCTGATTTCCAGAGTGGCATGTTCTCACTGATTTTTTTTAAGCTAATGTGACTTCTTGTGTGAGTAAATGGTATCCTGAATAAGTAATGGCTAGTGAAGTTAGCCCTACTAATAATTCATACAGAGTGAACTGTTTTGAACATTTTGTTGAATTCAATTAATAATTTCATTTGCAGCTAATTGCAAAATTATGATTAATTTCTGAAGATAAAAATTTAATATTTATGATTTTATACTACAAAATTGTAAACTTGTTAACATGCACATATTTATTTGTGTTGACAAAGAGCAATCATGTTCAAGGGAACAGAAAAAAGTGACACATTCAGTTTAAAGTCTCTTTTAACGTATAGCAACGGTAGTTTCTGCTTGAGCTATATCCCTTTAATGTCTACTGAAATTTTGCCATCTGGAAAAACAGTTCTGAGAAAAAGCAGCTCTTAAAATGATAAAAACTTAAGATGGTACTATTGGTACCTTTTCTCAGCCTAATCCTGAACCTCCTGCTGCTAAAGAAAGACAAATAATTCACAGGCTGATTTGTAAAGGGCTATGTTCCTCATAGCAGCAGGAAGCTCAGGATACCTCTTACTGACTGTGAATTTGGGAAATAGGAAGCACAAGGCTTTGAGGTGGATTTGAAGAAGTTTAGGGAAGGTAAATGTTGATTGTATGATTTGAGTTCTCTGAGGGCATTTTTTTGCCTAACAGAGCTATCAGTGCCAATCTCATCCATAAATCATAGTTTTCCCAACTTCCTTAGAAAACTGAAGTATTGCTGAGCTTCCAGAGGACTTTATCTACACTGATTGCAGATCTGTTACTCAAACGTGCATTTTTTTTAAAGTATGTTTTATTGACAGTTTTCTTTCTTTAATATCAACAGAATTGCTTATGTTTGCAGACAGTTCTGATAACATTCTATTTGTAATGCTGTTTGCAGACAGTTCTAATAATATTCTATTTTTAATGCTTATGTTATTTAAAGCCTTTTTAACACTATCTTATTTAATGTTGCTCTAAGATGGAAAATCAGAGTATGCTGTAATCAATGATTAGAAAATGCCACTGAAAATAACACTGTTAGGAAATAGCATTACAGTTGTAATTAGGAAACCAAGGGAGCAGACTAAGAATCTAAAATCAATATTGAACTGTAAGCTCACGTAATTTGATAACATTGTAAGCTGGAAACAATATGTTTTCTGTTCTTGAGTGACAAGTCACTTGATTCTTTACTCAGGAAATCCTATGATCTAAAACGTTAGACTTACTGAACTTTGTAGTGATCATATCTGTATGCTAGCCAATATCTTTTCCTGCGATAAATATTTTATAGTTTTCTTCAGAATTCTACTAATAATAATACTCAATATTCAAGCAGAGTTCCCCCCTAGCTCCTTTTACTGAGGAGGAATTTAATTTCACAAGGCAATCTGGTGTATCTATTCTCAGAAAAAAACTGATCAAGTGACATGGCCAATTGGTTTGACGCTGAGGAAAACTGCAGCTTATTTAGATTCCTAAACACCACTCCTAGTCCCACTTCAGGAGCTTTATACAACATTACCTTCTGAAGTCTGATATGTGAGTGTCCTCTGGGAGAAGAAGGCAATTATCTTCAGCTTCTGGAGTTATTATCCCTCTGTTGACCACTTTTCTACCTGGTAGAACAAATGTCAGATCTACTCAGTATGGTACCTTAAAATTTTACAGCAGATCAGATCACAAATCAACGTGTCTCCTGTGCCTTAAAATGTGCCCTTGCTTCTGGAAAGGTTTATATACATGCTCAGCTCTGCATGTGTATAATAGACTGGCAGTAATGGACATTTCATTAGAGTTGCTTACATGCTAAATGTTCAAAGATGTGCTTAAGTGGTTCTTCGCTTTAGGTAAAAATGCTTTGAAGAACAGAGCCCATGATCAGCCTCAGTGAACTCAGAGGTAGAACTCACATTCATTGGGTATATGTATATGTAGCCCTAAGGTCAATGCTTGTATTCACTTGACTCCCTTATACAGAATAGGAATGCAACGGGGTAGGACAAGTGAACAAAGACTCGTTATAATATGATCTTAAATAAATACAACACTGAAAGCTCACATTCAATATGTTTTATTTATTTGTGAAGATTAGCTCCACATTCCTCCTTTCTTCTCACAATCGACCAGTTGTATCTGCCTCTTAGATGTCAGAATAAAAGAAATGTTGAAATAGCTTATTCACAAATGAGGATCTGAGATATAAAGTTGCATTACATAAACACCAACCTATACTGCACAAAATGTCTTCTGTGCAGTTGTTAAGTTCTTGATTCATTGTTGGTACGCTTGTTTTCAAATGTACAGATTGCATAAGATTTAACATGAAATCTGCTAGACGTCTGAAATGTATTGGCACCCAGGGAATCCTCCCATGGATCCCTCTGCTGAATCATCACATTCAGCGAGTCAGAGTGGACAATGATAAATTACACCTTTATCAGCATTGTTTCAACACCATCAGTGGAATTAGCAGGCAAAGAATTAGGCTCTGACCCACACTCTGATGTGCACTAAATTCAGGGTTTTTACACTGCTATTTCACATGAACAAAAGTCTTGATTGCTGTCATAAGAATACCTGCATGCTCCTACATGTTAGAATGCAATTTCTTAAACTCACCCTAACGGGAATCTGTTGCAAGAATATGGTAGCAATTTTAAGACAATAGCCTTATGATTTGAAATGTTGAGATCAGCAGATGAATGCATATTCTCAAGGGCAACTGAGACAAAATGTACCATGGAAAATGGAATAAAGAAACATTAGCGGATAAATAATTGAATTGTCTTAGACCACATTTAAATTTCACTGTTTCCCAGTGGATACCATTTTTCTTCATTTAACTGGACTCTGCTCAGTTGAATGTTAACAGCTCCCACAAATGTTCCTTTGCTTTTCACAACAAGCTTCAGTATATGGCCTTCAAGTTGCATAACTTTGTTGTACACAACCTGAAATAACATAAAGTGCACAGGAAAGCATAAGAATCTGTGAATTTATTTGACAAGCAAAATACTTCAGTACAGCCTTCCGGATGATGACGATAACTTTACAATAATTACTGTAAGCTGTCCTCCAGAATTCTAAGCTATTAATTATGAGCCAAATTCAAGTCAGTGGATTCAGCTCAGATCTACATTTGATCAATGTAGTTTATCTAAGAGGTGTTCTGCTAGTGTAGGCTTGTGAAGTCTGACTACCAAGCATTTGTAAATAAATTTGAAACCTGTGTTGCAATACTTGATTAAAAAAATATGAATGCATGATTTGCCATGTGAAAATTGGAACTAAGGCAGAGTTTTGAACTCAAATGAGGAGATATATCAGATCTCCACAAATCTCTCCAGGGAAGAATACAACTGTTGGTTTTCCAGTGGAGAGATTAAGATGAAGAGTACTTATCACAGACAGAAGTGTGAAATGGTATTAGGAAAGGTGTAAATGTAAACTTTTAAATATCTGTCCACATCAAATGCTTTGAAAAATGGTGTTTCTGTTCTGAAAAAAACAAAACAAAAAACCAAACAACCCTCTTATGTCTTTTCTTTTTTTCTTTTTGTAACTTGATATATTATTATATTTGTTACATGTTGCTTAATAGTGCCTCAAAACAGCTTTATGTTCCCTCCACATGTCTTATGAAAGTATACCACACAACGCACAGGACTGCAGAATATTGTTATTAGTTTAATATGTTATTATACTAATATAATACATTATGTGATTAAATCTCATGCTACACACCAAAACTAGAAAGGAACATACCAATCAAACCCAAAATTTTATAACCAAGACTTCCACAAAATTCCACAACTGCTCTAGATCAGAAATCCGCATCATGAAAAAGAGAATAATTTTCCTTTGAAATTTGTATACATTTTACTATTTCAATAAAAATAGCTGTATATGTGATCCTGGTTGTTAACTGTATTTAAATGTGCCCACTATAATATGTGCATTTTTTAAGGGACTTATGGAGTTAACATGACAGAAAGCTCAGCCCACTCAGTAGATGCTGTGGGTGTGGAACATGTCTGAGATTGGCCCCCAGTTTAGCAAGTGGAAACAACTAAATCTGGACGTTTCTGTTAGTTGAGAAGTGCTGTTAATGCTTCTCAAATTAAATGACACAGCTTGCTTAGCATCTCTTTAGAAAATTATTAAAGCCTATAGTTTCAAAAAAATATCTTTGAAATTACCTTGGTGCTGTGAGAACACAGATTAATTACGAAATGATAATGCAGTGGTTTCTGAATTAAAAAAATAAATCTGGAGTGATAGGCTAACAACAATGAGCTGCATTCCGAATAGGCTCCTATGTTTCAATCTCTGCATTAATCAAAAACTGCTGAGTGAACTGAGTACAGCTTGATAGAATGTGAAAGAACGCTGTCAGCTAGATCCAGGCCTCAAAGGAAAGCTTTGTTAGAGAAGTGCGTTTAATCTAAAATTTGTATGGATGGAAGTGTTTCCAATGTTTTTGCTATTTTAGTTGCAGTGGAAAATGTTTAAAATTTTAATCTCACCATGCAGCTTAAAAAGCAAATGCAGTAACACTGTCACTTCACGAGGATGGGAAAGTGAAACTGCCCACAGTGAGCCTGCCATGCAGCCTGCTTGGATTTACTGCACAATCTGGATGCAGTATGAAGAGGAAAGTCAGACTGAGCTTCCCAGCCTCGCCTGGGTCTCTCTGGGCTGGACTGCTCCCTGCACTGTGCGTTGTGAGGAGCAGCAGTGACAATCAGTGACACACTTCAGTCAGAGATGAAGGCTAAGCCCCAGCAGTGTTCTTCTTGCAAGGGACAGCCAGAGGGTGAACTTCACAGGCGGATCCAGGAGGTGTGAGATCTCTGGTTCTCCCAGGCAATCCTAACAGGGCCGGGCTGTTCTTGTGAGACCACAGAGCACTCTGGTCCACGACAGGTGGGCACTAGAACAAGCTCCCTGGTGTAGTGGGATGGTTGATGTGCCAACAGTGAACAGCCACAGGATTGCTGATAGAAAAGCTGACTCATCATTCTTTTTTACTGGCTTTTACTAGAAATGTCTTACCAGGCTGCAGTCTGGTAAGTCTAATGTGCCAATTTGGAAACCTTTGGAAATTATAGCTTAGGACAGCTGTCATGACAGCGGTGCCAGCGCCTTTCAGTTTATGTTTACTGAGTGCCTTCTTCATCAAATTGTGTATGAATACAAAAACCCAGCTTTCCCGTCTTCTGATAGCATATCTGACCAATATAAAAATGACCTTAAAGTGTCATCTTGGTGGCTTTCAATAGATCCCAAAAATTGTTTCTAAAATGATTATAATCAGGGAGTGGGGACTGAAGAAAGCCTGTAGACAGATGAATTACATGTGGGCAAAAGAAATATTCCCCCAGTCAGAATTTCATAACAAGAACAGTTAAATCCTGAAATCCTTGTTTAGTAACAATATTTGCCTCCTAGTTGGATCAAATGGAGGTGTGTAATGCACAGGTGGCCCACATCAGTGGGACAGCTAGGACTGGTTCACACATTCAAGTGTTTTTGGTTCCAAAAAGAAAAGCACGTTGTCTAATGGCATTTTAATGATAGATAAGGGAAAGTTGGGGGAACGTCAGTAGCCATGACAAACTTTGTAGATTCACCCTTAATTGTCCAAATCAGCACTGAAGCACAGTGGTGCAGTTAGCTGCTGTGGCTTTGGGCACAGGTCCCCTTCTCCTCTGTTATGCCTGGGCTGTTAGTCCTGCTGCAGGTCAGCAGCTCCCTGCTCTGAAGGCAGCTGCAACAGCACTCGGGCTGATGTAGCCTAGGGGTTTGTTCATGTTTGCCCTTCCACACCACGTGCGGGATGGAGAGAATTCCCTCTTGTTCTGGCTTCCCCGTGGCAAAGCACGCCTATTCCTGCTATGGAGGTTCACTCATTCTAGAAGTGTGTGACTCTAGGTGCTTTAGAGACAAAGTACAGCAAGTGTGAGGACTTGAAGTGTGTCTCATAACAAACATGACACACAAGAAAGACCCCGCTGTCATTGGTTCTGCACATTGATCCTTTTCTCAGTGAGAATTTGAACTTAAATAATTCAGACTTATTTTCAGTTTTCTAACTTTTCTTTGTTCCCACTAAACTAATCTGAAATCTCCCAAGTGATTCCTATTTATTGCCAGTAGCCTAACATCTGGCATATTATTCTGTTTCTCCTTACCTTGCATCCCATTTTTCTGAGATAATCATTTTTTAATTCAATGTTACACCAATATGAGTGCAACAAACTGAAATCCAAATACAGGAACAAGAGAAAAGGAGTGCTTGTTAAAAGCAACTCCTAAGCATTCAGCATGGTTCATTTTATTGCTGGTCCTCCTGGACCTTCGCATCTGTAATCTCACGTATGAGTAGAAATCAAAAATAAAATGCACTTTTGCAAGGTTGATAATTTGCTGTAGGCAGTCATAAGCAATAAAAGTACAAAACTAAAAGCAAAAATACCCAAGAGAAGCACATTTCAGAATTTTCTCAGTCTCGAACATGGAGAGAAATTAATCTACAGCTTCCTTCCAGCCATTTGGCTTTAATAAAAACTTATGAACTCATAAAAAAGGCTAGTACATTTCTGTACACAGCATTTTGGACAGTAACTAACTTAAAAGACAGCTGACTTATATTTTTAGCTGTTTTCCTTCCCTGGGGCTTCTTCTGCCTCAGTCTACCAGCCTTGGACAGAAAATGCATACAGAATGATATCGCATATGGAGGAGCAGAGCTGCTAACAGTACAAGCTTTGGGTTTGAAATGCCCAAGTTCAGCAGAGCCATATGTCCCCACTGTGATTAGCAGCTCCTGGTGAAAAAGACTGAGCATCTGTGAAGAAGGCTGTAAGTTTTGAGTAAAGAATATTTAAGTGTGCATGAATTTTCTCTTAACAGCAGAAGGATGACCCTTAACCACAATTAAATCCCCTCCCAGCATTTCAGACTACTGTCTGACTGCACCTAGAGTTTTGGATTTTATGGCATTCAAATTGGTCTAACAATGATTAGAAACAAAACTGTGTTACTGAATGGTTAAACGGTTCTTGACCGTACCACATTTTGGAAAATTTTAGAAGAATATTAATATAGAAACGATTCTATTTCTTCTCTTTAAATAACCTTCAAATATAAAGAAATAGCTTTTGCTAGGCCAATTAGCCACATTCCACTCCTTGACTGAGAAAAAAAAAAAGAAAAAAAAGAGGAAAAAAAAGTGGAAAAATAAAACCTAGTTCCTTTTTATTCCCAGGCAATAATATAGGGAGCAGCAATAGCAGTGGAGGAGCCTTCTTACAGCAGTGCTGGAAGCCTTTAATATAAGTAGGTAGCTTTGTAATCAGCTAGAAGTGGGAAAAAGAAAAAAAATAAAAATCCCAGGAGGGGGAACTGGAAGATAAGGACTCAGTCTCAGCTAACTAACTTAATTTTAATTGTATCTTATCTGTGAAACAGGATATAGTGGCCATACTTTCCATGAAGGTTACTCAAAGTATGTTTGTAAATTGCCTTGAGATCCTTAGGAGATCTAGAGATTTGCTTCACGTAATACTTATCATTTTCAATCCTACCTGCTGTTTGAATCTCATCTCCTCCTACAAAAGGACAAAGGTTATTCTGCTTTCCATTTTGTAGTCAACATTTCTCCGTCCAAATGATTCCTTACACCCCAGAGGCATGAGCACTTCAGTGGTAAGTGAAATAATTGTACACGGCTGTGAAACACTGGCATCTCTACATAAAAAGGACTGGACTATTTATTATTGTGTTATTATTTGGGATGGTGACAACCAATTTGGTTGTCCATTTTCGAATGTGATTTTGAGCAACAGCACCCATTCAATTAGTGCTTTTTGTGCTATTACATAAATCGGAATTAAAATCAGCCTAGGTTTTAGTGCAGTGATACTGGGGCTCATCTGGCTATCGTGTAACAGTGATTACCATACAAGACCAAACAGAGTAAATAATCCAACCACTTTCCCAAGCAGAAACACATAAAAAGACGGTCTCACTGCTGAGAAAGAAGCAATAGAAAGGATTTTTCCCATTTATGGTTCAGCTTACAATAGATTCCTTCTGTTTGATCATACTTGTGACAGCCCTTAGAGCCACATTGTTGTATTATTTCAAGAGAAGATAACAAAAATAAAATGCATAAGAAATGATGGAAGAAAATGAAAAGTACTCACAATTTCATTGTAAGTAGGGTTGGTGGTTTTGGGAACCGTTCTTGTTTTCCTTTGATTGACTTCATCAGGATCCGGCAGAAGATAAAATTCAGCATGTGCACTTGGAGCAGAGCCATCTGGGAGGTGCTGAAAAGCAAAATGGTCATAAACATGAATGCCCAGGTTCTAGCAAAGAAAACAAAGAAAAATAAAGAAGTACCAAATGAAATCTGGACTTTATGCAGACACAGAAACATATCACATCCTGATCTCTTGGCTAAATCAGAGTGCTAGTGCAGCAAACGACAGATACTCTTAGAATTCAGCTTTATGCTGAATCAGGCAAAATCAATGAAATCATACAAGAACAATGTGAAGTTACCTATCTTTAATGTTTTATTTTCTGGTCCTTAAGCCTCAATCTGCTATAACTCAATTTACACCGAAAACAGTCTAGGCCTTCCATTTTCTAGAGTAATGTATACAAACTGGATTTTAGCTAATATGTTCTCATTGGTTATAATCCTTAAGTAGTGCAGGGCTGACACTGAGGAGAACTGGCTTTTTCTAAGGGCATTTCAAAACACATACAACTGTAGAGGAGCCAGAAGCACTTTCTATAGCAGTATGGGCAGAACAGCATTCTTATAATAACAGCCTGCCTGATCTCTCCCATCACACAGCTGCAAACTCTCTTTAGTTTTCAAGTTTAAATTACTTTATGGTATTCCAGATACTCCAGCTTATGGGAGCTACTCCAAATCAGAACTGAGCCATTAACTGGCTCAGTCATAAGTTATAGCTGGTGGGTGGACAGCTTCTGGATAACCTCTGGACAGCTGTAATCTTATTACTAAAGCAACATTATTGTCACTTAGAAAATATATTGGTAATTTAAGAGGCTTTAAAGGAACATACAAAGTGTATAATGATGAAGAACTGTGGAAAATGTATCTGTACATGCCTTAGTGCTCAGCTTATAATTTAGCAGGTATCTTTGTGTTAGTAAAATAGTAGTATACAAACAGAAAACACAAACAGAGTCATAAACACACAGGTTTTTATCAAAATATCGACAATTTCAGTAGTATTATTGGTATTTTAGGCATCAAGCTGACCTGACAGCTCCCAGGCAATGCAGTATCAGGATGCAAAAGAACGTGCAGATGAAAGAAGAGACCTTAAGATATCTGGAACACATGAACCCAAAGGAGAAGCCAAACACTGCATTTATATTTCCCACTGTAGCTTTCCCTGGCTCAGAATAAAGTAGTTTCTCAGATTTTGATTATTCACAGTATGTGACTGGAAATATGGGGCTTTCTACAGACATCATCAACAATGTCTTCCTGTAATAGGAGACGCTGCTGGTGTCCTAGAAAAAATAGCTTTCTGCTAGGAAGAAAAACAGTGCTTGTATGTGCGAGCAACCAGTTCTTGCATAACAAATCTGTTTTTTGTTATCTGAAATGATCCTTCAAGGCAGATGATGTGGTCAACTGGAAAGACTAATATTGCTATACAGAATCAAGGGATGTACTACTCAAATCATTACATAGTGTCAGCACTAGGTGAATGATTAATGTTACTGTCAGTAAGCTTTGCAAAATATATCTGATGTAAAATATATTTGGGATTAAGTTAGCTAGGATTCAGCTACCAAAATGAGAATGCCATTAAATGGCATTTTCCCAGGACACAGTACCATATTGTTAAAACAGGATTTATAACTTACACTATCAATTTAAAAGCCCATCTCTATTGATCTGGGACCATATTAAAACTTCAGTCAAGATTGACAAATAACAGTAAATTGAACAGTCTCTTAAAAACCAGGAAATAGAAAACAATGTAGCCTTGTACTACTCCAAGTAACCTGGATCCTATCTGTATAAAGCTCTTCCTTCAATGAATAGATAAGCATCACTATAACTAACTTGAGGGTCGATGGATTTTGGTCATTTCAGACACAAAAAATAATAACATTTAAAAAAGGAGTTATTGCCAACTCAACTGCTGCAGCCCAGCATAAGGATCTTCACCTTCTCAAGCATGGAAATGCTATAAAAATGGGATAGTCTTGTAAAATGTCAGGCTTTATAAGTCATACCAGTGCTGCATTGCCTAACCAGGGGCCATGTCAAAGCTAATATCGAAAGCTAAGGTAAGCAGCAGCTGAAAAGGGCACTGGGCTGAGAAGGCCAGCTGGTAGGCAGGAGACTACAAAGGTAACAGGGAGGACAAATGCCTCTGCCTGGTTCCATTTCTCTTTCAGCTGCTGAGACAGGTCCGCTCTGTGCCCATTGCTCACCAGGGAGAGCACTGTCACAGATCATGGCAGCTCAGCCTGACAGTCATCTGCCAGGGAAAGAACTGAAGCTGACTGCTGTGTGGTGGTTTAACAGAACCTTTGTACCATAAGCACACACAGTGGGTTGAAATAGAATCAGATAAAATTTCGCCTATGCCTTACAGTTGCTCCTTGTCTTCTTCTGGCTCATTAGCGAGCCTTCAGCCAAATCACTTTCCTCCATCAGTAAACTTCTCCCAGAATCACAGAATGGTTTGGGTTGAAAGGGACATGAAAGCCCACGCAATCCCAACCCTCTGCTGTGGGTAGGTCTGCCACTGAGCAGTTCAGACTGCCCAGGTTCCCATCCAACTTGGCCCTGAATGCCTCCAGGGATGGGGTACCCACAGCTTCTCTGGAAAGCCTGTGCCAGCACCTTGTTCCCTTCTGAGTAAAGAATTTCCTCCTTTCATCTAATCTGAATCCTCTTTTTAGTTTAAATACAAGGAAGACTCTTTGCAGTACCACTGTGCCTCATGAAACATGGAGAGAAAACTACTTCCACACTACTCCTTTGAAAGCAGCTAAAGATATGTTGAAAGAGGTGAGTAGGAGGAGAGGGTCAAGACGGAATATCAAAAGAGAATATTTTAGCAATTCACTGAAGAAAACTCAGGGCAGAGCAGTTGCTCAGGGATCTTTCAGAACTAAAAACAAAGCCACTTTTCATGAATAGCAGCAATCAGCCGCCAAACTCTTAGAGGTAATTTAAAAGGCAGCCACCTGAATTCCAACTAGAGATTCTAGTTTCGATTGTCGTCTTGACTTTTTTTTTCTTCCCACTTCACAGATGTTTTCCCACTTTTTCTTTCTCTGCTGAGAAGGCAGAGGGAAGACAACTCCCAGATTCCACAGTTGTCCCAGTTCTCCTTCTGCAGGGCACTGTTATGCCATCAAGTAATCAAGGAGCTTCAGCTGAGCACTGTTCAAGCCAGATCATATATTCCACTACTCAACTGCCCTGTCCAGAATCCTAATATGAAACAAAACAAAACATCTTACAAAACTCTCTCACTGTCCCAAAGAAAACTTTGTCCCATTACAAACTCACCACTGTAAACTTTAGAGGATGACCGTGATCAGCCAAGGCTTTACAAGAGCAGACTCCAGATATTGCATACAGTGAGTTTGTTGGCTTTTCTTCTCATTGGCACAACAGCAAAATCATTTTGTATGAAGAACTTCCTTCTCTAAAGGATTGCTAGAGACAAGACTCATGGTGCTATTGGAAGGGAGTGTACTATGCTAGACCATCTCCAACAGGAATGAAGTGGGATATTGGTGGTTTAAGAATCATGGTTTGAAAACAAGAGTGAGATTAATGTGCTGGAGTTATCTTTTAAAAATCTAAAATAAATGAAATTTGAAGTAAATTGCTTTAAGATGAATAATATGGAAGGAAAAACTCAAAAACTTTTGGGAAAATTAGATCTTTCTCAGTCTTTCATATATGAGTTGAACATTTGTTTGAATAAGAGAAAATGGAGAAAATATAAGAACTGTTTTTTAGAGATTGTCTTCTATCATATTCCAGAATGTCACACTTAGTGAACAGACATGCTGGATTGTCCTTTCACCTCTGACACTCTGCACTGGCAGATTTATAAATTTAGATAAACATGAAGAATATCTGACCCAAATACCACCCTCATTTACTCCAAACAGTATCTTTCTGAAATGGGTCCATTATAAACATGGAATAAGATTTCTAGCTGCTTTATGGGTGAATTCTGAAATCCAGCCAAATAACCCCTTTATTATCAGTGGATCAAATGTGACTCACATCTGTTCATAGTCCAAGCCAGAGGAGAAATCAAACAGTACCATAGGAATTCCATTTTGCACTTTAACTACTTTGCAAAGCCCTTACAGCTTGTACATACTTGTAATCAAGCAGAGAAAAAAAAACAAAAACAAAACCAGCTTAATACTGAATTCCACTTATGTTTAATCCTCTAATATTTTCATTAACTTGAACGTAATGTAAATTTACTTCCTTTAAACAAAGTTACTTCCAATTTTAATTATGATCTTACTTTTTCGACTACGTATTCTTGTAAACAAATTCCAGCAGTAAAAATCTGTAAGGCTGCAAAGGTTTAAAAGCAAGTTCACAACAGAAATGCCATAACTCTTCTTGCCATGTGTATGGACAAAAAAACCTAACAAACAAATACAATCCACAACCCAACAGTGGTTTTGATCTGCCAATTAAACAAATGAGTTGAATTTCTAGGCAGACTCCCAGTAATTTCTCCATATACAAACAAGGCTCTGCTGTATAATTTTCTCAGAGACTGACCTGTTTACTTGACCCTACTAATGACTCAAGGAGGAACTCAGCTATAACACTCTGTATATGGTTTTAAAAAATCAGTTTATTTTTAAGATGTTATTTTCTACTAAAGTCTCAAAGAAAGTAATGAAAATATTGAAAAGGGGGACAGAAAGAAAAGAAATAATGATCTGTATCTACTTCTCTCCACATCTGTAATTCAATACTGAAAAACTAATACAGACATGTCTCTGTTATGTCTGTGTTCCATTTTTCACTCCAATTTTATTTTCTGAAACTGAAAAGATATTGATATTTACTTACAGAAACCCACATAGATAGGTTATGTCTCCTGTAATTTAATTTTAAATATGCTAGCTGTAGCTGGGAAATAATAGATGAAATTCAATTAATTTTTCCATGAGAATCACATTATCTTAATGACTTCTCTCCCTTAGTCATTACTAACCATCCCCAACTCTTCTTCACAATGGATTCTTTGTTAACATTACAAAAGGGCCATCTACTTCAAAATTTACCATATTTAAACTATGCAATTTAGCATGACAACATGAATACTGGGCTTCACTTATATGAATTTTAAAGAAAATTTTATGATGTTAAAATAATTGACTTTGGGGATAATCTATTGTCATTTTTTTTTTAAACCACCTCTTCCTAAGTGACTTCAAATTTAGTTTTTCAGTGAATACTGCCTCAAATTTACATTACTTCATCTGTTTCTCTTAGTGTTAGACTTGCAGATATTTTCTTCCACCTTTAGTCCCAGAGTGAAACAGTGATGGCTCCTGAAGATTTGATAGCTTCAGCTGCCGTTCCCTTTTTTCATTTTTCACCTTCAACTATCTTGACAAAAAGAAATGATCAAAGGTAACTTGCATTAACTAATGCCACCTTTCCAACTCTATAAATAACTTCCTTTCTTCCTCTGAAATTAATTTCCTGGACATTTTCAAATCTCAATTGCTCTTTTCCTCTTCTTTGATGAAAAAAAAAAAAAAAGAAATAATTCAGGATTTAGAAATGTTCCCATCTCAGCTTCTCCTTCAAAACGAAAAGAAATGAAACAAATCCTTCCCTTTTGTCCAGTAGCTCCAACTCAGTTTTCTCAGTTTTCCTAGCTATTACCTTCATGTGTTGTTTTTCTCTTACATGCATCGGCATCAGAATTTATCTACTATAAGGTGAAGAAAGTACTCAGAATATTCCTTAACATTTAACGTGAAGATATCCTTATATCTTAAATGAAACTATGTTACCATGGCACATGGTAACAAAAGCCCTCGGAACTCTAAAGCAAAATATTTATATATTAAATGTAGACATAAGGTACACTTGATTATTTTGCAATCAGGGAGGATTACTAAATAGAAAAATTGCAAAAGAATTAGTCTTGTACCGCAGCAACTTGTATGAAACAGGAGTTGACTAGATTAAAACTAGTAAGAAATGCAGAAGAGCCTAAGGATTGCTGCACTGTCTTCCTCTGAGTGACAGAGCGAAGTTCATATGTAACTTTCCAAGGAAAAGCTAAGTGTTTGCAAGCTGCAGCTTTAGTAGCAACTACTGCCTCTGCTTTAGAAAAAAAACATAACATGCCCTTTGGCTATCTCCGAATTTAAAGATCTGAGAAAATAATCAGCACTAAAATAATGCTATTACAAAGCAAGAAGTTCCTTGCTTTGTACAAGAACAGTGCTATATACACCTCGAGGACTAACTATATGAATGAGAGGTTCTGTTTTTACTTCATGAATTTTAACATGGAAGTGAAGACCCTTTCTTCCTTTTCCTTTGAGACTTTCATATCTCAAAACAGTGAACAGCTGTAATCTACTCTGCTACTACACTTCTCATTTTCCCGACACAAAATGTTTATACATTATTTCAAAGAATACTAAAACAAAAACCATATTTTTGATAACTAACAAATAAATACAAAAGAAGATAATCCACTATATTGCTATGGTGCACCCTACATGCTCTACTATTGGCAAAACAAAACAGAAAATCAATCAGACAAAGTAATTACACAGATAGGGTATTTTTTCACCGTCCTCTCTTTTTTTTTTCACCCCAAATTTCAAAATATTTAATTGCTGCTCTGCAACGTAAGTTTTATTTCATTATATTTCCTGGTGCCAAAATTTCTTGCCCACCTCTCTGTAAGGAATCTCATTCCTATTCCTGACTTAACTCTTATCTCATGCAGATACACAGGTACGTGCATAAACAGAGGAGACACTGTGACAGACGACACTGGAATAGAGGTCACTGACAAAGCAACAACAAAAAGAAATGAAATTTATCTCAGTTTAGCATATCTCTGCATCGTTTCAGATGAACATAAGTGTTGTTTCAGGGGAATTCTGGAAGACATTTATTGAGCAGGTATTTTCTGCTTGTCAGAAATCTTCTAGTAGTGTCAGTGAAGCAAGCCTCCAGATGGCTTTGTCATTTACTATGATAAAAATGCAAAGGTGCTATACCCGTGTCTCTGATTTGAATCTCCAAATATATCCTGAGCACACTGTGCAGCTCAATACCCTCAGCATCCCCCTCAACCTGCCTGTTCTGCATGCAGCCTGTCAGAGCACCAAGTGGATAAACTATGCCTAAGAAGAAAAAGCAGTGGTTTTCTTACTGTGGTTTGTTCTAGCCCTCTCTCCCTCAAGTGAAATAAGGTATTTTGGCAAAAAAAAAGTGCAGTTTTTCCAGTTCAGCTTTGATTGTAGTAGAGTAAAAGGGAAATGGACGCATGCAGCCTAGCTCTTAATAAAAGATGATGTGCTGTATTTCTAAGAGGGAGAACTACAGCCATTCTAGCAAAAATAGGGTCTACAGCTGTAGTGAGTCACAAATGCTCTTAAGAATGAACCAGTCATCCAACCAGCACTCTCCGAAATGAAGATACCACTTCTGGGCAAAGAAGTTGAAATGTTGACATACCCTAATGTATATGTGAGCTATGATAAGTACTCAGTAAAGTCTACATAGCTTTTTGTAATGCTGTCAAGGAGGTAGGCAAGAAGCAGACCAATCTTTTTCAGGCTGGCTTGGTTAAATCACCTACACTTTGGTGTATGACTGCATTTGAGAAAAGGAAGATGTTTTAGACATCTGCACAAATGAGCAGACATGACAGAAGCCTCATGTGAGGCCCTCCTCATTCACAGTGTTAGCTGGAAGCCTGATGGCACTTGATACGTCAGCTCCTGTATGTTCAGGAAAATGAACTGCACATTAAATGTTCAAAGAGCAAGATGGAAGTATAGGTTTTCATCTAGATTAGTTTCTAAAATACCCATGCCTTGTGTCACCTCAGATGCCAGAAGGTATATATGGAGGAGGATATGTGACAGAGGCTTCGTGGAAAATGGCACTCTTCTGGAGCAGACACTGGAGGACAAGGAAGATACTTCATGGTGTTCACAGTATCCACAGTCAGAGAACTGAACTCCCTCATATGTATGTGTCTTAATTTCAAACTGAATCCGAATCCCAATTGGTACACAGGCAGTGGTATTTTTTAAAAGGAAGAAGTATTTGTTAAACATTTAACAGAAAGAGTTCTTTTCTTGCAAGGAGAAAGACAGATTCAGAGAATCAGGCTGATTCCCAAAAGATTCAAAGCTTCATAAGATCTACGTAAAATGCTTCTGATCTGCTTCAGTCATTTGAGAGGAAAACTCATCTAACTGCACTTAGAATTAAGTAAAGAAAACTGTGATATCCAGAAGGTCACAAGGGTATCCTGGGCTTCTAAGCCTTTATTACTTTAGAAAGCTCAGAAACCAGAACCAAACTATTTCAGAAAGATGAGGAAAAGAACAGGGACGTAGCTGCCGTTCAGTTTGAAAATAATGACTTCTTGATAATCCAAAAAGAGCTGTGTATTAGGATAGATATAATTCCAAACGAAATGGGAAAGAGTCAGTGTGGACATACAACTGTAATTGTGAGGTAAAATGGGCTAGTGTCTGTTACTGTCTGCAGCCAGTAGCAGAGAAGTAGAGCTAGAAGATATCTTTAGTAAGTCATGATACAGCTTTGTCTGCATTTACACTGTTTCTGAATTAACAGAAAAGAAAATGATGAGTGTCTCTATCCATCTTACTCAAAGTGTAAGTCTGGCTCCTGAGTCCTGTAATACTGCACCAATACTCAGCACTAGATTACTGGATGGTCACTAGGACCATGTGGTTATCAAAAACTTGCAAATACTGCAATAAATAAGTAGGTAAGTAAATAAATAAATAAATGTGACTGTATAACCTGCAGTGCAAATGTATTAGGTACATTTACTCACAGTAACTGATTTGAGCAATAATCACTAAAAAGGTTTTGGGTTGTTGGGTTTTCTTCTTTTCTAAAAGAAAGAAGTGATACGTTCTAGATTCCAGAACCCCATGCTGTACTGCTATCTTCAGCTCATTTAAGGTCTTTTTTTCCCACATAGATGAACAAATATATCAAAGTTCAGTCATGTCTTAAGATTATATTATTAATGTACAAGCAATGTTGATGCAGGATGTAGAATGCAGAGAATAGGTTTCATGGAAAGATCTCTCTCTGAAGCTTTTGTTCTAGAATTGCTAGATTGCATTCCTTCTTTGCATTTTCTTCTTTGCACCCTGTATTATTGTCGCATATGGAATAACTAATTTCCCAATTAATATTCAGTTAAAGAGTTTATAGGATTGGCTGAGATGTAGTGATATACACTGGACCCTTAGAAATACAGATCCCAGAACTTCTTAACTGTTGGCTCATAGAGAGTATAAAAGAAATTAGCCTTTCAGAAAAGAAACCACATAAACGCTGTTGTTCAGTTTCTCTTTGTCATATTCATATTATTTTCTTTTCTGGTCTGGGCAGAGATGAATGTAAAATGCATAAAGAAATGGCAACTGCATTATGTGCCTACAACTGCATTAAGTGCCGGAACCAGACTACTTTTAATTTTTGAGACTGTACCGAGCCCCCTCCACTTTTCTGTGGGAAATTATTCTACAGCTTGCACCCTCCTTCTGTAAGAAACCATTTTGTTACATGATGTGTGCAATTTCTGCTCCTTAGTTACTTCTCAATACCTCTACTTAAAATCTTGCTCAACATCCTAAATAATTCCTCTTGAACCTTGCTGTATTCTCAATTAAATATTTGTACAATTGAGTTGTGTCCTTGTTAGTTCTCAACTAAGTTTTAGTAACAATACATCACTCCTGGAGTATAAATCATTTCCAAGCAATCCTACTGAGAACTGTTTTTGAACTTGAATTCTAGTTATTAAAAAGCTTCCTGAGAGCAATATTCTAGCATCAATACCTTATAAAGATAAACTACTTAATTTCTGCATCACAACGCCAGGATCTGACCTTTGTCATTGGCATCTCTCCTAGCAACCTCATGTCCCACCATTTGCTTGTTTTATTTCACATTATTACAGGAAATAGATCCGTATCTCCCTGAAGAAATAGTTTTCATTTGCCCAAGCTACTTGTGGTGTTCTGTAAATTACTTTTATTCACTTGATCTTGCTCCATCTCCACTATTATTTGCAATGTTTTCTTCATTTGTACCCAATGGCATATTTAATTTACGTTTGTCTTCATCTCTTGGATCACTCAAATTGTTAAACAAAACTCATTCTTTTTATTTGATTCAAAACAGATTAGCTGTATAGGGAATTACTGAAAAACTAGAAATCGGAATTTAGAGTTAAGGCAGTGCAGTGTCTGTGACAGATGAAAGGGTTTAACAATAAATGATGACATAACTTTCCATACAACATATTTGTCAAAAACCTTCTGTAACAAATATGTCGGAATCCAAAAGTGATTTCTGCACCACAAAAATCATATCTCAACTCTTCCCTATCTCAACTACTGCTGAGTAATAGCCTTTGTTTATAGATATTCTGCTAATTTTCAGTCCAAAAGAGAACATGTTTGCCTAAACTAATTTGTATTCATTTTTAAAGTACTTTCTATGAATACAAAATTAAATCCAATTACTTTATAAGCTGAAGTTAGAACAAGAACTTTCTTTTCACGGCTCTTTTGTTTTTCTGCAAAAATCACTGGAGAGCACCATATGTATGTCTTACTTTCCCACATCTGCCAAATTTCTGATTTCATTCTCTTACCAATATCTTCTGAATAACTTTCATTCATCTCAGAGGGATCTTTTTTCCACTTGTTTTCCACTGGTGGATGACTGGTCAGGCTTTGCTTACCCATGAAACATATTCCCTATCCCTGCTGGCTAATCAGTAGGCCTTGGTAAAGAAAGCAGGAAATATTCATAATATTGTTAAAGGTGTATGTAATGTTGCTTTTTATGTAATTGGCAGGCACTGCATTGCTGGTATGTGATATATTCTCCATTTAAATTTACAAGGGCTGCTCTAAAAGTAATGCCTCTTGTTGTATTATGTTGACCGACGACATCAGAGGTGGATGTTGGTGGTATGGCAGTAGAGATTGAACCTTCCCAACAGTATCCCACTACATTTTGTTACTGTGCAATAGATAGCAGCAGACAAAATGCATATGGCAGTCTGACAAAATGACATCTGACATGGAAATGTGTAAGAAGTAAAGGTGTGCCATCGAATTTCTCCTTATGGAAAAAATGACACTCACTGATGCCTTCCTGAACATGGCGACAAAGAATTGGATGTGAGCACAGCAAGGCAGTGGGTGATGCATTTTGTCATTGTTGACAGGGATGTGAAAGACAAGCCATGTTAGGGATAGCTAAATATTGTTTTCAATGCATCGGAAATGAAGTTGGCAATGTTGGAATGTCACAGATTTTTGTGCCAGGTGGATCCCATGAATTCTCACACAAGCACAGAAAGAATGCAAATTTCTCAGGATCTACTGAACCAATACAAGGCTGAAGGTGACAGTTTCCTGGGTTGCATCATTACTGGTGATGAGATGTGATGTCAGCACTATGAACCAGAGTCAAAACAGCAGTCTGTGGTGTGGTTACATGAGAATTCCATATTGAATAAAAAGTTCAAGATACAATTCTCAGTGGGTGAAGTGATGTGCACTGTCTTTTGGAATAGGATAGAGGTGATCCTTCTGGATTTCCTAGAATATGGACAAACCATCAACTCTGATCACCACATCAGAACACTGACAAAGATGAAGGCTTGAACTTCTAGAGTCAGGCTAGAGAGGAAGATAACCTTTTTCTTGCAAGATGATAATGTCAGGTCCCTATACAAGTTTGAAAATCGTGAAGTACATTGCCAATCTTAGTTGGACTGTCCTATGACACCCACCATATAGTCCAGATTTATCACCTTCTAACTTTCATCTGCTTGGGCCAGTGATAGATGGGCTATGTGGGCAACATTTTCCTAACAATGATGCTATCATAGCAGCTGTGAAATTGTGGGTCACATCCGCTGATGCAGATTTTTACAAGCGTGGCAAAAATGCATAGCTAATGGTAGTGAATTGAAAAACTGCGTTTTGTATCTGAGAATTTGCTCTGTCAAATAGTGTTATTGTTCTCTTAGTATCTGTTGTAGTTTCCACGGAAATAAATAGGCATTACTTTTGAGGGGACAAACATAGCAGCAAGACAAGTGGCTCATTCCCCAGTCTGTACCGATAGCCAGGGTTGCCCCTTCCCAGCTGCAGAATTTGGCACTTGCTCTTGTTCAACTTTATGCGACTGGCAATTACTCAGCTCTCTAATTTGTCTAGCTCCTCTCAGTTTAGTACCATCAGCAAACTTGCTCATAAACTGTAAATATTAGTGGACCCACAAGAGGAATTATGGGAACCAAAATTGACAGAAAAAGAATTCCCGTTCCTTACTCAGCTCAAGATGATGCCAAAGCCCAGTGAAGAGAGTGAAGTTATCTACTTGTCTTTGGGAACTTCCCTATAGCTCTACACCTGCAGGTTCAGAAATCGATTTCACTCCTCTCATTTAGGTAAAGCTTGGCTCTCACATTTCTTCTCATAGCACTTCCACTATCACATTTCAGAAATGTTTTTGGAAGCAATTTGTACCTGGATACCATAGGACACAAAATGGAAAGAGGCTGGATGTCTGTTAAAGCTTAAAACTGATTACTAATTCATCACCCATATATCAGCTATTGCAGAATCATTAATCACCAGGAGCAGTTCATGACAGCCTCAGAACTTCTAAAGAAGGAATGCTGGAAGTAGTTTTGGAAAGTACTGTAGGAATTTATTTTAATTTCAGAAAATGTTCTCTCCGTAATATTGGTTCTGAATTCATCATCCATACATGCTTTCCTAAATTCTGGTAGCATTTTACACTTATTGGCATGAAGTTCATGATATGTTGGCTTTGTTTCTCCTCCCCACTACCCCTGAGGAGTTTTTCTGTCCACAAGAAGTGCTGGGCAAAAATGTTTAGCACTGAGGACTGAAAGTTTAGCTGCTTATCTGGAAAAACCGGGCATGCCTGAAGTCATGGCAATGAAATCAACAGACAACACACACTTCCTTATGAGCCAATGCTCAACCACTGTTCCCTTCTGGATTTCTATGAAGTACAAAAAGAAATATATTAAACAACCCTTCTCTGAATTTCAGAAAGTGCTACTTCTTTTCCTCTGATGTTCTTTTTTGATATACAAAGAAGTCCATCAGCATAGCTGCAGTTAGCCTGGCTGTTTCTGGCTTAGGCAGTACTAAGCTAGCCCATACTCTGCTCTAAGTTCTGTTATAATCTTGATATTCTCCATTTTCTGTTCTGGATAATGTACATAAATGGAAGTGGATGGTTCAGGATCAACACCTGTGTATCTTCAGTGTTCATAAATCCATTTCCACAGCTTCTTTGCAGCTGTGGGAGGTTATGCCTTTCGTCTTGCCTCATAAGCATTCTTCCTAGTACCCTCCCAGTGCTCCTGCTCTTGACTGCTGCCACTCTTTGGGTATGGGCTTGCCACAGTTGGATTGTTCTCACTCCTAGCAGACAAACCTCACCCTGGATCCTGTATCTTCTCCCTTAGACTACTTAGAGCATTGTGCAAGGTACTGTATTATTGTGTTTGTGTAAGAAGCTAACCTTGTTTCATTCACTTCTGCTGTCACATCCTCTGAGACTCAGAGGCAAAATCTCCCAGTATCTCCATATAACATCTCCAGGCCATTGGTACACCACTGTTTCCTTCCAACTCAGCTTGATTTTATTGAAACAATATTGCCTCCATTGCCTATACATAAAGTACAGTATTGCATGGTCTGCATGTCACGCATGCAAGCAATAGTCCAAGAGGCTGAATTAAAATTATGTAATAAACATGTTTGGAAAATTGTATTATTGTATTATCATGGCTTTTCTGTACTTGAAAACTGTGGCTATTCTACTTCATTGGTCTTCAAAGTATTTTTAAACGGGTTTTCTTCAAGGACTTTCTTTCATAACATATGACTGTAATGTTGGTGTGAGTCAGAAGAGGATGCTTGGAAGCAGACCTAGGGGTGGATAACTTGTAGATATGCAGCGGATCCAGCACATGTGGATGCATCAGACTAAAAGTGCCTGCTGTATGGAATACACAAATGCACCTACATTAGAGTATCCCCAAGCTTGTCTGCACCAGATCAATGCTCACTCAAGTGCTATGACATTTTCTTTCCCACATGAATAGGGATAGCTTCACGAAAAATCCTGCAAAGCACCCTTTTGACTTCCTTCTTTAAAGAGCCTATGTGACACTTGAAAATGGCTATAAACAACACCAGCTCCTTAGGGATTATCTTGTGCATCATATGTTAATATAGAATTTGCACAACAGGATCTATAGCTATTAAAATCTGTAGAGCTATCCACCCATAAATAATAAATGAAATGCATTTACATGGATCAGAATTCTGCATCACAACTCCTTGTCAGTTCTATGAAGCTATATTTGGGATTAATTTGGCCCATTACAATAATTTTCACATCTGAACACATCATAAAATCTCTATAAAGTGGTAAGCAAATGAAGAAGAGACACTCAAATTATTTACTATAAATTCCAAAACAAAACAAGATTGCAAAGATGAACCACAAAAAAAAAAAAGTAACGAGAGTATGCAAAAGATTGAATGTACCTGAAATAACTTTAACATGTCTTGAATGAGACATGATCTTGGCATACTTATAAAATCCTTGATCAGTTAGGAAAAAAAAAAAAAAAGGGGAAAAATTAAGGAAAAAGAAAAGTGAGCACGTCAGAGAAATTGATCTATACAACTAGAATGCTGTGAGGATAACTAATGGGATAAAGAATCTAATAACCTTTCCTTAATAGTTTGAAGGCAGTCCAGTATCACAATACCCCAAAGCACCACAGCAGATGGCTGTATGGAAGGAAGGAATCAGAAGCTCAGGATTTAAAAACATGATTGCCTAAGTTAGGCTGTACAATAGTCACCTTGTTTTCAAGCCATGAATCATTTCTGGTCTTACTGAACTGGACTCCTACCAGTTCTCTGCAAACTCACTGAAAAGGATTTAATTCACATCAACTACCTCCAAAAGCCAGAAGCCAATTTAAATTTGTATTGTCCCTTTCACTACAGTGGCCCGAACCTTGGATTTCAGTTTTGCCATGCACAGCCATCTACACTATAATTTATTCTAATTTAATTAAATGACTGGAAACTTTCAAAGTTAAAGAACACAGGAGCCAGAAACAAGCAGAATGACTGCTTCCAACATCTGTAGCTCTGGTTGCATACATCTCCACATTACCCACCTGAACTCATGGTAACAACATGGACACAACAATCATTTCAATATTCTCCTTCCACAGACTAGAAGCCTATCACTGTTATTTAGTGTTTGAAAGTGAAAAAGAAAAAAATAAAGGAGGCTTTAAGCTATATCCAAAAGGTAAAGCTCATATGAAACTGGACCAGCAGAAGCTGATCTCACCTGTCAAGGTGGCACATGGGAAACAAAAACATGTTTCAAGATTGAAAATTTACTTGCATGTGTTATAGACCAAAATGAATATGCTCGAATTGCAAATCAGAAGCTGGAGGGGCAAATGGAGAATAGTTGAAGCTACATAAGCCTCATGTGACTGCATGCATCAGTACAGGTTGGGGGCTGACCTGTTGGAAAGGAGCTCTGCAGAGAAGGACCTGGGTGTCCTTGTGGATAATAGTTTGGCCGTGAGCCAGCAGTGTGTCTTGGTGGCCAAGAAGGCCAATGGTATTCTGGTGTGCATTAAAAAGAGCATGGCCAGCAGGCCAAGGGGGGTGATCCTTCCTCTATACTCTGCCTTGGCGAAGCCACATCTGTAGTACTGTGCCCAGTTCTGAGCTCCGCAGTTCAAGAAAGGGAGGCAACTTCTCAGAGAGTCCAGTGGATGGCCAAAATGATGATGAGAGGCCTGGAGCATCTCCCATACGGGGAGGGCTGAGATACCTGGGGCTGTTCAGCCTGGAGAGGACTCAGAGGATATCTTTTGAAGGCTTACAGATAATTAGTAGGAATGACATGGATGAGGCCAGCTTCTTTTCAGCGGTGCTCAGCGACAGGACAAGGGGCAATGGGCATAGGCTGGTACAAAGGAAGTTCTACATGAATGTGAGGAAAAATTTGTTTACTGTGACAGAGCACTGGCACAAGCTGCCCAGAGAGATTCCTTCTCTGGAGATATTCAAGACCCTCCTGGATGCTTCTTGTGTGAGTACTATGGGGAAACTACTTTAGCAGAGGGGTTGGACTAGATGATCTTCCAACTCCTACAATTCTGTCATTCTGTGACATATAACCAATTAAATATTCAGCCCTATTTTATTATCATCTGGTCCCATATACATGTTGCAAACAGGAGCAGAGAGGTGATTGTACTCAGCACTGGTGAGGCTGCAGCTCGAGTACTGTGTCCAGTTTTGGGCCCCTCACTGCAAGAAAGATATTGAGGCCCTGGAACGTGTTCAAAGGAGAGCAACAAAGCTGGTGAGGGGTCTGGAACACAGGCCATATGAGGAGAGGCTGAAGGAGCTGGGAATGTTCAGCCTGGAGAAGAGGAGGCTCAGGGGAGACCTCATTGCTCTCTATAACTTCCTGAAGGGAGGTTGTAGTGAGCTGGGGGTCGGCCTCTTCTCTCGTGTCATTAGTGATAGGACCAGGGGGAATGGTTTCAAGCTACGGCAGGGGAGATTCAGGCTGGACATGAGGAAGGTGGACTTTTCAGAAAGGGTGGTCAGGCACTGGAATGGACTGCCCAGGGAGGTGGTGGAGTCATCGAGCCTGGGGGTGTTCAAGGAAAGGCTGGATGTTGTGTTGAGGGACATGGTTTAGTAGGAGCTATTGGGAATAGGTGAACGGTTGGAGTGGATGATCTTTTAGGTCTTTTCCAACCTTGGTGATTCTATGATTCTATGATTCTATGATTCTTAGTTTGGCCTCATTTAAGAAAAGCAATTGCAATCCAGTTTGAGACAGAGGCAGCATAAATGTGTGCAGTAAGAGCCTGCAACAATTCAGAACTTAAATCTTCCAGCTAGACAAAGATAGTAAATGATCTCTTTGCTATTGCCATTACTTGAAACTTGAGCAACCAGGAATTCCAGAGGGAGCTCTGCCAGCTTTATCCTTGCATACCCTGGCTCCAAGAATGTGCAGTATTTCCCACTTAACATCAAGACAGCGTCTTATAGAGATGAGCATCACAGCATCAGGAGACATTGCTTATTAAAGTACTCCACTGCTTCTTCTACTGACCTGTTCCCCACTTGTAGTCCTTGGGGCTTGAAAGAAGTGTATGGATAATCAGTAGCACCAAGAAGATGTCCTACAAAGCATTGTGATGCTGCATGATGTCATATACCTAACTCATATCAAAATGTGTCAGCTGGAAGGGCCAACAGGCATCTGAATTGATTTTGTATATGGCCTGGAAAAGGTCATCGCTGGCCATTAGGCAAACATGATTTCGATACAGGTCCCATACTTACAACAATACTGAGCAAGATCTAAGGAAGACTGTGTTAAACAATGATAAAGAAATATCATCATAATTATGAGTTAAAATTATTTATATCAGAAATTGTGTTTGAGGATTATGTTTTCAAAGTACTGTGGAAAAGTCAAAGGGGTACAGATTATGATGAAAATACTTACAATGTTCCTCATGTGTTTCAACATCACTGTCAGACGAGTGCCCTCATAGGATATGACTAACTGTACTCCAGGTGTACCATCATTCGACTGAGGACCTAAAACCAAACAGTTTGATTTTTAAGTAAACAGTTTAGTGGAAGCAGATGTTTAACATATGACAGAATTCATGAACTAATACATACAACAAACCACTGCCTGCTTAAATTAGCATTGAAATTAGAAAACACTGTCAGGGAGTGGGATGAAGAGAATGGTCTGACATGCAGTGCTCATCACCTTGCTTGTTTATACACTAACAGTGGGATTTTTGTTTTCTGACAGCCATCAATCTGAATTTCAGTGGTTAATTTATTTTTGTTTTAAAATTAATTCTGGATTTTTTTTTTAATTGTTATTATACTAGTCCGTATTGTTGCAATTTTTCCATCTTTTTTTCTTTCCTGTTCCCAGCAGAAAACAAAACAAAATAAAACAAACATAAAAGCAAAACAAAACAAACAAACAAAAAAAACCACCAACCCCCACAAATGCAAGTTTCCAGACCAGTGTCAAAACGTTTGCAGATTTACAATAACAACTTTTGTATCTCACAGATTTAAATTCTACATTCCTTCTTTTTTCTCCTGTTCCAGGCTGTTTTTCAAGTAATCCACTCTTTCGTAGAATTTCTACTAAAATTAATTTACGGAGTTTGACTCAATTTCCACTGAGAAGAGCATTTTCCAGCTTCTAAGCAAGAAGGATCAGGCTCATAATTAACAAATGATTAAGCATATCCTGTTCTTTCTTTCTGTTGGAAGCATTAAGCCACCTATCTTCACTGCCAAAAAGGTGTGTTCTTAAACTGGGGAATGTTGCTTACCCACCCCACAGAGACAAAGCAAAAAATAAAGATGGTTTTCACCACAGTAAACTAGATAACAGTGAACACAGTAGCTGCTTGTTGCATCTTATCCTGCAGTGCTAACTGAGCACATGGGGGATGTGAGCCAGTTTGTAGCATTTGCTCTAAAGCCCAGGGCTCTCCCCACACTGGCAGGCCAGACATTGCCTGTATGAACTGGCCTGTTTCTACTTGCAGAAACAGGGATTCATTTAATTAGACCACGTCTGTGTTGCATTCAGTATTTTATATTTACTTTAGATGGAAAAATAATAGCTTAATCCTGCTAACTTTACAGTGATCTTGAAGGAGCTGGGCTCTGTTCTGCCTTCCTCCCTATTAAAAATGTACCTGACCTGAAGACCTCAAACATAAAGTGCTGCTCCCCTGTACGTGTCTGGGGATCAGCCAATGAAGCACCAGCCTTAAACTCATCACAGAGTAAGATAATAAGACAAAAAAATCAGCAGCAATTAATTCTTATCTTATTAAAAGAGAAGGGAATGAGAAAGGAGGGTGAGCATGAAAGAACTGTCATCACACACTACAGTTATGCATCTGCAAAAAAAAGGTGTTTTAGAGAGCATCAGGACTGTTCATCCTCAGTAGCAGACAGGATTCTCATGTCTGCCTTTCAGTCTCAGCAGACACCTGTGCACTCCTTTGCACTCTCCGTCTCTCTTTTCCACATGTGCAGCAGAGCTGTTACAGTTGGGGTCGTGAGGGCAAGAAATCAAAACCTCTTTTCTCAGCCTTCACTCTGTTGTTCAGCAAAGGAAGCAGCAGAGGCGAAGTTGTGAAAAATAAGCCACGTTGAGAATAAACTAAATGTGTAACCTCTGGAGTGAGCAGAGGCTAAAATAACTGCTAAGCAGATAGAATTACAGTGCTGTAACATACTATTGACAGCCAGGGAGCAAGTGCAACTGCTATTTATCCTAAGGAAAGGAATTCAAATTAATTAAAAATAACAGTGGGAACATACAATTGCAACAGTATATTTTTTTCCAGGCAGTCTGGATATCAATGTTTCTGATGTTTCAACTGGAATTTTAGAATAAAAAACCATCTCCAGCTTCTTCCCTTTGGAGACTAAAAAATACATTTTTAATCACATCCTAATTAGAGGAGGGCCTGAAACAGACTTTTGAAGAATTGAAACGTTATGAAGAAATCACTGAGCCAGGACTTAGAAGACTGAGGTGCAGACCTTCATTTGTTATTCTCCCCTATGAGCTGTGACAAATCACTTAACTACACTGCACCTTATTTCATTTGTTGTATGCAAAGCAGGACAGTGAGGGATAAGGAAAGTGAGGAAAACTGCTCGAAACAGAAAATGATGCCTTTTTCTTTTTTTTCTTTTTTTTTTCTTTTTTCTTTTTTTTTTTTTTTTCCCAGGGTAACAAAAAGCCCACAGAAAGATCATTCCCCACCCTCAGCCCTTGCCATTCTATGTTGTGTATTTTTAAAAGAAATTCTGTGGACTTCTACCATTAAGCTGCAATAGGAAACTTAGAATCTTAGAGCAATAAAGACTGCAATGCCAGGAAGTTGTACTTTAATCTAAGGGTACAATTCTCTTGAGGGACTCTGTTACTTTTGTGAATTGCTATGGGTCATCCTGAGCAGTTTAGCAAGAGCAACAGAGCTCAGAGGCTAAATTACGTCATTTGAATTCAATGGTACATTTTGCCTTTTCGCTTCTACCAGTGCAACCACAGCTGAGTATTTATACCCGGCAAAGCATCTCTTCTGTGGGGGCTGGCAGTTTCACTTAGGAAAAAACAAATATAAATAATTTTTAACCAAGCTGAAAATAATGAAAATCATGGGCAATGAAAATGCAACTCTAGTTGACTGTGTAAAACAGACAGTATGGTTATGGGTATTACCAAAATATTCTTTCTTGCTGTGTAATAATTTGAGCACTAATAAAAATAAAAACCCAAACCTGTCAGCTCTACAGCGAAGAAAATGGGTGGGAAAAAAAAAAAAAAAAAAAAAAAACTGCAAGAAAACTGATAAACACTCTAGAAATATCTACAGCTTGTGTTTCATAATAGACAGTTTCTATTTGCGGGACTCAGATGTATTAGTTTATGTTTTCATACTTCCAGTGCTAAGTCATAACCTTTTTGAAGTCTAGGTGGTTTTAGCTTTAAATGATAATAAAATGCACATACAATAATTACTTCCAGTCTGTTCAGCTTCGGCAGATGGACTTGAGCTGAGACTTGCATTTTTAGGAACCGTCATGCTCTACTTGCACTCCATTATATGCAAGGACCAAATGCCAGTCTGCTGTAGATACGGGATAAAGCTTCACTGACTTCAGCTGAAGCAAGATTTTCCTCCTAGAGACTGATACTTCACTCACAGGTGTCAGTGGAAAACTTGTCACATATCAAACGAGGACCGTGAAGTTGGAGTGCCAACAGAACTGGGTTTGTAACATTTTTTTTATATCACTGGTGTCCGCATGACCCAGCACTCACGAGTGCTAGCTGCCAATCCCCACTGCAGAGAAACTCAAACACTGTGCCAGTTTATAATGTCTTTCATCACAGAACATAAACTCCGGAAAACTGTGGGATTATTATTCTTTTTGGATGAAAAAATTAAGGAAATTAGTGTTCAAATTTCATTTCCATGGAAAGTGGAATGACCTTCAGAATAATCAGTTATGTAGTTCTTCATCTAAGCAATTTTTTCTAGAACAGTGGAGAACTTGCTCTAAATATTCTGTGCAATGTTTCCATTAGAAGCATTTTAAAACAAGGTCTGCATTAGGCTTTGCACACTGTATGAGAAATAGCAGTGAGGAAGATGTTACATGGAAAACTGATGAAATCAATAGTGAAACAATAATTTAATACACTGCGTTTCAATTGTGGACTGCAAAGAAAATGGCAATGCTAATTAACAAAATGTCACAGCTTTCAGCCTCTTAGCCAAAAAAGGGTGCTTATGGCCAGTAAACCAGCCTATATCCAACTAAAATAGGAATGAAACTTGTGGCAAAAGCTTTATGCTGAGAACGAGCAACTGCAGCAGATTAGAAAACTGTATAGGATGAACATAATAGGCTACTCTCCTGAGAGAGAATTCACAAGAACTAGGAATTTGCATGGAGAGCCATATGGTATATTTTGATTTTTTAAAAGCTTGGATCTTGCTTTGGAAGGATACAAAGCCTTTCTCCACTGCACTTAGGTGGACAGAAACCCACTGATGTACACGCAATACTGATTGTACCTACCAGAACTGGACCGGGGTTGCGAACTGTTACAACCAATAGGAAAAACTTCTTAATTTCATAACTTTGACAAAACAATCTCAGTATCTCCTGACATATTGTCAGGAGATAAATATTCTAGAGAAGAAAAATAAGAAACATAGTTTGACATTAAAAAAAAAAAAAAAGATAGACTTTGTTTCTTTCTTTTCCTTTTTTTTTTCAAAGGGACATATTAAAAATATATGTCTGTGAAGTCATTCCTGATATCTGCTCTCACTCCCATTCAGTGTACTTGGTATAATGAAATGCTGACAATATTCAGTGCAATTCAGATTCTACACCATTGGGAATACTGAATCAGTATTCATGTCACAGTAAATTTAGCACTGATTTTTAATCTTTTCATTGCTAGGAGCACAGTAAAAATTCATAAATTTTAATTTTTATTTTACTTTAGTAAGTGTAATTACCTACAACATTTGTAAATTAAAGCTGTATAAAAGAAGGATGCTATCTTGATCAAAATTCATAACCTGCTTCTACTGGGCACTGGCTTTGTTTTATATTGATCTTAACTAAAAGACTAATCATTTGCGTGTGTAAAGGTTGAGAGAGAAATCAGCATGCTCATGGAAAGCTGCAGCCTTTACTAATTCCATATTAAACCTGAATTATTCTTCAAAATAGGTAAAAATCAAGGTGCTTATAAGATCACAAAACAACAAAATCTCTGGGTGAAGGATGCACTGTTTTCATGTAGACTACCTTTTTCCTGAAGGCTCAGTGAAATTATTTCCCACTCCAGCTCAACAACACAATTTCTAAAGGGCTTTCTTTCAAATCAAGTGTGTCAGGGTAATCTCAGCAAACAAGAGCCTCTAGGGGCAACTGTGTCCTTCTCAGCAACTCCTTGTATGGTATATGGCAGCTTGGCTTGATCACCAAGCTCCTGCCTTAGATGGACTCGTGTCTTCTCTTACTCAAAGGATGGACTGTAATAGTGTGTTGAACATCACGCAATATAGACGTAAGTCATCTAGTTAGCTGGGGTAATGCAGCAATCTAACTCCAAGAACAAGGGGCAAAGCGTAGAGTAACGTGTGAAATGATTTCAAATGGCTAATTAGCAGTGCATGGCTGGTGGTCTCACTGCTGACCTAACTTATACACTGAGCTGAGCTCATCCCTTTCCACAGTTCACTCCAGTTCATGCCAGTTGTACTCAGCTCTGCACTGATTGCAGTCCCTTCCTTTCTGACCAGAAGTGTTGCCATACCCAAAGCAACTCAGACCCAAATTCTTGATATTTGTTTCTAAAGAATTTAAACTGATTGGCCCTGGTTTTGGACTTTGTATACTACTGGCGTTCTATTAATAAATGTCAGCAATCTATTCATAGTACAAAGGGAGTTTTTTTTCTGTTAAACAATGCTTTTGTCCTGAACTTAGAATGAATGAGTCCAAACTCTAAAAGGCAGAGTTTCCGAGCAGGAATAAAGCACCTCTGTAGCTACACTACATTAATCTCTTCTGACCGTGTACTGACCTTTACCTAACAAGGCCACTGAGTTCATAGTGAATCAGCAGATTTGGGTTATCTGTCACACAGCTTTCATCAAACGCTCATTAATCACATTCTTACCTTTGTTTCTTTATTCTGTTCTCTGATTTTGATGCCATTGATAACCAAAAAAAGGGCCTACCTGTTTGACTATATTATCTCAGGACAACGCTGTTAAGATGTATGGGACTTATTTATTTTGCAACTTTATTGAAGACTCAGTTCATGCTTTTTGCACAAGATACTTACACCCAGATTCTCTGTAGTAATTAGGAACTAAATCTTACTGAAATGTCAAAATCCCTCAAAAGATCTCAGACTTAAACTCCTTTATGCTTCAGTTCACTCCTACGTGCCTACAACTCTGGTTAAAGAGTCTGTAGAGAATGGTAGCCTATAGACTCAGATCTCATGTTACATTTGAATTCTGGCTTGGATTTTCTGATCCAAGATAAGATTCAATGATGAGATTCATCTCTGTATATTCCTAATACATAGGCCATCTTTGCATTATCCTCTCATTCTTTTGTACAAGCTAGAACAATCATTAGTAATTTTCAGTACTCAAAATGGATTTAATCTGATAATGGTATATCCTGATCAATTGAACTCTAAAGAGGGAAAGTCTTCCAAAGGCTGAAAAGATAGGATGGAGATTATTTTGTTCTGATGAATTCAAAAAAAAAAAAAAGGTCACAGCAAAGGAGTTAATAAAGCCCCTGTCTTCACAGAGAATAAATTAACACGTAAATATGCGGAGCTACTTTCTGAAAAGTGGGTAATTGGTCATCCTTGGAAACTTTCTGTCACTTGGAGCACAAAGCAGCCGAACCGCGAGATTTTATTTTGCCTGAAAATTGATTGCTGAAGTCTATTTTCAGTGCAGAACTAGTGCAGTGTAAGAGAACAAACGTTCATAGTTTACTCTATATGGTCTATGCTTTGGCTCTTAATGCTGTACTGCCAGAGATTAGATTAAATTAGGTGTTGCATAGAAGAGAGAAATAGGTTAAGCATTATGGGAACAATGCAGAATGTCACTTAGTAAGAAGTGAATTATCACAATCATTAATAATGTATGCCTAGGCATTAACATAATGTTTTGTTACTCACCTGCTCCTCTCATTCTAAAAATGACTTTTGAAGTCACCATTAATTTTCTTTTCCTGTCCAAGTACACACTGTGCTTTGTCATAACTCAAATCCTTTCCTTCGGAACCTTCTCTGAAACTTTTGTAAAACAAGAAGCCTGCCACAGTCTGTCTAAATAAATGTTTACTTTGCATTTAGGCATATTTCTTCAAAAAGAATTGAAGTGAGGCTGAGCAGAATATGCCAAAGAGAAAGCAAGCTACAGGTCACATCACTAAAACATTTATAGAGACTTTGAGAAGTCAGGAAATATTTGTTGATTATCTGTACATCTTAAAAAAATATTGTGACATTAAAAACTTTACTCACCTCTGCATTACTGCATTCAATATTACTCATGAATTCATTCTTAGAAAACAGATAAGACTGGTAATCCACATACCTGATGTCACAGATGATGCTTTTTCTGCCAACGTATGTTTGGACCAATTCAGGAAGAAGCTGAGTACAAGCTCATTCTGAAAGACAATAAAAGTATTTTGGGGAATATTGTTTGTACTCTGTTCCCTGAATTAGTTCTCTCAAAGCGGATTGGAAAGCATGCTCAGAAAGCATGCTCATATTTCATCAACTTGTTTCAAAGAATAATCCACCTTATGTACTGCACTACAACTTCCATTTTTATGTCCTGCCCTGTACTGCGTTAGTAACATATATAACAGGTAGTTACATTCAGCTTTAGAGAATTAAAACAATAAACCAAATTTCCAGGCTTGAGTATTGTGCAGGGCAATAAAAAACGTGAATTCTAATACGAACTGTAAGGATTCTGAATCAAAGGTGGACAGTAATTACATTTTATTACCTTGTTTATAAACCGTATTTCAGAATGGCCATTCCTTCAGTCTGTTACAATTGCTACATTCATGCTGATGCGACTTGGACTGACACTAACAAATGGGCTGAACAAGAGACTTCCCAGATTCTAGCATTAAAATGTCACCATTGCTTTTTTCCCGGCCATGGAAAATGTGTCTCTTATCGACAAGATGTATTTCATGTAGCATTTGTCTTGTTTCAGTTTGACAAGATGTGGCACAATTTGTGCACGGAAAATAAAAAAAGGAAGAGTTTAGTGACAAATGCAGATAGTGAGGAGTTAACGTGTGGGGTCAGCAGACAGAAAAACAAGAAGTGTACATTCAGCACGGAGATAAAATTAAGAATCTTGGATTTATTTTAGCAGTTGTCTTTTATTTTTAATTTCAGTGTTCAGAATTTTTCCTTCCACACTGATTTTTTTTTCTTGAAAATTAAAAAAAAAAAAAAGATGAGCTGACAGAATTATTTTCCTTGAACTGAAAGACATATCGCTAAGATATCAGCAGTAGGCTGCCAATATACCTAAGCATGAGTAATTATTCTCTCATCTCATGAGTATAGCTTATAGCAGAAAGTCCGTGCACCTGCTTCAGCTTTTAACAACTCTAAACAGACAAGTTATTCCTTGTGAGACCTCCACTTGCTCTTTCAGCATGAGTCCCAAGGGCAGGAAATCTCAAGGGTTGAAAGAGCATATTTTTGGCAGGTCAGTCTTTATTTGACAGCATGAAAATAAGTAGGGAAACTTAAGCAGCCCTTTGAGCTGAAAGATTTTGAGAGAAGTGGGCAGGAGGTGGAAGGAAGGATACACTGACTTGAAAGAGAAATAAAAAAGTTCCACAGTGAGCAGCCTGGTGTTCTTCATCCTCTTCCCTTACTCTTTCAGCAATAAGTGAGCATATATTAAATAGTGATTTGTAAACAGGAGGTGGGAAGATTGTTTCAGGTGAGAGTTTCAAATTTTCACTCCTAAAGGAAAGAACTCTCTGAAACAAATGACATTTGGTTTAGAAAAGTAAGTGGAATTGGTGCAGATCATACATCGAGCATGAACATGATGGGCACATACATTGCAGTGCCACAGCACTAAGTTCAAAGCATTCCCTTTCTGAGTGTCCATCTTCACTCAATGGGCACTGAAGCATGTGGAGAAGAAGCAAGGTTAATGCTGGCAAAAGAAAAGGAAAGCTGCTGAACTTCCAGGTGGTTCCTAAATCCCGCTGAAGTCAGTGGTACATCAATCAACTAGACTCCAGTCCAAGACTGAAGCACATGCTTGGAGTTAAGTATACACCTGATGACAGTGCTAAGCAAGACAGGATCCATCAGAGCGCTGAACACGTGTGTTTAAGTGCACACCATATTTAGGCAGACACAGTCTGCTTCTGAACAAACAACTGTTGTTACAAAGGCATATGACCATAGATGGGAATCTTAAGAGACCATGTGACAAGAAGACCACTAGAACTCATCTACCTTTCTCTTTTCCCCCTGGAATTATTAGACTGACATCAACAAATGAAAATTCCCTAAGATGCCAATCATCTGGGGATTTTTTAGGAAAGCCTCCTGTCAGTTGTCTAGCCATTCTTACCTTGTAAGATAATTATGTAAAAGGTAATGTTGATATTTTTCCAGATCACCCAAAATATTAATTTTTTGGGGAGCAGCCAAGTACATATAGGTGCATCAGTGCTGGTCTAGTTATGACCTTTATTCAGCCATTAGCTTAAAAGGGACAAATTCTGCCTCCACTTACACTAGGATACAGCTGAAATAAGCAATTTAAATGGCATCAGGGGAGCTTGCACCACAGTAGCACAGTAGAATCTGTCACTGCTCTCCATTAGAGCCTAACAAGAAAAGCACTCTGCCGTTAGTGAAACACAGCCAGATTTCAGGCCAGATTTAATTTTGTTAAGAAGAGCAGTCTCTCTGCTTTTAGCTTTATTTTCAGCTGTGTTAGAGTAGATTTGGGGTCAGAGAACACCCATGCACCTGTTATACTTTAACAGGATGGAAGAGCAGCAGGAAAGAAAGAAACCAGGAAAAGCTGACCTTGTGACAGCTATTATTACTTCAGGAGAGGACAGGGGAAAAGAGGAGACTTTAAACCCTCCCCATTTTGACTCTGCTTGATATCTGCCTGCAGGAACAAAGGAGCAGAGGGAGTTTAAGGGACCAACAAACCTTAGGTGCACTTTGTATCACCATGTTATATAATTCCATAGGGGCACTGCTGCAGCTGTTTTCTCAGCTCTGTACATCTCAAGTAGCTCCAGTGAATGAAACAGAAGTGAAATATGGGAAGCTCTTATCAAACTTTGTTACTTTTATTGCAGCTGTTAAAATGTTACTCACTCCAGAACCAGACCACTGCCTGGTTTTCAGTATATGTTTGAAAATAAGTGAATGTAATCTACAACCATTTCCATTTACATCTACTACATGCCCTCTCACATAGCATTCAACTCTCCATAATACTTCTATAGAATCTATTCATACCTGATACACTGTTACTGCTTACCTTCTTGCACTGGTTTATCTCTGGCCCAAATTTTATACATGATTGCATACTGAAACAAAAAAATTTTATAGGGGCAAAATCCAACATGCCTCATCTCTTTGTACCAATTAACTTCCTGTGCACCCACACTTGCTACATTTTTTTTGCCACCACCAATACCCACTGTGATAAATAGCCCCCCTCAAACATCCCTCCATCACATTCACACACAGAGCATTTTTCACAATGTGAAAAATACAGAACAAATAGAATATGCTCATTTAAGGCTATGAAGCTTTGTAAGAGCAGTATATCTTCTAGTGTCTGAGCTGTGCTATCAATAACAATATCCACAAATTAAATGCCACTTCTTTTAAATAATGAGAGATGGGGAAATTATCCACAGAAAATTACTAGCTGGCTGGTAGTACCAAATACGCAGCATTGCTGCATTGAACATTGCTTTAGATTCAGTTTTATATTTCTTTTTTTAAATCCCAAGCCAGGTGCAAGTTGTCCTTTAAAGATAAGCAAGAAAACATTCAGCTTAGTCAATATCTAACATGCTGCTTCTTGACACTTAGAGCCAAGAGCAGACTTAATTAATGGAGACTTACCTCGCTTTTGTGTCCATAGTGAGCAGGCAACCTCCACTATATTGTATAAAAATGACAAGCCACTAGGGCAGCCCAAATTTATGTATGTTGAGGTTTGGGCTGCAACCTCCGCTTAGCCCATCACTCAATTGGAGTTAAGAGTGAAATAGAGAAAAACGTAAACAAACAGAGCAGCTGACTTTTGCAATAGATTTTTCTTATATTTTTAATATGTATTTCTGTCATCCTGTACATTACTTACCTTCAGTTTATTTTTCCTTGATGTTTCACCTATTTTTTGTGGCACAACTTGGTTGTTTTGCCATTTAATGAAGTAAAACTCTGAGAGTCCAAACAGTGCTGAATATGTAGCCTTGCTTATCCTGATCCAAAAGACCCAAACATTTCAGCTGGTTCAGACAGCCAGCAACAGTGCAGCTACTACAAAACAAAATATTCTGATACTTCAGAATATATATTGCCATTGATTTGAGGGGAGTAGAAGGAAAGATAAAAAGATGCTGAAACACGTTTTTGATCCTGCCCCAAATGACTCAATATGAAAATTGACTTTTGCATTTTAGTGGCTGCTGTTATGAATACAGCTTCTTGTTCATGTACATAGTCTGGTGGTGCAGTTATTTATAACTGTTAACCCGAATTTTAAAAAAGCACTCCTATTCTAGGTAACTCTTCAACAAATGCCTAAAAAGAAATCAGTGAATGAGGTTTATAATCAAAATAGACCAGACACTTGATAAAATTATTCAGACAGACATGGGCACATGTTTACATATTTGAACTAACCTACCACAAATATCTTTGCCAGCTGATGTTTTGGCACTAATCGTATTTAACGCTATCATTCAGGGACAAAGAACTGTGGCTTGGTGCTTTTGTTCTTTAAAGAGGAGTTTGAAGAAACATTTAATTCCATTTGAGCTATAGTACAAATGAAAAGGCAGCTGTTTCCTACATATCCTCCTTTGTTCAATCCATTTAGCAGAAAAGGTGTCAGTCTAATCTACTTTCAATCATAACCCAATTTTCATAATCAAAACTTAGACTGGACTGAAAAGCATGCACTTAAGGAATGGCTGAGGAATGAATTTGAATATAATCCAATTCTTCTTTATTTCTAGGATTTTTAATTACTTAATTGGCAGAACCAAGTGTGCAGTCGGTCCTGTGCAGACTTGACTAAACTCTTCTGTTCTGAAAAAAGTTGGTCACTGGTGTCCAGTCAATCAGAGTAATGTGTTTACTGTGATACAGTGATAGGAAGGCTATTTAATAATGAAATGGCAACTCTTCCCTTTCTGGCTTAGTACTATCCCAGACAATACTTTAGGATACTATAGAGCTAAAGTACAACTCAGCAGAAAGAAATGACTGTTGAGAAAGTACAGGAAACTTTGTTCTATGGGCATCTAATCTTACAAGATTTCTTCTACAATTTCTGAATTAATTATTAATTCCTACACAGTTTTACTCTTTCATAGGAATGACAGTTTGGTAATGCTTGAGAACAGACATCTCCCTAAATGATTTTGGTCAGGCTCTCTAGTAATCTGAGAAAAAGGACAAGTTTAAATAGAAAGTGGTCCTAGACATGAGGAGAGACAAAACAATTGTGCTTATTTTTATCAAGAAAGCCTCCTAGCTTGGCTTTTTGCTCAGAGTAAAATGAAGAAGACACAGCGACACATTTAAAAACGTAGTAACAAAGGGAGAAGTGAGAAAGAAGCCTTCAGCTGGAAGTACAAAGGAAATTACCAACTGACTGGTCTCTTTTTTTCTATGTGGGTCAGAATACATCCGTTTTTTCTAAATTTCTCACATCTACCAGCAGGAGAAGCATATTGAAGTAAAAATGATGATTCAATGCTTATAGAGTATCAATAATTCTAACAGTTACCATCTAGAACTGCAGGCTGGATGTATGTGGTTAGCAAGCTGATTTCCAGCATCCAACAGCACTTCACAGTCCAAAACAATCTGCTTATTATTCCATTTATTATCATGCCCCCTTCAAAGGCTGAAAAGGGCAGCTATACAGTCTTCTTAGGTACATAATTGTTTTATTTTCCTCATGGTTTATAGGCTGTGCCAGACTTGAATGGCTTTCAGCTGCTGAACAGTCCAGCATGTCTATATAGCTCCACTGGACCAGTTTAGAGCCACACCAGCGTTTGTTCTCAAACAGATCTGCTCATACTTCCCTACAAATACCATTTTCATGGTTGTGTCCTAGTGTTTCAGCAGCAACACTGGAAAAATTCACCTAGCTCTGCAATCATAAAGGGAGGAGATGAGGAATTAGGAAGCCCGTTGCAAGGCAGCATGCTCTAACTGATTATTAGAATTCACAGACCATGGAGCAGGAGGGAGAGGAGAGCATCTGGGCATGACTGGGAAATGTTTTTATTACTATCCCAAGGCTTTAAACAGTTTAATTTTTCAACCACAGATCAGGCTTTAAGACAGCAATGCTGGGTCCAAATTGAAAATTCATGTACCTTACAGCAGCCCAGAGCACAGCAGAAGATAGAGCTGTCCATTTCTAGGTCACTGGCTTATATCTGTTTTTCCTCAGCTGTGACCAAAAGGTGCTAATGTAAAACAAACCCATGAGTCTACCTTGACTGACAGAAATTATGCAACAATTAAACTCAGTCTGTGCAGTTTATTTAGCAAAGTCAGTTACGGGAGTCAAACACCCAAGTCAGCTGTCCGTGTTAAATTAGGTGCAACTCTGTGAAACACATAAGACCTATCACTGGAAAATCTTCTCAATTTCAACTCGGCACAGAATTTTTATTAATACTAATAAAACTCATGTTTGCTTTACATACGGACAATTTCCTTTTTAATCCCCACTACACAGACACATCTGGGAAGGCAGTAAATGGGTAATAGTAATAGGTAGGCAGTAAACATTTTTCCCCTACTCCCAGATGCTTGAAAATTTGAGGAAAAAATACCCCCCTTTTGGCATTCTAGACTATTGATGCTATTAAACCAAACCAGACCGAGTTTGTGCTGTAGCCCTGAGGCCATGGGAGATGACAAGGCCCATCTGGCAGAGTCCCAAGCTCTACTGGAGAACATGTTAACAGTGAAATAGCAGGGAGATCATGCCCTGGCTCCATTAATTTACTACCCTCTATGTAACCCTAGGGTCTAACAAAAAATCACTGCTTTTTCCTCTCCACCCAATTGTTTTCCTGACTACTGCTGGTCAAAGGAAGATACACTCTTCTCTCAGACTCCTGTGTTGCTGTCAGTAATTGGCAACTCAGCTTCTGAAGTGATGCAACAAAATTATTTAACACTGTGCTGATGTACAAGAGACCTCTGAGATGCTCTAGGTCCTGGCTTTCACAATGTTGAGGTGCACATAGAAGACAATGAAGAGTCATTTTTTGTCACTATTGCGACTTTCCATTTTGAAACAGGAGGAAAACATGAAGTCTCAGGAAGCAAGAATAAATAAAAACCTGACAATTTTAATGGACATAATGTATCATTTCAATAATAATGACATATCCTGATTTCCATTTGTTTGTAAAACTATATCTTATGTATGTTGCTTAAATTTTGAAATGAAGAGTGTTTATAGTCTGAAAGAATGAAACTTCTTATTTTAAAACTGTCAAAATTGGACTTCTTCAATATTTCAAAATGTACTCCTCTTTTAGACATTATATTCCTCAGAACCTACTCCTTACTGTCAAAAATACAGTGAGTCATTACTTTTGGATGGCAGCAAAGGAAGAGAAATTATTTTGAAAAATATCCTGCCTGAAAAATAAAACTATTTTTCAGTCACTCCTTTTGTCTTAAGCTCTGACGAATGTTACAATGGCTTCATCTCAAAATGACTGCATTAAAAGTGTCATTTATGGCATTTATTTTTTTCAAATGAGGCAATGGAAAGCTTCCTGGTTCTTTTCGTAGAATGCTACTGAACGTCACATGCAAATAAAACAAGTATTGGAAATGCTCACATTTGCCAGTTTTCTAGATCCACTTAATAGCTGCTTCAAGTAGAGGTTCAAATCCTTCACTCTCTTATGTTCAAGATCTATAAAAGCTGTATGCCATGAGTGGGGAAACCTGCAAGAGAAGAATATTTTATTTATTACCCTTGTACTCCATTTCCTGAAAATATTTCCAGCTCTATTTAACAGAACAATGTTAAATCTTTCCAAGATATTTTTCAGGTAGGTGAAGGAATGAGTACAGTTCCCACAGGTTGGTTTACCTTCTGATTCTCATTCTTTTCTGATGATAATTTGATGATATTCTTTTTTATACTGTGATCTTTTTCTGTCTAAATAAGTTTATTCTAAATATGTACGTTAAAAAACACTGTAATGCAATTACTTGTGTATTATTGTATCTAAATACTTCTAAAAGTCTCTTTTTTATGATGGCAGGAAAACATTTTTTGCATAGCGCATAGCATAACAGATCTGTGATCTCAGCTCAAGGCTCATGCTATTCGAAGCCTTGCATTACAATACCAAATGCCTAAACCTTACAGCAACAATATGACATTTTATATTACTGCTTGTTTTTTTTGTTTTTTTTTTTTTACTTTAGTATTTTGAGTGTAGAAGTTTTTCAGAGCAGGTACCTGATCCCCCATGCAGTTTCAGGCATGACCACAATAAAGGTAATACATGAAAACAAATTATCATTACAATAACAAAATCAATCCCAACAAAAGCAATAACAGTAATAATAGCCATGTTCCATAGAATTTTTATTAAGATGAATTTCATTTCAATTTTCTAAATAAAGTATGTAAGCCCAGAGTGGTCTTAGGTCAATTTTCAAATGTTATGAGTGAAAATGTCAAAATCCAACAATTCTTTCACTCAAATCATCTTTGTGTTTTAGAAAAAGCATATGTTAGATCATTCGAAAGGTTAGATTTTTAGCAGTCATAGATCACAGAACGGCTGGGGTTGGAAGGGATCAGGCAGTTCCAATCCTCTGCCGTGGGCAGGGCTGCCACCCAGCCGATCAGGCTGCCCAGGGCTCCATCCAACCTGGCCTTGAGTACCTCCAGGGATGGAGCATCCACAGGTTCTCTGAACAACAGTACACTTATCAATTTACATTAACCTTGCCCTGAAAAGGACGATTTCTCTCAGGTTGAAGAAGCATTTGAAAAGTGGTCTGCACTAAATTGCATGTAATGGGTTTTATGATATAGATTACTAATACTGGAATTGTTAAACTAACATTCTGCTTTATGCTTACTAATCTATGAGATACAGAATAGTAGAAGCTTTGGTCTGGTCATATTTCATTGCCACTGTAAATACTTAACAGTGTATTGCTTACAAGCATCTTTTTCCTGGTACAACCTGATTTATCCAGCAGATCTCAAGAGATATCTGAAGGCTTCAGACAAATGACTAAAGAGGCAACTAGCAGCAAAATATGCTGCAAAGAGACACTTGGCCGGCCTTTTGAAAGACAGCTGGTCAGCTCCTACTTTGAACGAGTTTTACACAATTCCACAGCTCACTGATAAGATGTCATCAGCTTTTCAAAAGCGAGCCAAATAGTAACACATGGAGCAGTGGATTCCCATCCCCAGAGAGGAACATTGACCAGCAATTGCAAACCACCCAGCTGTAAAAATGGCACAGCAGCCTCACCTACTGAAGATAAAATGACCAAAGATGATTAACCTACACATTTTTCTTACCAAGAGATTGATGTAATTAGATTGCATGAATTGTAATTAGACCTGTTGGGTTGTTTTGGTCTTTTTTTCCTGCTTGTTTTGTAACAGAAGGCCTTTTCTGAAGAGAACACTGATTAAAAGACTCTGTAACTCTTTTAGGAGAGGACAGATCTTCACACATCTTGTGTAATACTTCTGAGGAAGAACTCAGTGCTGCCATAATGTAGTCTGTAATTAAAATGGCAAAGGGCCAGGATGATAGCAGCATATTGTATGTATGGGCTTTTCATTATTTTTTTCCTATAGCATGTAAAGTTCAGGGCTTAGTTAGGCACTGTACAAATGAATAATGAGAGTCAATTCTTGTCTCAAGAAATTACAGTGATAGGATACAATGGGGCAGGCAATGTGCCATGACCCAAGACCCTCATGTATGTGAACTGTACAGATAAAAATAGAACATAGGTCATTTGACACACATAGATAGCCTGTGAATGTTCTGGGCTCCTCTGTGGTACAGAAAGGATTTCTTTCAAGAGATGGTAGTGAAGATCTGTTAAGAAGCAGCATAAAATAAATTAGGCTGTATGAACAAAGAGATGACTCTGGCTGTATAATGTTGGCCCTCAGTAGATACAGCCTAAGAACAGTGGCCAAACTGAGGACAGATGCATGCATTATCTGTAACTTCAGAGACACTGTTGATTGATGGCACCCATAACTCTCTGCTGCAGTGAAGGGCAATATGAACCTTCTAGCAGAACTGAACATTTCTTTAAAGCTCCTTCATGCTTTCGCTGAATTGTGCCTGCAGCTGAAACTGATCTTGTATTTGTGAACATACTTGTATTTGATAAGTATGTTCCATGTTGGTTTTCAGTTTTGCATCTACTTTAAGGAGATCAGAAAAATATAAACTTCTGCCATTTTGAGACATCTTGGGTACCAGATCCCACATCTTACTGAAAGAAGGAAGCCTGCAGAACATTTCTGTGTATAAATTATGTCATTTAAATGCTTTGCTGAGTGAAAAAAATTTTGGCCTTAAAAAAAGCTCCACAACAACACTATTAATATTCTGTCTAAAACCAAGAGAGATGGTGCTAGAGTACAAGCATTTGTTTGGGGCAGCTGTGCTTTGGATTATAAATACAGGATGAATGTTTACATGCAATAGCAGGATTTCAGATGCTGACAACTCTGAGCTTTTGCCATTAGTTTATTGAAACATAGCCAGTATTTAGAACCTCTATGAGGCAGACTCATATTGTGATATTTCCTCTTAATGAAACATAAACATATACAATTTCATGAAAGCAGTAACCGAGTCCCTTCTGCTAGCAATTCCAATTATTTGGTAATATCAGACATTTTGTTTTTTAATCATACATTTTCAAACTGCCTTTGTGGCTACATTATGAAACAAGGCTTTTGCCTTGCATTGAAGCCTCTGGCATTGGCCAGTGCTGGAGGCTTGCATCACACAAATTAATGGCCTTATGCCAGTTCAAGTAGTAACTTCCTATAAAGAAGCAGCTTAATTTTAATTATAACAATAAAATCTGAAGTACATTAGAAGTCTCCAACCAACAAAGATACACTAAAAAGCAAATCAAAGCATTAACATTAAAGAACACAATACAAAGAAACATCATAAAATGTAGCACTTTAACACAGTCTTGGGAAAGATCACTGAGTGACAGTTTACTGCTGAGACTGAATTTTGGCAATAAAGTTCTTTAGGTCTTTGACACAGCCTCAGTGAACTCAAATTAATTTTCTCTGGGTTTGGGAACTCACATTTGCATTGAAAATATAAGTGATTTCAATAAAGGTACATGTATGTGAAAAATAACTAGTACTGTTTTTGAAACTCACTACAAGGTTTCTTAAACCTATGCATTTCTAAAAAGAAATATATTTTCCTTCAAAGAGATATGCTCACTTTAAAAAAGAAAGGAAGGAAGGAAGGAAGGAAGGAAGGAAGGAAGGAAGGAAGGAAGGAAGGAAGGAAGGAAGGAAGGAAGGAAGGAAGGAAGGAAGGAAGGAAGGAAGGAAGGAAGGAAGGAAGGAAGGAAGGAAGGAAGGAAAAAGCCAAACATACTTGTTAAATATTTTATCTCACAAACTAATAATTAGCATGCACATGGCTCTAAATCAAGACTGCAAATCAAACACTTTTGGAATGCAGTGAAATTTCAGTTTCACTAACTGCGTCAGCCAGTTAATACGCTGATAGGCAGTTGTAATGAGCAAAACTCCCTCAGGTAGGGACAAGATGTTCCAGAATTAACCAGTTTAAAGCCATTTAACTGAATGACTCTCACAAACTCATGGGAATACCAAATTTGAATCTAAAATTCATTGAATTTATTTTTAAAGTCAAAATATTTTGATTGTGGATATTTACTTCAAGTCGAGCATCAAAGACCTCTTTTTTTCAGGTGTATCATTGGAATCTCAGCTTGGCACAGGTAAACTGTGCATCTTATTAGCCAGTCTTTTGTTTTATCATAGATTGAGGTTGAAGTAGATCTTGTATTAGGTGAGCCAGCATGGCTGTCTAGAAGACTACTTTGTTCTCAATAGTTTATACAGTATAATACATATAGTAGCTGTAGAAAACATTTTACCAAAGCAGCAGAAAATTGTTTTATAAGGAAGAGATTTTTTATGTAAGATAGAAATATGAAGCTGTGAAGGTACACACTTCAGAATATTCAAACTGAGAATAAACATATACACGGATAAAAAGGAATAATCATAATTACTGAAATTAATGAGTTTATTTTTCAAGAAATGTTAAACTGTCATTATGGAGTGACATAAAGCATAAATCATTGTTTTGAGGGTCTGGGAGAGCAAATAAGGTTACTGCATATTTCTCAGCTGGGGCGCATGTACATATTTTTGTAAAAAAGTTTGTAATTCCTGTCAGGATCAGAAATCAGCACGTTTCTGGTCTGTGCCTGTGTGGACATTCCTACACTGGTTTAGCATACTGATTTTTCTAGGAATTTTGACCAGCATCATGAAGAAAATAAAATTATTAAATGCTTAATCACATCTTTAATTTAGTAAATACCACTTGCCTTTTTATTTCAGAAATACCTGTGATAAGAGCAAACTGCTCCCCTCTTCTCCTTCCATTAAAAGAAACCCCAAAACGACAAGATATATAAAATTCAGCTGTAGCAATATTCTGTGATTCAGTTTCTCCTAGGCTGAATAGAAGACTTGACAGAATATGTCTCATTGCCTTTGTGATTCTAAAAATATGCCTGCCACACATTTTCTTACATTTTTATCTGTGCAGAGAGAATCATTTAACAGCAGAATAACATTCACAAATATGCTGCCTTACTCTGGAAGTGCATGTGATGGAAACTGCTTCTGGAGATTGCTGTGAAGTTCTGAGAACTGGCCAAATGTTTTCTCCACAAAAGTGACCACATTGCAGGTTTGCACCACCTGGACAAGATATAACTGCATTGGGAAAAAAGGAGAGGCAGAAAAGACAAATGATCAGAGAGGCACATTAAAAAATATTGTACAAGAGAAAATAGAGGGTGATTTTTACAAAGAAAAAAATTTCTTTAATGTAGTGCCAGGAGCCAGAGAATTTAGTTTGTAATTTATGGTCTTTGTTACAAAGAAGGAGAAACTTGCCTGGATAGCATACAGCTCAAACACTGAAAGATCACTGCAGTGCGTGAAAACTAATAATGCACCATTAAAGCATCATATAACAGTCTGCAATTTCTATTAGGCTTCCTAATTTCGTGCCATGCTTTCCTTCTGGATACTTTAATTAGCTCTTGATTTATTTTTCACTATTGGGCAGGAACCTTTCTCCTTAACGGCTCCCTGCTAATAGCTGTCTGCCTGGTGTTCTTTCTCTCTGCTACCTCATTGCTTATGGCACTCCTGTGATCTTTTCAATGTGGTATAAAAGAGGAGGGAGAGTGCATAACCTCACAGAATCATTAAAGATAAGTAAAGAATATGACACATACGTAGTCAGACTTTTTGCTGAACCCCAAAATGGTGGCTCTTGCAATTGACTTCTCTATATTCAGCATCATCCATTCTTGAGGGACAGTCTCTTGAGATGGAAGCTTTGCAGAGCTTGTCAGTGACATGTGTGCAAGCGTGTGGATCAAGTTATTGAGCTTGACAGGAAAGCACTCCAAACTTTCCTTTATTTTCCTGAAGAACAAACAGAAGACACTGTATTCATATATCTGTTTGGCTCCTATTGATCCTTGGTTTTATATATACAAGTACCAAAAAACCCAATACCTAAATCCTAAAACCTGCCTCACATGAATATTTACCCATATACATACAAACTCACCACTGTTTGCAGCAATACATGTGCAGCCTCGCTACTTAGAAGACCATTTCTTCTGCAGCCTCTCTCATGACTCACCTTGAGGCAGTTACTTTTCATAAGCACCATGGAACAGAGACAGTCTTATGTGTTTTGAGGGATTCCAAGGTAGAACAACACCTGCTCTTAGCATTTACTTCTTCACTGAACTAATCTCACACAGACTTAAATGTGATTGCACAAGACTAAGCATCTTTTATGTCCAATGTGTAATTTAGCTGTGCAAGATGTCTTGCTAAATTCCGTACCCAATTCAAAAAAGATCAATATCAATACATGAGGAGCTACGTAAGATGTTATTAAAAAAAAAATTTAAATAAAAAAATCTGATTGCCTAAAGTTTTGAGATCTTTGATCAGAAAAGGCATAATGGATAAAAAAATTCCTAGATATACATGTAGATATGTAATGTAAACTTGTTTTAACATTAAAGTGAACTCAGTTTGAGAAATAATATTCTGAGACAATCGCTGCTCTTTGAAGAATAATATGCAGTGCTCAATAGAAAACATCTTCCTGAATTCAGTTGCTGGTTAAAATCTATTGAAATTTTTTGTTTGTTTGTTTGTTTGTTTGTTTGTTTCTATTTCACTGCTTAGTTCCACAGCTCTCTGAAGAAAATCTGGCTGGATTCTGGTGTTATAGAACAAGAACCCATTAGTTTCAGGCCATTTAGCAGGAAACCTCTATCAAAATTTCAGCGTTTTGTCTTATTTTTTCCTACTTTGGACTATTGCTAACTAGCTTACAAGAGTTGATGTTACTTTTAGCCATCTTCATCATCATCTCTTTAAAGCTGAGCAGCTTCACCTGTCACTTAAAATTTAATTCTTATCCATGGGCTTTGGTGTGTGGGAGAGATTGCATACTGCAATCAATTGAAGTAAACTCAATTCATTGCATAAGCCTGATTTTCATGATGTCAGATGTTTTGGTTAGATTGTAGCTTCACATAGGCTGTCATACCAAAAAAACCTACCTGTAAACAGCTCCCCAGTTTCTTCAAGCTAACCAGAGATGCCATTCAAAATACTGTGAATTTATCACACATCAATTAGGGTTACTAAATTAAGGAAATGAGATGTATATATTTTTCTTAATGTAATAAAACGGAAAGTATCTCTGAATTGATTTAATTAATTTCCTTATTAACTACATTATTAAGAAACAGATACATAAAGACTATTTAATAAATGACACGAATTAACACTCAGATGGAAAACAAGAAAATAAATCTCATTTCAAAATATTAGTACAAAATCAATTCAATTCTGACTAGTTAAGCTGCACCTGAGATAAACATTTATTTTTCAAAAAACTTTTATGCAATTAATTTAATCCACAGTTCAAACACTTGATAAATCACTGTGACATGATTTAGGTAAAGAATTTGTAACTTGGCCATACTGTAGCAGAGCAGTTATGGAATTTGCAACGTTGGTAAGAGTCAAGTTTACTTTCCAAATAAAAATAGTTTATTTCAATTCACACAGAAAAAGGTATTTGCTTACAAACTAGTATCAATTCTGAAATCACTTCTATCCCTAATATCAGAATACTGCTGTTTAAACAGTTCAGTATTTTAAGGGTTTGTTGTTCCTTCCATGAGTATACTAAGCTTCTAAAATGCTTTTAACACCAAGACTGTTAACAACTTACCTCATCTAAACTTAAACAGAGGCTTCTGTTGTTATTGCTGCAGCTTTACTCAGTGATAATAAAAATGGAAATAAAATAAAAATATATGCAGGTTTTTGCCCTCTGTATATTCTTCTTTCTCTGTATACAGTCTTCCCTCTTATAACAGAAAGCATGAAGCAAGCCATACATCACGTTATGAACAGTGAAGCCTCTTTGCAATTTTGATGACATTTCAATGTCTTCACAGCATGGGAGAACTCCAGTTACAGTTGTCTGCATTTTCTTTCAAGGGTGAACTGGCCTAAGGAGACTCATTATCCCATAGCCTCCCAAAGCTGATTCTTATTTATGGAACAGTGGTATACATCAAACACATATGCCATCTTTTTAAATTTAGCAGCTCTTGTTGGTGTGGATTGGATCATTGATTCAGTTTACTACATTTTAGTAATCTGATTTCCCTTTCTGACACGACTTTTTAAGTTCATTCTAAGAATCTGTGCTAGAACTTGCTTCTTGAACTTTCTGAGATGTCATCTCTTTTCTTCAGCCATGTTATCTTTAGCCACAGGTAAAGATTTTGGTGAAGAATTTGGTGAGGTCCTGGGTATCCTCTTGTTCCTTAAGATTACCATCTTTCCTGCAGCAAAAGCTAGCTCTGCCTTCACAAAGTTGTAAAAAATGTATGTTTCTAAGTTATTTCAGAACTCTGGTAGCCAAAGCAAGAATTAGTGCTTAAAGATCTATAGGTAGAAAAGTTGAAGTTACCTGTATAAAACGTATTGAATTCTCAGATCCATCAGAAAAACAAACAAAATAGGAAACTGTCATTAAATAGAGTAAGAGTAATTGTGGTTCATAATATTCCTAACACACAACTCTTAGGCAGCAACATGATTTCTTTTCCTGTATGATAATATACTCTTTTGTCATGCAGATAGGTGTCTGACCTATTTCTCAGAAAAAAATAGTTAAATATCTGGGATTTTTCAAATGTAATGCTTTCTACTTTTTTTTACCTGCTGAACAGACTTTGACTTTCAGATTTGGATCACACTTTTCTACTGAACTATCAAGTTATGATTAGGTGAAACATGCATAGACAGTTCGGTCGCTTGTGAAAACAGAAATGGATGAAAACTTTAGCTAACTTTTCCAAGAGTATCCAGTAATAGCTCATACTGTGATTTTCAGGTAGTGATTTCTTATTAGAGAAGTGTTCTGGGATCTGATGCTTAGATCTTTTTGGACACACCAGCCTTTCTTCACAGCCTTTCAAGACTACATACACTCCTGATTATTTATCCAGATCTCATTTTTGGTAGGTATAATAATAAATATTCACACTAATCTTCATAATCATTTTTTTTAATCACTCACCATGGCATCCTTCTCTTTTCTGTCTAGACCCGAATATAGCTTGGAATTCAATGAGTAAAATTTATCTTTGCAGGATTCTTAGATGTTAATGAACATGGCATTTCACTTCCATCCAAATTTTTCATCCATGAACTTAACAGGCTCAGTTTTAAAACAAATTAGGAAATGTCCCCAGCAGCTCTTTACAAACTTTTTCAGAACCTTACTGTTTTCAGGAATAGAATTTTTCTGATTTTTACCAACACATGTTAATGGACAATTGATAATCTTTCGGTTCTGGTTTTGTGATAACACACTAGTTTAACATCTTATTCCCACCTGATAGTATATAGGCAGTAATTAAGTTCTCTTTACAAACTGCTTGAGTGCAGCTATGAAAAAGTTTAGTGAGGTAGTTTCATCTTTGACCTATTAGAGAAGTCACCACCTGTCACTGGTGTTTCAGCTATTTGGAATATTTCTTGCTAGAGTATCTACAGCCACCTCAGAAACAGGGAGTGTCTGATCAATTTGAGATTAGTGTCATATTTTCAAAGGAGTTATTATGAATTGTCTGGTTTTGCAATGGCTGGCATTTGCAGCTTGGAGTGGATATGTTTGACCTGGATAATGACAGGTACTGAGTAAATGACAAATAAATAATAAAGATGGCGGCTGACCCAAGCAGAACTCTTCCTTCAATCAGGTGGCTGAGGATATGCCATGGTGCTTTGATGGTAACTGTCAGATTTATAGTGCCTCTCCTATTTGTAGATTTCTGTGACTGGGTTAGATCTTATGTTGCAGTCAATTGAAATCAGCTCTGTTTATTGCGTTAGACTAATTTTAATGCCTTAAAAATAATTTTGAATACATATGATACATACTGCCTCACAGGCACATAAAAAATGTCAGGCAGCAGATGACACCATGCTGACATTTGAAGACATCTGCAGAAAACCAAAGAAGAAATCTATATCCAGAAGTGAAATAGCTTTCTTTTCCTTGGTAAAACTGAGTTTGAGGGAAAGAGGAGAGGAGGGAGGGGAAAGGATCAAATTGAGTTTCAAGGATCAAACTGAGTTCAGGGCAGATGCTGGAGAGGCAACAATGTTTCATTTGGCACTAGGTGCACAGAAATGACAAGCAAACACAGAAACTCTTGTTTAACTCTCAATCAGTGCGCTGTTTATTCATGATTCGACTGTGCGACCTTCCAGAAGGCTGCAATCTGTGAGGTTTAACACTGCTGCTCATCAGCTTATAATAGTGAACTGACTCAATGTGAGAAGAGAACAGTACACAGAAACAAGTCAAGATTACTGAACTTATCTTAAGTCAAGAATGAGGGAAAAAGAATTTGGTAAAACACAATATTTTACAATTCTGAAAGGATTTGGACATTGAAGTTCAATCTCCAGTATTATAATTCCATTGGCTAAAAAGGTGAAGAACACAGAACAAATTAACATTGTTTTGCAAGGGACATTTGTAGCATTAGCCATCATATCTTGCTGTTTTTAAGAAACAATGGAGGTAATGTCAGAATTATTGCTCAAATCAAACTCAGGCAATTGCTAAAAGTAACCTATTTCTATGGAAATAGAGAAATATTCTTCTCATATTTCCACTAGCAAAAGTTTGTGGTTTTGAATAGATATGCTATATGATAGAATCTGAAAGATTACAATGAATACCAGGTACTTAGAACACACGGTAACTCTCTGTTGGCAGTTTTTAACATTCCAATGACCACACTCCTTATCTAGAAAGGAACTTTTTCAAAGAAATAAAATGTTCTGAAAGTAATTATTGAGAAAAACAGCAGCTATGAATTAGAAAGGATTTGAGGGCTACTGGAAGTTATGTTAATAAACAGTTTCCAATTTCACTTACTTTCTAAAGACAACTTGAAAAATAGATTCAAGAATCAAGTACAGAGAGACCTTGAGAAGTGTGAGATTGGATTTTTTCTCACCTGGATCTCTGTACAAAAGGAAAGTAGGGCATATTTTTTGTGAAGTACAGGATAAAGTCAACATAGGTAATGGTAGCATTCCTGGGGTTAGGTCAGAAAATGCTTATACAGAGGGAAAGTCTTGAATGGATCTGGGTATTAAGTCAACCCAAAGACTGCCTGGAAACACTTTTCAGAAATTAAAGTACAACTCAACATGAAACCTGGTGTTTTGCCCGTGTTTAAACATGTACAAATGTTAGTTAATGCATGCTTTGAATTAACACAAATAATGTTCAAAAATGAATAGAAATTAGAATAAACCAAGAAAAAACATGAAGTAAAAGGAAATATGTAAGAATTCATGAGCTGATGAAAAGAGACTTTGTACTCGCAAATGAGCATATATAATACAAACATACAGTAAGAGAATTAAAGAAGAAAATATGAAACATAGCAATATCTGAATTTTCTACATGATATAATGTTCTCTTTGGCCAGTAACAAATTGAAAGAAACTGGAACAACAGCCTTAGTGTGTTCACTGAAAGGATTTCAGCAGAAAATACAATTTCAAATAAGATCTGAATCAACAGGACTGTACGGATCTGCAGCATGGTGCCAGTTTCACTGGTAAGCAGATCTTGAGTGTCAGGTACAACTCTGAAATCCTTTACTTCCTCCATCCTCAAAACACCACACCACCTCACTCACTCCGAAGAAAGTGTGTGGAGATACAGCCCTGTCCTGAACCCAGCCCTCATCGTTTATCTTCTAGCTAAGAAACACTGCAGTGAGTTTAATCCTAACCATAACCTTATCCCTACCAGACTGAAAAGTATGCTGATCCTTTCTACTTCCAAAAGAGTGCTGGGCACTGGCTCTGAGAGACACTGATGCAATTTTCACTCTGAAGACTCACATTTGGTTAAGTACAACCTAGTCCTTTTTCTCTAATTAAGAGACAAGGTATTTCTAGCCGCGAGAGACAAAAACAGCTACCCAGATTATGGCAGAATCAAGACTTTTACATTTTAATTAGAAGCTGTATGTTTCCTATTTGAAGTGGAAATGTAAGTCTGTAATTTGGAAAAAGTGAAATTTTAAAGGAAAGGATAAGGTAGGAGTTGCCAGTAAATGTGAAGCTGTAATTAAATTTTAAAATAAAACAATCTTGTTAAGGTGCAAGAGAGAAAGCATCTGTAAAAAAAAAAAAAAAAAAAAGAGTTAAAGGAGAAAAATGTCAATGTTCTGCTGTGTGTAAAGTAATGGAATGACAGTTTTGGGAAGCATCCTTCTTTCTATTCAAAGGGTCTTCTCTAAACTCAGGAGGTCTCTGCTTCAGCCTTCTCCAAACCTGCAGCCACAGTTTTGGATTCCAATAGATATAAAGCACACATATAAACAGTGCAATTCAGATTGGCCAAAATCTTCATAGGAGCATCTGTAATGGTAATGAGAGTGGCTCAGCTGCTCCAGCTGAAGCTTTCATCCTATTTATTCACTGCAATGTGCTGTGTGACTGTAATGAAGGGTAGAGTGATTGCTCTTGTCTCCAGGCAGTTTGTGCAGCACAGAGAACTGTGCTGTTTTATGAGTGTGTCCTGTCTTTGAAAGGACTTGGAGCCCAGTGCTGTGAACTTGACGCATCCTGGGAAGAGGTCAGAAGGGTAGGACTTGCTGTGCACGTGTACGCAGTGTCCAGGATGCTGTGAATTCATACTGTCTTTTGGAAACGATGGTGCTGTATAGGATAAGCTCTGATAGAGAAAGACTTTCTTTCTCATACTGTGCCTAGCATGGGAAAGTGAGTTTTTAAATCCATTCAATCTCCATTGGCTTCATCTAGAGTATCATCACATAAACTGTTGGAATTATATGTAATGCAGAGAACTGTTCCAGTAGATCACAACTGCAGGCTTCAAACTGATTATATACAGGTCATCTGCAGCTCCTCATCAATAATTCCCTGCTATTAACACAAGCAAGTAAAAGGTTTCATTGCCCTAATACAAATGAAGCATTAAATATACCTATACTAACACACAACGCTTTTTTATTATAGATCTGTTAAGTGCTTAGAAGGAAGAATCGTTACATTTTTACAGATGGAGAAACTAGCTACCAGGGAAAGTAACTTGCCTGAAGCAAAACAGAACGTCAGAAGAAGATCAGAAAAGAAATATAATGCAGGAATTCAAAATCCTCACTCAAGTCAAATACTTTTATGGGGAAATTTTACTAAACATTCAGCAAACATTATACAGATTTATTCATTCAAAGTGTCTGCAGTCCAAACAGTGTTGCACGGAGTAAGTACACCTAAAAGCAGAGAGGAAAGTTGTTTGCAAATAAGCCAGGGTGGTTTTATCATGCCAGATGAATAAAAACTGTAAAAAAAACTTCCTATATGTGTATCACAAGTGCACAACTGTGTGAGAGACTTGAGGAGGCTGGTTTTAAAATGAATAAGGAGTAGACTTTTCAAAAGTAATCATATGAAGACCAAGTATCCTTTTGTGTAATTTCACTGATTACAACCTCTTAACATAACAGCTCTGCTTTATGCCTGAAGGAAATAAACTTTCAGTGTTACATAATGTCTTTACCTGGTAAAGTAGCTTGTAGCTTGGAGGTCTGAATCCTGAGGACGGAGGTTATCATACACATATTTCAGATCCTGAATCCTGTTCAGCTCAGGCAATCCTGCATGTAGCATCTTTACAAGAAAAAAAGTACCATTACTCTGTTGTACTGCATAAAATAAATTTAAATTAAATGAGACTAACTAAGGAAAGGAAGGATTTACACAGGAAGGACTTCTAAAACACAAGGTTTTGCTGATCTTTAAAGTTGTTTCGAAGCTACAGGAATGCCTGGATCACTAAGGTGAATAAATTGCATTGTAAATCTTCACACTGAGATACCAGAAGGAGTCACTGATCAAAATCACCAGTCTATTTTAGCAATTTATTTTCTCTTCAGATAGGATAATCTCAATATATGCATTACTAATCTTCCTTCATAGCCTTTTAATGATGTTAAAGGGAAGGCAACAAAACGGTGAGCAAAACCAGCCACCTGAATAGAAACCACATTCCTTTCTGCTCACAATATTATCCGAATCCTAACACAATTTAGTGCAACATCACCTTCTCATCTATAATTACTGCTTCCATTATCACGAACGTAGACTCCTCCTGTAAAAGAATTGTATATTCCATAGATGACCTTTCAAGTCAAGGGAGGAGAAAAGTTTCCTTAAACATTGACTCATAACAGGAGCCTTGACCTTGGTATTCAGAACTGCCCTCTGAAGAAGCGCATCATTCCCTGTGCATGATGAATGAAGTTGTTCTAGTTAGTTGGCCAGGTTTGGTTCAGAAGATAAATAATCCAAATATTTCCCTTGCAAAGTTGCAACACAATCAGTAGTGTAGACAACTGAGTGCATTCAATTGCCCATACATCTCCCTCCATGCATTGTAAAATGTCAACAACTAAAATCATTTTGACTCAATTCAAAACCAACTTATTTTTCTCAACGATTGCAGTAAGTAGAGAATGATGGTTTTTTTTTGTGTGGTAGAGAAAAAAAAATCACTTCTTCACATTGTACAGAAGGAAATGTATGTGAATTTGCAGTCCGTGCTGTGCATTCTTGATATTTATGTCTGATGTGGGTAGAAAATCCCACTGAGTTTTTTGGCTAACAGCAAAGACAAAAGGGAACATTGCTTTTATTTTAAGGTTTGGTGGAGACAAATAGAGGAAAGAGAAAAAGGATTTTTGGGGTCCTTTTCCTTATTCCTTCTAATCTTCTCAAATTTTAAAATCAAATTTCAATACTCTGTACATATTCCTTTTTTTGCCATTATGAGAAAAATCTTGCTTTCTATCAGGTCCAGCCAATAATATCACTTGACACCTAGCTTACTGTCTCACTGATCAGCAAGGAGCAGAATGCTCAATGAAGTAAACATAAGCAGCTTATTTTCTTGACTAGGAAAAACTTGGTAAGTGAATTAAGAACAGGGACAATAGCAACATTCAGCATTTAGGGAAACATGACCTCCAGCTCACTTATAAAAGATAACTTCTGTCTGCTTTTAAAATTAAGAGTTGTTGCATAGACAAATTAAGCTTCTTGCATTGCATTAGAAAGGGGAATAATTCCAGATAAGAATATAATCAGAATGATCTTTAGCCATCTGCTAAAGCAAGAAATGTCTTCAGCTGGACAGTATCTACATAGTGTTTTACTGGCTGCTTTATCCTTGCTCCACATGACATATCTTGTTTCCATTCCCTTATTGGAAGAGACTTCTGAAAACTGGCTAGTGATACTAGACACTAATTAGACAAGGTATAGAATAACTGTTCAGAAAACAACTACTGGATGCTTAGGGAAACTAAAATGTCACCAGATGCCTAAGTTTAAGTGTGTGCAATGATCCCCCTCACTTGGTCACATATATATCTTCACCTGACATATATATTTGATCTTCTCAGGCCTTCATAGCCACTGAGAGGAGCTGCCTATGCTTTGTTTGGGCCTGAATTCAGAGCTGATGTGTGAATCTTAGCTGACCATCCCATTAAAAATGAATAGCCTTGGTACACACTTCCCACAAGCAGATCTCCAATACAAGGATGTTTCCTGATCTTCTCTTCCCAAACGATATTTCTGAATTGTATGAAACTGCAATGTCTTGTTTGGAGACAGGAGTCTCAAGACCTAGTTCTGCTCTGTCTACGCACTGTCTCCTGTATTACAGTATTAGCTTTATCTATTTCTAGATCCAGCAAGTGGATCAATTAATGTCTAGTGTCACCTCTAAGCCTCTTTTAATAATTCTATACTGATAAGGGTGGTGAGGCTCTGGAACAGGTTGCCCCGACATGCTGATGCCCTGTCCTTCGAGCTCTGAGCAACCTGATCTAGCTATGGGAGTCCCTGCACACTGGATGGGGGTTGGACAAATAACTTTTAAAGGTCCATTCCATCTCAAACAATTCTATAATTCTATGAATCTGATTCTATGACTTTTACTTCTCCTCAGAGATCAGGAGAGACTAAAGAAGATGCAACATGCCCTGACTACAGAGAAACCTAAGTTTTCTTCAGGGAAAGTTAGCTAGTTATTTCAGAGCTCCTGCTGGGAACATTTTCTTTCTATTATCCCAGAGTAATCTAACAGCAACATCTCTGCAGATTGCAGAAGGGACTGACTGCATTGAAGACCAGGAGGTGGGCAGATCACATAGTTGTATTTGCAGACTGCAGTCTTAGGCAATCTGCCCAGAAATGCAAACGGCTGTAGATGAGAGGGAATGGGTGCTCCTGAGTTTTCCCTACACTCTTTCACTCTGACTTACACAGTATTTTCCAGATCTGCTTTCTACAGTGCTTACAGCTAATGTGGTTGCTAGATATTTGGGAAGAAGGAGTGTTAAGCATTTTGGGGCAATCTCTCCTACTCGGTAGAGGGCAATCACACAAGTACTGCATGAGAATCCATGAACAAAGCAGATCAATGATGAAATTCCTGCTGTTTCTCCCCACTCTGTTGCAGAAATTGGAGACGATAGAACTGTGTTAGGAGAGCAAAATCTCAGCTATGCCCCAGTCTCACTAAGGATTCCATTCATAACCTTGAATAGAATTCCTCATGCACAAGCCAGTTACCTAGGTTTTGCATTAGAGCCTAGTCATAACTTCTGGATTAATATTCTCAGTAAGCATCTAAACAAATATTAATTAATTCAATATTTTAATTCTACCTGTGAGAGGGGAAAATGATTAACCTTTCATACACAAGTAAATGGCAACATAAAGAAGTTATGGTATCTGATGCAGCATGTTAATCAGTACGAATTCTTAAGGAAAAAAAAATACATAAAGATCTTAAATATCTATACAAAAAAGATTTTAATATCTGTTTTAGTATGGGTTATTCTCTTTCCTTCTTGTATTTGCCATCCTAAGAAGGGAGTATGGAACTGTGCATAAAACCATTTCAGTGGCATCACTGTTAGCTTCAGTTCTGCTAGATATTCTTACATCAGCCAGTTAGTAAAACATTTACTATTTTGTCTCATTGTAACCATGAACAAGATTATTAAACAATTGCCTGAAAACCTCAAAAAAAAAAAAAAAAAAAAAAAAAAAAAGGCTGATATTTCTGAATCTTAAATCTGTACCCAGGTTCTTTCAGAGTTTTCTAGTATTTTGTAAAAAGGAATGCATTAGAAGAAGGAAAGTAGGAGAAGGGAAAGAAAGCCAGGAAGTTTAGCTTTTCTTTTCTCAGAAATTAGCACATGAAATCACATAGTTTCTTTTCTTAGGAAATGCCAGCACTAACATTTTCTGAGAGCAGCTGATACTGCTTCAGCTCATGCTGCTACAGGAGGCAGCAGAGAAGTATTAAAAGGGAAGAAGACACCAGAGGAAACTGATTTTTTGTTTCATCCTCAAACTTCTTACCATCTCCAGAAGGTTCAAGAGTAACTGGCTGTGTTTCCTGACTATATTATATGCTCGACAACAAAGCTCCACAAACTCTTGAAAACATTGTGGGTTTTTTCCACCTTCTGTGATGAAATACTCCATCTCTGATGTGAAGATGAAGGGAGCTCGGTCCCTTGAAAAGAGAACAATTACATAGGAAATTTCACTTAAAACAGCTAATCATGCAAGGCATTTAATACTTGTAACTCTTTATTCACTCTTGTTTTTCCAGTATTACTCCCTCACTATTTCACCTCCTCTTTCTTCAGGTGTAGACAGGTCTATTGCTCTCTCTGGTATCCCTGTCTAATTAGGGCAGAGACAGCAAGAGCTTCCTAGTAAGAAAGACAACAACTTAAAAGTTTGGAGCATACTTATTTTTTCTTAGGTGCTTCTTTTTTTTTTTTTTTAATTTATTCATTTATTTACATATTTTTAAGTCTCATTGCTTCACTTTCTTGACTACTGTCTGAAAGTGAATCTGGAAACATGTTCTCTCCAAGTGTTGAAATTCTTAAAGGTTGTTCTCAAACAGGATGGGATATAAATATCAATTCCCTACTTGGCAAGAAGGGTATTTAAAAAAAAAAAAGATACAAAGCCAAAATCCAAAACCAACAAAAATATATAACATATGATGCTATCTTTAAATATACACCATTCTGAAGGGACTTGAGTTACAGCAGAACAAACTCAAATGCATTCTCTTTTTTTTTGTACATTTACTCTATATTCACCCTAGAGTAAATGAGGTGCAGAATCTGAAACTGTCTTGTCTTTTTTCTTACCACTAGCAATGTTTGTGACTATGACATACTATTGAAGTAAAAAGCCTATTAGCCAGGCTTCTGCTAACAATCCTAATATATTATAGTTTCAGAAAAGACTGATATACTGCATCCTAGCACAGATAAAAACTACTGCAGCGATTTTCTTACCACAACTGTGCATATAGATGTATGAAAAAAGATTAGAGGTCTATATCCCAAGGGAATACATGCAATGAACTTGTCTTTAAATCAAAATAAACTTGAGTTAAGGAAATATTGGAATTTGAATACAGAAACAGAGTTCAAAATGTTTGTTTCTTGCTAACTATGAGCTGAGTCTATTCTGCTTAATGGTTCGTTCCTAATAGAGACAAAGAATCTTTCCTAAATTTCCTCATTTTCCTACAAAAATGTTTGCTTTGTGTTATTGTAGAAAGTTCAGGTGCATGAGATTCTAGGCTGCAGCTAGAAGAGTCAGTTAGAAGAAATGCTCAGGTGACCTTCCCTTTCTTATTTCTGGATTTTTTTTCGGTTGTTTACATATAAGACAACTTTGAAAACAGACCTCCTAAAAGTGCTTTCCATCGCAAAGCAGTCTAGCTCATCATTTGAATATTACTCCATTTCAGTTCATTAGTATTAAGAAACACAAAGATTCATTATTTATTTTCATTCTTACTTGCCCACATTTTTGAATACTGTAAGAGGTGAGTTCATAGTGTGACAGTTACACTCTGTAAGACTGTTTTGTGTGATTTTGTTCTGTAGCTCTCAAAGAATTACAAAATTGATTCTATTACTGATTTTAGAAAGCATGATTTTCCCAGAACCCCACATTTTCCCAGATGTTTTGAAAACAAATCTCAGTTTCTTATTTGTGGTCTTTGGGCTAAAATATCCCAAACCAAAACTACTGCTCTAAATCAATTCTGTGATTCTGTGAAACGTTCAATAATCATGTTCAGAATTTATATGTGATTCTTGCTGTCCAACTGCATCAAGAGACACAATTACACTATGAAGTCATAGCCCTTTCTGAGCTAGTCCAAGTATCCTGCATTAATCTACTCAAGCTGAAAAGAGACAGTGCAATCAGAAATTACTGGAAGAAATATGGTCTTTAACATTGTTGGGTTGGGCTGTTGGCCAACTTCCCAATAATGCAATGACTGCAACATTAGTCAATTTCCTTTGCATTATTACTAAAAGATCTATTTGAACACATAACTGATATGTTAGTATTTATATTATTTACAGATTAATTTTACTTGTGAGATCATTTTAAACGTTTTACAATGCTGTAAATTTCTTTAGTATTAAGACATCTGCTTCTAAGGTGATAGGCCTGTCCTCCTATATTAACCTGCAAAATATGATACAGAAATTTGCTTTCCATATTAGAGAAATTAAGCCTGATTTTTCTCAAGGCCTTGTGATATAAGAGCCTCTCCCATAAGGTAACCCCTGCAATAAGTCAGACACTGAAGCTCAGTGCCTGCATGTCTCTAAGTAAGTTGTCTGCTCAGATAGGCAGCACTTTGCGATTGAAATTAAAACCATAAAAACAGTTTAGTACTGGAGACAAGATCCACTAGAAGGAACAAAACAGTCATTTCTCATGATAATATTTAAAAGCAAAGTTGCAGTGGGAAGAGATGTTTACTCACTGAACATTAACAATTATGAAAATACAATCAACAGGCTGAATGTCTGTGTAAAGAGGCAGAATGTTCTTTGCTGTTTTCACAGACTCTGGAATATAAAATTATGAAAAGGAGTACTCTAAAAATTACTCCAGAAAAATTGCAAACAGTCAAGTACAAGTCACTATCCATTCTATCCATTTTGCATAGGAAAATTTACATCAGCAAACAGTAAAGGCTGCTTTACCTTCCATAAAAAAAAGCAATGGCTGCCCTGTTTTTGCATGAATAGTCTAATTTATCACAGATACACATGCAGATGAACCTCATGCAGCTGTACAGTCTGTGTTTCTATGTTTAACCCATCTCTAACCAACATTCTTCTTTATGGTTTATAGTTTAGATGGTATTGCAGGTGGCACTTATTGAGAAGATTCACAAAGCAACCGAAAGTTTGATAATAATAACTATAAAAGTAATCACTCATTTGGACATATATCTACTAAATAATTTGTTCATATGAAATTACCTAAAAGATCTAAACATGAAATACTTTATACCCCAAAACATACTCCAGATTACAACTAACCCCTATAACACCTTACATCCACAGGATGCTCAGAAACAATGACTCTGTACTACAGCCAATGGGACAATAGCCCTTTGGCATAAAATTTGTATCTAATATAATTTTGTATTTCTGTGAAAGTAATGAAAGGGTTGGCTTAAGTTTAACAAAAAAAAAGAAAAAAAAAAGGCCTTCCAGAGAGAATTAGTATGATTTGAGGTATACTTCAGATGTACAGTGTATAATATCTTCAAGATGATTTAATCAGTCATATCTTTCTCTCTTTTCTCCCCCTCCCTCTGCTAAAGACCTAAACAAGATAAATGAGTCAAAAGAAGCAACATCTCAATTTATGACAGAGCCAGATTGTAGGTCTAGCAGGTCTAGACATTAAAGAGCTTTAATTTACTACAGCTATGACTAAAGAGTTTACGCAAGTCATTCAGGGAAAAGTAAGGTTAGTTTTATGTTTTGCTTGATTGTTTTTCTTTTTTTTCCCCCTTATGTACTGCTTTCAGAGATTTAAGATTTTCATGGGAATGTGCTTTATGGTTCCTCTGGAGATGAAGAATGTTTGGATAATATGTCATGAGAGAGAGAAAAGAAAGGAAACCTCAAGTAACAGAAGAGATCACTGTGAAAAAACAAACTTAGTTTGGGGTGATGGGAAAACTTACTGCGACTTCACTATAGGCTAGAAATATGTTGTATTCTTAGAAGATCAGCAAGATCATCAGGATTTATTATGAAACAGTAGATGTAACCCAATTAATGAAGCTCATAGGATAAACAATGGCTTCCCTATTATGAATCTTATGGTGCATGACATTTAAGAAAGATACATTGACTTCATTTAATATTAAGTAGCAAAAGCATATGAGATAACCAACAACAAATGACCTATGCTCCAATCCAATCCAAACTTTCTATTAGTGACGTTATTGTTGTTTAAAACACAGTAAAACAATGAGATCAAAACAGATGAGTTCTTGTCATTACACAGACTACACAAACAGTATGAGAAACCATACACAACTGTTTGCAGCTTAAAAATCAGCTGCTCAGTAGCATATACCACATATATTCTCTGTCTACTTTAAAACTTCATAGGCTGAATCAAGAGAGATTTATAGCATTAAGCACAACTATGTGGAATTTTGATGTATCCATTAGAATAAGAGGAGCTTTTAGAGAATGATCCCTGACATCTTCTGCTCTGCAGCAAAAGCTGAAAACTTGTGAAAGAAAACATACACACACAATGAATAAGATTGCTTATTTCTCTAAGCTAAATGAAGATACCTAATCACAGTAGTTGTACACATACATACATGTATATATATATATATTTGTAAACATGGAAAAAACAAGAGTAAAATTGTCCCTTGTTTATATTACAGAATGAAAAAGTAAGCAACTGCACAGCACAATTTATCCTCAGCAAGCTTCAGCAAGCATACAGAGAGTCATAAAAAATATGCCTGGAAGGGTGACCATAAGAGATACTTGATTTCCTGCTCACCAGGACAAGATCAACCATAAACATGCTTCTGAGATGCTTGTTTATCTTATTCTAAAAGACAGAGTTCTACAATCTCCCGATCAGATTTCTGTTCCTCACAGAATTTTTCTCTTAATGCCTAGTCTAACCTTGCTGCACTTTAATCCCATTAATTCTTGCTCTTTCCTAAGGGAACATGAAGCTCTTGTTTTCTTAACAGCAGCCTCTAACGTATTCACAGATTTTTATTATGCCTGTCTTCAGTCTTCTGTAGAGAATTGTTTCATCCTTTTCTCATATGTCTTGTTTTTCAGTTGTCTGATCATTTTAATTACATTTGTCTGGACTCCTTGTAATTGGACCATATCTTTTTGAAAGTAAAGAGTTGAAAGTATTCCAGTTTTACCAGTGTCACATGAAGCAATATGGTTACTTCACATTTCATGCTTTACAATTCAATATTCTATCATCGATTCTTATCTGACTTTGCATAACTCTAAGACACATTTCTGAAAAACTATCTATTGCTGCTAACTCCAACTTTCAGCATGGTCAAGAGATCTTATATAGGTATCTCCTCAACAGTCAACAACTTTATTCTCTATCCCAGCATACTAGTTAGTAAAGAAAATACTGCAAGATGTCAATCACCTCACAAACTTTACAGAATCATAGAATCATAGAATGGCCTGGGTTGAAAAGGACCACAATTATCATCTAGTTTCAACCCCTCTGCCACAGGCAGGGTCTCCAACCACCAGACCAGGCTGCCCAGAGCCACATCCACCTTGGCTTTGAGTGCCTCCAGGGATGGGGCATCCACAACCTCCTTGGGCAACCTGTTCCAGTGTGTCACCACCCTCTGAGTGAAAAACTTCCTCCTGATATCTAACCTAAACCTCCCGTCTCAGTCTAAAACCATTTCCCCATATTCTATCACTATCCACCCTCATAAACAATATTGGAAGGCCACAATGAAGTCTCTCTGAAGCCTTCTCTTCTCTAAGCTAACCAAGCCCAGTTCCCTCAACTTTTCTTCATAGGAGAGGAGCCCTCTGATCATCTTAGCGGCCCTCCTCTGGACTCATTCCAAGAACTGTCTGTCTTTCTTGTGGTGGGGGCTCCAGGCCTGGATGCAGTAGATGGTATCTTACTTAGTGTATGTGGTGTATTTTGGTATTTTACTTGGTGTAACCTTTCATCTTGAATATGAAACACAGGCAGATAGTTTCCATGACTGGTTGTTAAAACAGTTCTGCACTTCTAATAAAACATATACTTCCATTGCGGAGCATGACAGCAGTTTTCCCATCGACTTCAGTTATGGTTGCTACCACTTACAGTATCACTGGCTTGTTTTGAAAATCTATATTCAGATCTGTTTAGAAAACTTTTCTAGTTTCTATTTATTTTACTGAAGAAATACTGCAATCTGTTCCACAGATAGGTGTCTGCTCCTGAAAAGAGTAAAAAAAAAAGCTCTTGCTGAGACTTTATTTCTCAGATCATCAAAAACTGACTCATAACATCCATGTCTAAACAAAATGACAGTCTAAATTTTAATTGCCAAAGTAAATATAATACTTTAGAATGGAATAGAAGAGATAAGTGAGTTAGCATGTTTTAAACAGTTCCATACCCTGTCCCCTCAAAAAAAAAAAACAACCCCAACACATCACCACCACAGAAAAAAAAAAGCAAAAACAAAACTCACCACAAAACCATAAAACAGAATGTATTTTTCCTGAGAGATTTACCCTGAATTTTGTTTTTGATAGATTTTATTTCCAGTAACACACAGACAGAGACTCACTTGGCTCAACGGGAACTCATGACTAAGCTTCAAGGCAAAATATTTATATAGGGGGTGGAAGCAAGGACAGAAATACAGAATCTCTACCTGGGCATGCAGAAATGGTGTTTGGAAAACTAAAGCTCAAGTAGAATTAAAACTGAAAGTGAACGTGAAGGGAAAGAAGAAAAACTGATACGTCAGTAGCAAAATAATGAACAGGCTGAGGGAATTAAGCTTGTTTACCTAGGGAAAGAGAAGGTTTTCAGGAGAGCAAATAGCAATATTTTGATGTCTGTAGGAGGCTATGAAAAGAATGGAGTCAGGCAAGAATGAGGGACAAAGGTCTTAAATTGAAACAGCTGAGGTTCTGACTGACAATAATGGAAAAAAAGAACTCCTCACTATGAGGATAATTAAATATTGAAACAGGTTGCCTGGAGAGATTGTCGTAGCAGGTTTTCAGGATTCAACTGGATAAGACTGTAGGTAAATAGGACTGAATTCAGTGTCTGAGCATTTTTAACTCCTGGGCTTAGTTCCATCAGAAGAGGGGTGGCCAGCAGAGACAGGGAGGTGATTGTCCCTCTCTACTCTGCTCTTGTGAGGCCCCATCTGGAGTACTGTGTCCAGGTCTGGAGCCCCAGTACAAGAAAGACAGAGAGAGAGTCCAGAGGAGGGCCACAGAAATGATCAGGGGGCTGGAACAACTCCTTATGAAGATGGACTGGGGGAGCTGGGCTCGTTCAGCCTGGAGAAAAGAAGGCTGCGGGGTGACCTCATTGCAGCCTTTTAATACCTAAAGCGAGCCTACAAACAGGAGGGGAATCAACTCTTTGGAAGAGTTGATAACTGCAGGACAAGGGGAAATGGTTTTAAGTTGAGGGAGGGGAGATTTAGGTTGGATGTCAGGGGAAAGTTCTTTCAGAGAGAGTGGTGAGGTGCTGGAACGGGCTGCCCAGAGGGCTGTGGATGCCCTGTCCCTGGAGGTGTTCAAGGCCAGGTTGGATGGGGCCCTGGGCAGCCTGGTTGTAAATGGTGAGGTTGGTGGCCCTGCCCAGGGGGATTGGAGATTCATGATTCTTGATGTTCCTTCCAACCTGGGCCATTCTGATTCTGTGATTTTTGACCTACATTGTTCAACCAAATCACTAAAAATCTATAATGACAAGAAAGTTTTAACTCTATTTTCTTCTATTTCTACTAGTTTTCGAGATATCTACTAGATTAAAAGTTCTACCTGCAAATTTGAAACCAGCCTTTTGAGTATAGTTTCACTCATCTCATTTTTATATGATTATCTATTTTTAGAGGCAGAAACATCAATGTACAATTCTTAGTCAATTGAGGACAGCTCTTATACCACTATGACCTTATTTATTCACTACATTTCTTCTTCTTAATATCAACTTCGGTATTATTTTTGTTTTTGATTATTAGAATCTAAATGTGAGCTTGCCAGTAAAATCACTGTATTAGACATATCTGCTATTTTGATCAGTAGTAAATGTAAGATTTCACACACTGAATTGGCCTATTCTAGAAGATTTATCTGTGTTTGTAAGTAATTGAATTGGTTACATGGAGATTTAATCATGCTTAACTGATGCAGTGGAAAACAAGCTGTAATCCTTGCTAAAAGTAAGGGCTCTGATTTATCACTGTTAACATCCGTTTCCCAATTTATACTGACACATGGTAACTGTCTGTGCCCCTTTGTTTGTCCAAAGTGCAAAGAATTTCACTTAACTAAAATGCCTTTCACAGTGGGCCAAGTGAAGTTATTGAAATGGAAATTTGAGTACATCTGTTCTCATAGGATTACTATGCAAAGTGACTGTATTGGTATGACAAATATGTACAGCTAAGGTTAGAATTGGTCACAGTTCTCAATATAGACCTAACATTTGCAGTGTGTATTGCCACCAGGGACTCATTTAGAACCTTACCTTGTGACAAGAAAACTGGCAATAGACTCATGATGGGAAAGCAGAAATTAGTTTTGGTCATCTGTTGCTGGTTTTCACACTGGCTGCATTTTCCCAGTCTCCATTGTGATCACTAGTTCTTCTGAAATTTGACCACAGAATTTATTCATGCACATCAGAATTTCAACCACTTTGTACTGTCAGATACTTGGGTAGAATCCCAAAATAGATTCTCCCTACAAGATGTACTCAAAGAACATACATGTCCTGGCTGCAACCCTGCATCTCTTAAGGACTAATTTAAAAGCACTACTGTGTCCAAGACTACTGTGTCCAGGGAAATTCTGGGGCTTCAACTCTGTGTCGTTATCTTGAGAGACACATACAAAGCAGCTTCTACTTCAAGTCACTACCAACCAGAGTGCATAGCAATTTTAAGGTGTATTTAAGTCCTTTATACACTTTAAATTCAGTGTCAGTATTGGAAAGTGTTTAGTACAGCTTTCCTGATGCCTCATATCATTTTCTATGAGTACTACATTTTCCAGATTTGTTAGGAATTTATTACTAAATATATGGATAGAGTAGTTGAGAGTTAATTCACAAGGAGTTTGTAACAATTCCTCTGGTTAATGGAGATTGCTGACCAACTAATTATTGTGTTGTGATTGCCTCTCACCAGTGAAAAAAATAAGGGGGAGAAGGATTTTAAATCTCAAGACCTGAAAGATATCTTAAAACAACAGGGTTTATATCTCACACTGACTAATTAATCTGCTAGCAGGTCTTTTCTGTATGAGATGACTATTTGGAAAAGATAGTAGTAGATGTCTGATGGAGTTTTGTATTCCAAAAAGAGAAGAATAAATCACTGATGAAGAAGCTGAAGTTTCTTAGAGCAGGGGATGAAATCCTACATGAATTAAATATGTCAGTATGCTTTCCACTTAAGGATGAAGGACAAAGAGGTAATATGCGGAACAAGCAGAAATAGATATCACAACCAAGCTACAGAAATTAATTTAAAAGTGCTTGATATACACAGACTGTGTGTGAGAGCAGCTTTCCCTGAATATAAATAGGTATGCAGAATGCTTCTGGAGAAACAGATGCTACAATAAAATGTTTCTGAGGGAGGAGGAAAGAGGAAATGTCTCTGTAAAGAGTTATACTTTGGAAAGAACAACAAATAAAATTATATAATCAAAGTGAACATCTTACCTTTTTCTCTTTTATTTCTGTTTTATTGTTAAAATTCCTGTTTGTGGAGTCATGATTTAAAGAAATTCATGGAGTAGATGAGAAAAAAAGAGAAGGAGAGAGAGAAGAATGAAATCTCTAAAATAGGAAGGTGATAGAGAATCATTGAAATGACTTGTGTGATAAATCTTGAAAAGCAGAAGAAACTCCACTGGTGCCTCTGAAGGCATCAAATAATTTATCTAGCCTAAATAACTGTTGCCAAGAAGACATGATGACTCCTTCAGGAAAGCAGCATTTCCTAAAGATTGGAAAGTAGCTAATACCGTGACTCAGCAGAATGAAAAGATGGGACAGGAACTGGGAATCATGACAGATGGGAACTGAGTTCCACGGGACTCAATAGAGCAGAAGAAAGCACTCAGATGAACAGAACTAGACAGAGTCAAATCAATACAGGGATTGTATGGGAAAAAAAACCCAAAACATGCCCTCCTAAATGTCTTTTCAAAGTCTTGGTACTTTGAAAAAGGTAACAAATTAAATCAAGAATACCAAGTGGACAGTGAATATAATTTACTCATAAAGGTTTTAGTGGATGCTCTCCACAAGAGGCTGTTAATGAAAATAAACACTCGCTAGAAAAGCACAAACTATTATTCAGGATTGATAATTAGAGAAAGCAGCAAAACAGTAACAATAAATTCCACTGTTGAAAGTAGACAAAGAGAACATAAATGCATCCGAAACTCAAACTGTACTGCTTGGTCTTGATTTGTGCTGTTGGTGTTTAACTTATGGCAATTAGAGGTGCCTAACATCAGAAGTGATGGACCTCTTGCCTCATAAATCCAAGCCTCTTTAGGCCTTTTCACCTTTCAGGTGATACCGTTTCATGTTTATGCCTTTTATGCATATTTCACCTTTTGGTCTTTATGCAAAGACTGATTTGTATGACCAACTTTAAACACCTGTATAATCTTATTAAGACCACTGGTGATACTAATGTTTTAAGTTATGAAATTAAATCTTTCCAGGATTTCAGTCAGAGATTTCTGAAGGGCAACATAGAGGAAGTGCTGAAACTGGATACTGGCTGTTATACTTCACATAAACTAACTCCAGAATGATCATACTGGAATAATAAATTTAACCTGCAGAAAATAAACTATTAAACAGGCACACTGAAACATTTATAATGTTTCTTTTTTTGGTCAGTCCAAAGAAACTGTTTATATATCAACCTATTTGTCAACTTTCACATTCTAGGCTTTTCCTTTAAGAAGTACCCCTCTCACCCACCCACCCCAACACCCCCCCTCCCCAAAAAAAAGAAAATTATTTCAAATTTCAAATTTCATTTCAAATGCTTATCTTCCTTCTTCCATTATTTTCCTAAAAGTAGGAAAAGTAATCGTGTAGATAGAGCTTTTTTTTTTTTTTCTCTGAATGGATTCCAACTTTGACATTTTAGAAAAAAATGACTAAAAAAATGCATTTTTTCAAATAAACTCTTCCAGGAAAACTAAAATCAATTTTATTAACAATTAAAATGAAACGTGTTACTTATTAAATAAAAAGTGATAAGTTTTTATATGCTCAGACTTTCTTAAGTGTTTTTCAGCATAGGAAATTTACTGATGTAAGAAGAAAGTGTGGGAAACATCATTTTCCCATGTTTTTGAAACTTCCTTCCAAAAACCCAGTGGAATAGTTAGACTGCCTCCAGTAATTAACTTTGCAGAAGAAAACCATCTTAGCAGATGTAATTTCTGGGAAAACTCCGCCAACATGCAGGATTAGTTTGGCAAAAAGATGGGTGTCTCTGTGATTCAGATCAGGGAAAACAAAAATCTGTGATTAGTTATTTTAAAAAAATAATATACACAAGTTATCACAATGTGAATATATAGCATGCCATGAGCTGTACTACTATCTTGCCATCAGCTTTCAAACCACATATCATTGACTAACAAAAGTTCTGCAAGTGACTGGTAGGGGAAAGAATGAGACTGGTAAAGACTGGACTGGTTCACTTAGTACAGGACTTAAATAAATATCTTACTGCCTAATTCACCAATTAAAAAATGTTTAAAAAGAGCTGGTCAGCATTGAAAAGAAGAAAAAAAAAATCAAAGAAAGTACAGCAAGTACAGCCATGAGCCCAACACCTTTTTCCATGCCATTTGATGACTGCCTTACTCTGATTTCATTACCTGAATAATAGTACACCTGTTTCACTCAGAGTGGGTCTTAGAAAGTGATTGCCATGGAATAGTCAGCAGTGAAAGAATAGGAGAGTTAAATTAAATGATAGAAGTTTCTTCATGTAGTTTGGAGTGCACCTGAACAATTAAGTACTTCAGGGTAATATAGGGTCAAATGCAGTGGCTGGATTAGAAAATGAAAGAAGTGGAATTTTATTAGCACTAACAAAATGTATAATTAGTATGATTAAAAAAAAAGTCTCATTTTCGAAAGGAAAGCTCTCTCATGATGCTTTTTAGATATGTCTCCCTTCAACACTCTTCCAAAACATTAGTTCCCAGACCCATGCAAAGATAGGTTATTATTAGTATTTAAGATATTTGCTTATGTGAAGGGAACTAGAAAAAAAAGAATATTCCTGATTAGTCTTTCTTCTGAACAGATGAAGTGCTGAACCACTGTCTTCTGCCTTGCATTCAAATCTAGGCAGGTTTGTTGGACACCTTTTAGTAATGAGGGGAGGGAATTGAAAAATTCACTAAGCCCTTGCAAGAGTGTTATGCAATCATGAATGCAAAAATGAGCATGACTGCATGAATTATATAATCTTCAAAGAATACTCTGTAAACTCATAATGGATTTCATAGAAAGAACCATGGTCCATGCATGACAGAGTGGGATTCTGAAAGCTACTCTGTATATCTTTATTTACATCAGAGTTAATGCTCCATATTCAGAATGCTAGAGAAGACCTATTCTCAGGAAAGTTTATGAGGAATAATATTTTGTGACTGCTAAAAAGAACTCTCTAAAAGCATATTAGATAGCTGTTTCAAGAAAGATATCTTCCTAAATTTTCAAAGGAGTGTCCATTTTTCATAATTTCAGATAATAAGCTACACAAATTTATTCATTTGCATAGCTTTTTTGTTGTTGTTATTTGTTTAGAGATTTGCATTAGACACTTCATTCTTTAAAGCTACCTACAGAACTTCACAAGTATGTACATAGCATCTACTGTATAAAAAACAAAACCAAAATCCAACGGCCAGAACAAATAACTCCAAAATCTGAAATTATTTTGTTGCTATTTTATCAATGTTATTTTAGGAGCATGAAATCATTTGATAGTGAAAAAAATTCAAATAAAAATCTAATAAGAACTCAAATAAAAATTTAATATAAAGAAATGTTAAAAGTAGAGACTAAAACTACCTCAGGATTTGCCTTGTGGGAATGGATGGATACAAATAGCACTGAGCGTTTTAAATTGAGTGAGCCTGAACTTTATGGGAAGTAGAAATGTCATATGCCTGTGTTTCTGTGTTACAAATAATATGTCACATTTCTTGTAGGTGCATTCAGCTCATGAGAGCCATAGTCATTAATCTCATACCTGCTCAGTTGCATGCAGGTTCAGGGAAGGCTCATGATGTTCATAACCTACAGAAAGTATGAGTCTTTGTTTTGTGAGGAACCATGAGGGAATTAAGTAGAGGTCCTAAAATGTCAATTATCATTTTATTTTATGTTATAAAAGCAATATACTGCATGGAGAAAGAGGAAAAAAAATGGCTACTGTTTATGGATGTTACTTACTTACAATGTAAGTCATTTTTATAGTCTTATTTACACAGTGTAGTAAGACTGAATTGTAAAACAATAAAATCAAAATCTACTTTTATTATTGCTATTACATAATTTCTGCTTAAGTTATATTGCTTTGTATGTCCTTATATTTTGTTGGTCCTACCTTTCACTCCCACTAAATAATTCTCTGCTCATGGGAGAACCCTACTCAAGAAAAATTCTGCGGGGCTCTAAAAGAAGGTTTGCTGGAGTGAAAGATGCAACATTTAACCGAGTGTGCCTGAGTATTTTCTTATGGCTCTGTTCTGCTTTATTATTTCTCTAGCAAGTAAGTAGGATTAAAAGAACATATCTTGAATGACTGATGATAATTCTGAACACTGCAGCTAAATCTTTTAACTGTCAAGCTCAGGGAGTACTTATTAGCCTCATCAGCTTCCTTCATATCAATATTCCCACAGTAATTTCTGTCACGTACATGGAGATAGTGTAAAACAGTCAAAGGCAAGCTTAAGAAAAAAAAAAAGAAGAAGAAAGAAAACAAAAGAAAAGAAAGGAATAATTAACTCAAAATCTTAATTCTAATACTAGTTCTGGAAACTATTAGGAAACATGGAAAAAGTCATTCTCCCCACTTATTTGTCATTATTAAGTATCATTCATCCATTTCCTATTTAACAGTTTCTTCATGTGCTATACACACGAGAATGATCACACCTATTTTTATTAATATTATTTATTATTTTATTAATCCTCCTATAGCATGTCCACAGCAGGAACTAGAAAACACGATCACACTATTTTATTTATAGTTATAATCATGTAGGCATCAGAGATAGATAGAAACAGAAAAGTCGCATTCTTGTTTAAGTACAACAAGATAACAGCAAAATAAGACCTGACCTTCACTATCTTTGAAAGATGATGTAAAGATTGCAGCTTCACCCACAGAGGCTTAATGCAATCTCTTTTCATGTCTAATTGGAAAATTTGGGTTATTCTCTCAGTATGGAAAAGGAGTTGTCAATTAGACACACCTATGGTTTGGCATTCATTATAGAAACACTGTTAGAGAAAAAATGGAAAGCAGAATCTGTTTGCCATAGTCTACTGTTCTGTTCACTACCCAGGTTAGTCTAATCCAAATTTCTGACCAGATAAGAATTTAAGGTTTTTTGCTAGTTTGTTTGTGTTTAAGATTGAAAGGGGATCTCCAACATCTCATTTCAGCTACCTTTCTAGTAATTCCTACATTTATTTTTATGTTTTGTAAAAAATTGAAAGAAAAAAAGCATGACCTTACTTGTACTTTATTAATGGGTATTCAGAACTTCTTTTTAAAGTCTATCTATTGTACGTATTACTATATATACTAACCTTCTTATACTTCCAAATGTCTGTGCGTGACCTAAAAATCTTCCAAAATCAATGTGAAACATGTGTCCAGCATTCGTCAACATTATGTTGTCATTGTGTCGATCACAAACTCCCAGAATGAAGGTGACAACACACCAGCCAGCACAGGAATGGAAGAAATTCCTTATTGCCTAGTTAATTAAACAAAAGCACTTATTAGAAATATAGAGACACATTTTTTTCTTTTTCTTTTTTCTTTTTTCTTTTTTTTTTTAATGCTAAAAGCAAATAAATGTGGTTCTACAAATGTTGCTAAAATTTTAACACAAGTGTTCTTAGGATAGTTCAAAGAACAATTAATACAGAAATTTCAAAGTTACAATGCAACAACAATTTTATGCATGAAATTTTCAACTTGTGGTTTATAGATTCTTGGAATTCTGTGGAAAACTTACAAGCCAAAAGGTATCTAAGAAAAACAAGATAGATGTCAGGAAGCTCAGATTTTCTGTGCAATAGTCTGCATCTCTTTAGAAGTAGGATGGAAATCTATTAATTTTACAAACTGCTTTGAAGAAGTGGGTTATTTATACAATTGTTCTGTACCTACATAGGGCTTTTCTCTCCACATTTCAGCTGCGTTAAATTACAATGAATCGAGTCTCATACTATCTACATTTTACAGAAATAAAGTGAAGTAACAAAGGCTAAATCATTTTCTGTGCATAGCATCTGCAAATCCAAATAGACTATGAGATCAAGTCAAGTGTCATGTAGAGAAAACCAAAAGAATGATTAAACTGCATATCAGTCTAGCTTTCCTGTTTGATATAACCTACTTCACTGATGAGCACTTGTACATGTGGAGATGTGTACTTTCCCAGTTATTCTACTCATTCAGATCCATCCTATCAATCTTTACAGTACTACATTGTAGCATTGCTTTTTGCAAAAAACGTGTCTACTGACATAGGAAAAAGTGCAAGCTGCTGATCTGCTTACCGGACACCCTTAGATGGGTTCTGTTTTCTACTAAGTTCTGTGATAAGCAAGTAACAACTGCAGACTTCTATTAGCAGAATCTACCCAATCACTGTCACAACATTCAGCATCCTCTCTGTGGGGACAGTTATTGCTGATTAAAATCATGATCAGTTTTCTACCCCAAAGCAAAAGGAATAGTTCTCATCTGGTTGTTTGTTTGTTTGTTTGTTTTTTAATTTTATCAATAGTAGTTTAAGAACTGTAAATGCAACTCTTATTCAAAAGTCTTAATCTCATGGGTATCTTGTGATCATCACATTTTTGGACAAAACCTACGTGAGGCAAGGTATATCATTATTCAGGCATTCAGAATTTCCATGTAGATTGAGGGTGACATCGGCAATGGCTGATATGCTGGATGACAACACTGTGGAAGACTTAGGCCACAGCACAAGACTGGTGAATTTTATGTCTCACTGTACTACTTACTCACATGGATGACCTTGGATAAAACACCTAAGCTTCCTGTGATTCTGTTCACTCAACCATAAAATGAGGATATTAAAGCTTATTCTGCATAAGCTTTTTGAGTGCCCTAAATACAATATTGTATGAGTAAAAAATTACTAAGTAAAAGAGAAAGGTTAATTCACCAGCAAGTGCAAGGTGAATATATAGCAGCAATTTTGTGCATGCCCTATGCAAAATCAGAGTGGACTGCATTTTATATGATTAAAAAAATCAAAATAAAATCGGTAGAAATTGGTTTTATAAAATTTCACGTTAACGGTACTTTTTTTACAAAGAACAGCAGGTGTAAGAAAACAGGTTTTCAGTAAATAACTAATAGCTATCTAACTTTTCAATCAAAAATGTTGGCTGCACATCTATCATAATACTGTAAACACAATTTTTTGTTTTTATTTCTGAATGGCTTGATCCTGTTTAACTGAATATACATCATATACTAGGAATTCCAATGTTCTTCTTGATGTGAAAATATGGATGAACAAAAACCTATTGAATAACTATAAAACACTAAAGATTATCAAACACATTTCTGCCATGTATCTGCCTACTAATGAACTTTCAAAAAAGCAGTTCATTTACAAAATGACAACACTCAAGGCTTCCCTTTAAAATTCATTTAAAATGTTGGCTACTAATCTACTGCTGGCGTGAAGAAGGAATCAAAAATTGTCCTAGCAACACAAGTAGTGAAAACTTTTTAATGGACCTTAGAATATGCTCAACCATCAAAATGAATAGAAGTTCCTTTCAAGAGGAAATCTCTGCTTCTATAAATAAAACTTTGGTTTTCTTGGTGCACTCATAATGCTTGGTTTCATGTAAACAGATGTATTACATGGGATCCCACAATGTGAAGTGAAAAGCTTGATCTTATGTGTTATATGACTAGGCAGTTTCTATAACACAGCTTTACAAAACTTGGTATCGCTGTGGCTAGTTTCAAATACAGAAAACCCACTAAGATTTTGCACTGCTTATATAAAATCAATTATTTCAAGAGCTGGACCCAAAAAATATTTTGGAGCTCAGAATGTAATACTTCAGATTCTCTTCACTTCACTGTTTCTATTTCAAAACATCTCTATGATGTGTTTTTATAGGCAAAGCATTACAAAGCAGTTGATGCAGAGCAGTATCTCTTTGGAAAGAGAATGGTAATTTAAATCAATTCCCTGGCTTCTATGTCTGTTACTTGTTTGCCTCGAGTGTGAGTCATCTGTTTATTGCTGCATACTGTCATTACGCTTTCTTGTTTCGCATGATATAGGATTAAATATATAATAAGGTTCATTATGATGTTACCTCTTGGTAACTGGATTCCAGACGATGGTGATGACGGAACCATTTTTTAATTGTGTTTTCTTTCAATGGTCCTATCAGTCCAGATTCCCTGTGGATCTTGGCTAGTGTGGTAGCATCTGGCACCATCTGTACAAGTCCTAATCAGATACAAAAGAGGTCACATGAGAGATAAGCCCACAAGTTTAAAAAAACGTGAAGACGGCCAATGCATTTGCATATTTTTGGATCATTCCATGCATAAAAAATACACACTTAGAAACTTACAAAACAATGGATTAAATCAAGAAGATAGACAAAGATTTACTTTTTTCTTTGTCTTAAGAGACAATAAAACAAAAGAAGATAGTGAAAAATGGCAGTTCCATGAAGAAATAAAATCACCAGTAACAATTGTGCATGCTTAAGTGTTTCAAGGTACCAATAAGGCCAACATTCAAAGTGGGTATAATGTATGTGCAAACAAAAATCTGTTAAAAATTTTTTTTTGAATCAGATATTTACTATGGAATAGAAAGTTCTTTCATATGCATTTATTTCAAGAATACTACAGACATTTTTTTCAGTATATGATACTGATCACAGCTGGAGATGGTATACTGCCTGGTAGTGCAGAGATTACTCTGATCCAAGGTGACATATACTGGGTCTTCAAAATGCAAAAGAAGCCAAACATTTTGCAATGCTTCACTCGATTCTTATGTCCCTACTGCTTGTACTTAATTTCTTCTTTGGAACTGAGAGCTGGCTTGCCAGCCTTCTGCCACTGTTCCTGTATGTGGTCCCCTGGCACCTCACTCTGCAACTCTGCATTACAGGAAGGACTTTTAATGAATTCAGTTGGTGACTGGCTTCTCTACAATGCCATACCTGGAAAATCATACCCTCAGAGTGCTTTATCTGCTTTATATTTATCTGTGTTTGCTTGAGTTTTAAGTGATTCTTGTGTTCCCTTGACTACATAGTGATCATCTCCAATGCCCCTTGAGTGGAAAAGCTGGTCCACAAAGCAAGACATTAGCTCAGGACTTGCAGGATCTGAGTAAACCAGTGTAGTATAGTTTCGCACATGTTCTCCCCGACCACAGGCATGTCACTTGGTCCTTTTATCCTTGATTATCAACTATAAATCAGTTATATTAACATTTCTATTATTACTATTATTCTATTTTTCTATTATTCTTAAGGAAAGACACTGTGGAGAAAATCTGAGATGTTGAGAGGTTTTCTGCTACAATTGTACTGAAAGGAAGAGAATGTTCAGACAATATTATTTCAAGATGTTATCTACATCTTTCTTGGCAAAAAGCAAATTAAGTGTTAGTGTGTAAGAGAGACTATAATACTATGTTCAGAAGTAATATTCTTTATGTTATTTGCCTTTAAAGTGGAAGTCTTCAGGTTTTGAAAACAACCTCTGCAAAGAAGGCAGTAGTCTATTTCTGTTCACCTTAACCACCTGCCATGTGTGTGAAGTTATCTGTACTTCCTCATAGTCCCTTCATGATCTTTCATCCTCTCTCATTTTCTCTTTGTGGCTCACAATAAAAATGAGTATCTTTATATTATATTATATTATTTATTTATTTATTCATTTGGTAGATTTTCTACAGAAGATAATTCGAATACATCAGTCTTCTGTTGTACAAGGAATATTTTCAGTAAAATATTTAGAGTCAGTGAAAAATAGTAAGCTTTTTGCTGTCAGTAATTTTTTGTAGCAGGCAATTGGCATCCCTGCTACAGGTCTACTATAACCATAAAAGAGAGAAATAAGGCTTTCAGATGAGTCAGGCCTGCCATAAGTAGCATAAATCACAAGAGTTATATACGAAATTCAACATAGGAAAGCTGTCATCACTTGTCGACAGGTACCTTCTGTAGCCACAAGCTTCTGGGTTCATTTAAGCATCTTTGTGGGATCACACTGGATTAAAACTTTAGTAGCTATAGCAAATTTTCTCAAAGCCCTCTTTTTGATATGTGAAGTTACTTTTAAGAATATGGTCAAAGCCGATGGTACTGAAGCTTTTGCAAATTTCTAGCCTAGGTTGCTATAAAGTTAAATGAATTTGGTTGTACTGCTGGAAAGCAATGAACATTCAGGATTACACAGGCATTTGATGTAGGGCTTGAATAAATGAAGTTCTGAACTTTTTTTTTTTTTTTTTTTTTTTTTTTACAAGGAAAGATAAGCAGGACACTCGTGAAAATAAAAGTTGAGATATTTCTGTACCATTGTTTACATGAGATATGAATAATGTGATAGGAGTAATCTTTGTAAACTGAAACTGACCTTGGCCATTTCCTGTAGATAAACATCTATAAATTATCATTTGCATATCCAGACCTTCTTGGAGCCATATGTTGTCAATCACTCGAATAATTTGCAGAACCAGCATATCCTGACGTAGATCATCGCCTATCTGTTAAAATAGCACAAAAAGTTCAAGTTTCTCCTTCATTTCCACACAGTTTCATAATTAATTTGGACTCTTTCCTATGCTAAAATTGCTACATTTATTTTACAGTAACCCCCTCTTGTTTTTCTTCAAATTTGCTGGTTAACTTTCAGTGTCAGAAATAGAACAGAATAGATGGCACAAGTAGGCAGCCATAGAAATGGTAGCAAATGCTCTCTGATTAACAATCTTTCTGCTTATTATTCCTATGCAGTTATTAAAGTTTGAAAATTTAATCCAGAGGTAGGATCCTAATTTAGCTACATTTTAAAGTCTACCTAATGCTAGATCCCTTTTCAAAAATGACAGCATTTGACCTAATGTTAAGCTTTACAACTTGCAGTTTGCAGCAGGCTGAGAGGAAATTTATGATCAATTTACATTTTATCCATGACATAATTCATATTCAGTTTCAAACAGTGGTGCCTGCTCTCCCCATGGACTCTGTTAAACAACAATCTTAGTGAAATGGGGTTGTAATTGTAGCCACAGAGGTAATGAAGAGATTATCTTTAGCCATTGCTGGATAGCTGGATAAATAGCCTGTGAAAATAAAAGGCCTGCTTTTATTTGTATCTACCCTTACCCCCAATCCCATCTAAAATACATGTGATTTTTGCTGATATTGTTAAATGTTTTGCTCTTTTTTTCTGCTCTTTTTACAAATGCATTCCAATCTACAGACATTTACAGCCATTAAATGAGTACTGGAGGAGACAACTTTATTTTTTAAAATAAAAAATCCAAATCTATCTTTCCTTCACTTCAAGGTAATCTTGACTCCAATTAATTCTATATATATTACCTAGGCCTGAGAAACATATTCTTTCCACTTACTTAAGTACAATATCAGTGCTTATTATTTCATGTATGCATTGTATATCATGAATGAACACTTGAATGACAGTAAAAATAAACAATACCTTTATACAAGGGGTTGCTGACTGGAAAAAGTTATGTCTATGATCATACTCATACAGCAGCTAGAAAATTAGTGGTTCTTGAACATTACCAGGCAGGGGAATTTCTGTGTAGGTGGAACTAACTCAAATGTTTAAATGCCTTATGGCAAAGCATTTGCACAAGAAATCAGTAAGTTTTGTATCTCACATAGATTCACATGTGAAATACCCTAAGAAGAAGCTTTCTAAATATTCAGAAAACAAAATATTGCTAGCCTCCTCTAGATGCCTGGAGAGCATATTTCTGTTCCTGAGAATTACACTCTGTATTATTTATTTATCAGGCCCAGCCAACGCGGGCTGATGAAAGGCAGGTTGTTCTTTGAGCAACCTCATCTCTTTCTACGACTGCACCCAGACTGGTAGATGAGGGAAAAGCTCTTGCTGTAATCTACCTAAACTTCAGCAAAGCCTTTGACACGATCTCTCACAGTATTCTCCCAGGGAAACTGGCTGCCCATGGCTTGGACAAATATACCCTTCTTTGGATAAGAAACTGGCTAGAGGGCCATGCCCAACAAACAGTGGTTAACGGAGACTGGTTAAGCTGGTTAAGCTGGAGACCTGTTACAAGTGGTGTCCCCCAGGGGTCTGTACTGGGGCCCATCTTGTTTGATATCTTTATTGATGATCTAGATGAGGGGATTGAGTGTACCCTCAGTAAGTCTGAGGATGACACCAAGTTGGGAGGTGGTGTTGATCTGTCTGAGGGTAGGGTGGCCCTTCAGAGGAATTTAGACAAGCTGGATCACTGGGCTGAGGTGAATGGGATGAAGTTCAACAAGTCCAAGTGCTGGGTCCTGCACTTTGGCCACACCAACCCTATGCAGCTCTATAGGCTTGGGGATGAGTGGCTGGATGACTGTGAAGAGGAAATGAACCTGGGGGTGTTGGTCGATGCTCGGCTGAACATGAGCCGACAGTGTGCCCAGGTGGCCAAGAGGGCCAACGGCATCCTGGCCTGCATTAGAAATAGCATGGCCAGCAGGAAAGAGCGGTAATCATGACCCTGTACTCAGCACTGGTGAGGCTGCACCTCGAGTATTGTGTTCAGTTTTGGGCCCCTCACTACTGGAAAGACATTGAGGCCCTGGAGCATGTCCAGAGAAGGGGTCTGGAGCACAAGTCTTATGAGGAACAGCTGAGGGAGCTGGGATTGTTCAGTCTGGAGAAGAGAATGCTCAGGGGAGACCTCATTGCACGCTACAACTTCCTGAAGGGAGGTTGTGGTGAGGAGGGGTTTGGCCTCTTCTCCCAGGCAGCAAACAGGACCTGAGGAAATGGTCTCAAGTTGTATCAGAAGAGGTTTAGATTAGACATAAGGAAGAAGGTTTTCTCTCAGAGAGTGGACAGGCACTGGAATGGCTGCCCAGGGAGGTGGTGGAGTCGCCGTCTCTGGCAGTGTTCAAGAGGTGTCTGGATGAGGAGCTGCGAGATATGAGTTAGTGCTTGTGGTAGCAGTGGTAATGGGAGGACGGTTGGACCAGATGATCTTCAGCTCCTTTCCAGCCTTGTGATTCTATGATTCTATGATCTATTTATATCAATTGTTATGCTTTAGGATTGGAACATGACATTGCCAGAAATCAAGGAATAAGTTTTCTTTGGCAACATCAACTGCTTTGTATGCATCAGCCATTTTATGACCTTCGGTGTTCTTTCAAAACCAGCATCCGTTGTTATGGAAGACATACACTTTTGAAAGAGAAACTATTCTAGATTACAAGCATTATCTTTTTCTGATGGACATAGCACTGTCCCAACTACAAAGCTTAATGGAAAATAAACTAGAATACTAGTCAGTTCCTCCAACTAACTCTACTGAGACAGAGCTCCTCTGCAGTCCCCATTCCCCCACACTGGCTAGTAGGGCTGGAATTAAACTCTCTCCAGCAAATAGTCTTTGACACTGTAGCATTTTGATTTGTGAGAGACATATGGATATGGTTACAGGAGTCAGTCATACTGAGCAATCTCTTCTTAGGATGTGCCCTCTGTTTTAGAAAATAAGCTTTATATTTGAGCCTGGTTTTCTCCACTAAGGAAAAAGGGATGCAAGAAATAACTTGATTCTCAATCAATAAGTTGAGTACATCAGAGTATTTTCTTTGCATATTCCAATGAAAGTTCTAGTAACAAAAATAACTGTGAAAAGTGAAGAACAGAGCCAAATCAAACATTTTCAGGCTCTACATTTAAAACATAAATCAGGTGAACTTAAAATCAGCCTTTTGCATACAAAAGGAAGTAAATATTAGAAGAGTAACTCACCTTAAAAATAATATTGATATTTCCACTTGGAGCATTTGCATTGATGAAGGAGATTTTTAATGGAAAAGCATTCGATGTAAAATATGAACATGACTTCAGGGAAAAAGAAAGCAAGACGACAGCAGTAACACATACATAAAACAACAGGTTAGTACAATAATGCCAAAAAAGGTAACATCTTTCACACCGCTCAAAATCTCAGATAACAAAAACAAATAATTATTGATATTACTGGCTGTTTAATTGGATCAGGAAAATGAGAAACTCTTTTTCCACTGACAATTGTTCCACTCAGTAATCAGATTATATGAACAGATAATATTTTACATACTAATTCTTTTTCACTTTCACTCAGTTTTCTAATGCTAAACTTTGTCTAGGATTTAGTAGACAAAAATATATCAGCTTAATCGAATGGGAATCTGCAAAGAAATGAAATGTCTTCAGTCCCATTTTAAATTCTGCAAAAAAATTACAGATGGTATAGTCTTTATAAAAGCAAAGAAGTTGTTAATCTCGCTGGTCACCTCATGCTGACTAAGGATACAGAAAATTCTGAAAAACACAATTGATTTTATGTGGAATTTGTCTTAATTAAATATGAGAGTTTTTGTTTAATGACCTCTCATGCTCCGTAGCTCCTTCCACTTGAAGACCTCAACAGGCTTCAAAAAGCATTAATTAGCCAAGCATACCAAATCCTGTGTGAGTTAGGTTGGTATTATTATCATCACTATAAAGAAAGGGGGGGGGGAACCCAACAACATAACCAAAGACAATGGTAAATTAATGCTTTGGTTTCTAGAAATAATGAGCACCTCACTGCAGCTACTGCTGTGCTTACTTGGTGGAGTGTAATGGAGGCTAATTTGTACAAAACCACTTCTAGTCAGAGCTGTCTCATGCTTTTCATCTAAAAATCTCAAAGCACAAATTCAAATATTGTCTTAGCCACACCATTTCTCTGCAACATTCAATAGCTATGATTGAAGAAGAAATCTTGACCCCCTATGGAATTTTGACAATTGAAATGTCTGAATAAGTATTTGAAAGGTTACTACATACAATGCATTAGTGATAGAGCTGCCATCAGTGCTTGCTACTAGTAAAATTGATGGATGATAGCAAAATTAATTAAATTTGAGGGTGTTATGAGCATTTAAAAATCCTAGTTTGCATGATTATATTATCAAACAAATAAGGAAAAAAGCTGCAGATATTTATAGTATTATAAGAGCCTATAATGATATGAGAAAAGTGAAAAAAATCTCTTCAGATAATTACATTTACACATTTTGTATCTCTCCAGCCAAGCTGGTGCAGTATAAATAGCATGATTGTATGGTGAAATACTTCCCTATTAGTCATTATTTCCAAAAAGCCTGAAAGTAGTGAGAAGCAGCAGGCTTCAAATTTTTCCAACTTATATCATCCACAATTGGCCCAAACCTGCAGGGTGCTGGAAGACCTCTGTTCTCTGAGAGATCAAGACTGAATAGCAATTACTTGGAGAATCACAGGTCAAAGACAATTGAAGGGATCAGCACCTCTCAGAATAAGGTCCACTGTGGATAATGAGCCAGAGAACAAAAATAGAGCACAAATTGCTGTAATTAGATAACTATAACCAATAATATATACAGGTCTTCAGATTTGTTTTTCCTTGCTGCTGGATACCTTTTCCTTTTGTGGACTTGGAACAGCCTATTTCTGGCATAATATTGATTATGAAAACATTCTAAACAACGAATAACTGAGTCTTAGTATTGTGGTCAAAGTCAAATTAAGCAACTCTAAACAGCATTAACTGTTTCCTTTATTTACAAATCACTTTTAATATGAGTTGTAGACATAGTTGACTTACTGTGAATATTTAATTTTAATATTTAATTCTCAGCCAGTGCCTTGTCTCCTGTAAGCAAAAATAGAGTAGGTCTAGAAATTTAGCTGCCCCCATCTGTGACAGAGGACAGTCTTGGATGGGAAAAAACTGCCATTAAGTGCTACGTGGATAGAATGGAAAACAAGAGTCATTTTTATGAAATCCAGGTGCCTTTGCCAAGCTCAACACCACAGCAGGAGAGCTGAACTAAGAGAAAACTGCTGAGAGTTTGAAATATGTGCTGCTGCTGCTGCACAAGGTAAGACGGATAGGCAATACCTAGCCCAGTAATCCCCTTCACCTCTGCCTTCAACAAAGGCCCTGAATTTCAAGGGGATTAGTCTGGATGACAGTTTACCAGATAACTTATCCTTAATACCAGTAGGATGATTTCCCAGCCAGTACAGCCATTCAATCTCTCCTCCTCTTCATATTAAAATATGAACAAACAAAAAACGTAATTCATTGCATGAGCTAGACTTACATCTGCCTCTATGCCTTGCACAACAAGTGCAGGGTTCAGGGGAAGTCGGCAAACTTTTACCTCCTGGAAGAACTGCTGAAGTCTATTGAGTTCCATCTTTAACACCTCCTGCAACAAGCACATCATTATGGCAACATGAAAGAATATAATAGCAGTTCTTAAGTCATTGACTGTCTTGCTACATTAGAATCAAATAGTCAAATTTCTGGCACTAATAGCATCAATCTAAACATTTAACAGTTAATGAGGTCACGCTGAGGTACAGTTATTAAAAAACAAAACAAAACAACTTGTGATTTTACTCTGTATTGATGTTTTTACTATTTAGGTTCTCTCCCTGTTTATGCTGTCATGCAGGTTCATTTTTGACACCCTTCATTAGTGGCCGATTAGTCTCGCACCTCCTCTGCTGCATCTCATGTCTTTTTTGCCTTTCTGGATAGCTTTACGATTTGTTGCCTCAACACTGTGATCTCCCTCACCTAACAGTTGGTGTGTTAACTGCAAGGTTTGGAAGTTCCTCAGTACCACGGTAACTACAGCCTGGAGATTAATCTCAAAGAGATGAAATATGCAAGTCATTTATAATGCATCACTACTATTTCTTTTCCTTTACATGGATTTTTCTTTTTGCAAATATATTTTTTATTTTTACTTCCACGTTTGCTTTGCTGCTTTCAGTGGCAACACAGAGTATTCTGAAAAATACTACGAAAATCTTTGAATCCTTAACAAGGCAAAAAGAATTCATGGTAACTTTCATGATAACTAGCAGTGGCAGGTATATTTTTATCTGTCTTTTTGGCTTGCTTCACTGAGATCTTGTCAAGAAATTGTTTTACACTTTAGGTAAGTAATGTAAGATGTCTTGGAAAATTAATATTTGAATTGGAAACATACCCATGCAACATAAAAGCTGCACCTGCTGGAGATAACTGTAAGCTTTCTATTGCCAAGAATGCATCTCTGCAGTTACACTTGCAGTATTAATTACTGACTGCTATATATGAGATGTGAAGTACTGAACATTTTGATTGGCTTTGTTAAGAAATGAGAATGTTCAGCGTGTTAGTGACAACTTATAGCAAAGCTTTTGAGGAAAATGGCGCCTCCACAGGAGACATATTTTGGAAAGAGATGTAGAATGTGTTCCTTTCAATTGTTACTCACCTCACTGTTTCTGACCACCACCAAATTTAAGAAACCATGGAATGAGGAATTTAAGCGGGTTGAAAGATACACTGACCTCAAGAGCAATAATGGTAAGAAGATAATGGGCTCCGAACGGCCCAGCAAAAATATACGTATTAAAAATTTCATTCAAATATTGGGTTTATTTACATAAAGGGTACTGAAGTAAGAAAAGACACTTTGGAAAAAGTAAAATTACCTGGATAAGCTTAGATGGAAGGGGAAATATTTTTTAACAAACCTTTCTTTTCATGTCACTGGCAGCTTTTACTTTTTCAGCAATGTCTTCCAAAATTCTGATAAGTTTCTCCTCCTTAGAAAATTCATTGTTCAAGGTTTTCCCAGCAGTGAATTGGAGAGCAGCCAGTAGTTTCCGATACCAGATTTTGAAATGAACTTCATTCTGTGCATTTTTCAACAGCCTGAAGAGGGGAAAAAATCAGTGTATTTAAAACTGATTTTTATTCTATAACACTTCCAGAAGAAGCAATGAATGTACTCCAGACTAATCTGTATTTGGTGACTATAGGCATCTTAGCAACATAGAATGAAAAAAAAATGTTTATTTGTTGGTGATACTGAATTCCCATTTATAACTAATGAGATTCTAAATCTATCTTTTTTCTTCTGTCAGTGCACTTACACAGTCAAACATATCAGCTAAGAGGTACATTTAAAGACCATTTTAGTTCCAGAAGCCTTCACTTACCTGAGTCGAGGAGACGTTAATGAAATTGGCACTATTGCTAAAAAATATGAGCCCACTTTGTTCGTTTTTTACTCATTAGTATTTGTCTTAAGCAAAAATCCAACTTTCAGTTCTACTGAAGTTTGTAAAAGCTTTGGAAGTGGAGTTATTCTCTACATAAAATTCAGATGTAAAATGAAACCCTAGCATTTTTCACAGGTATATCATGTAGCTTTCTCTAATTACAAGTTCATTTGTGTTAGTAAAGCTGTGTGGGCTTTATGTTTTTGTGGTTAATTGAATGGATAACTGTGGATCTTTTCCTTGATGAGAGCCAGAGTTTTTGTGCAACTTTGATTTATTTTTATAAGTTCAAACAGAATCATGAGCTAATTTATACTGTCACTAACATCCCACCCATTACCTGGGATTTCCTTTTCACTGAAAGACTAATGGACTGCTATTTTGCTTTTTTGCCCTTAACAATTGTCCCTTCAATTTTAAGAACATCCCAAACCTCAAATTCCTTATAAACGCCTGGATCATAATGCAATTTCTCTTATTTCATGAGGTTACTCAATATTTCATGAGGTTACTCAAACCTAACAGATAATGCTAGTTTTAACAGGACAGAAATTGGAGAAGTTGACTGTGTAAACTCAGCACACCCGAGTATGTCACATAACCAAAAGCAAGCACAAGACTTATCAAGCACTTCTATCTACAGGTAAAAAATTGTAATGCCGTTAGACTCTGACTCCTTCAAATCATATATAAGGTGCTACAACACTGCTACTACAGTACATGCATTTTTTGGTAATGAAGTATTCCTTCACCTTTCATAAGGCAATCACTTTCTAGATCCTCTTTTCCTTTAAAGGTCAGAGCCGAATAAGATCACCTACTAGATTCTGAAAAGCCTTCCTGGTTACACAAAAACTCTGAGCATCTAAAGGTTTATAAGTACTGAAAATCCTTGAAAACTGTGCACTGTTTCTATCTGAAATATCTAGACATGAAAGGGAAGGTACATGAGAAGTTTATCAAACTCTCTGAAGGAGACTGAAATAGCATTTCTTCCTGTAGTTTGACAAACGTAAATAATTACTTTTTGGACTGGAAAGAAATACAAATAGTTTTTGCACAGACTGAAGATGGCTGCAAGCACAAGCATATATGGTGGTTGATAAACCAATTCTTTCAGATTTCACACCAGTTAACTTCAAGTTTCGATGAGATGTAATTATTTTACTTGAATGTAGATACCTTGTGCCATTTTAGATGTCCTAGAAATTCCCATTTGGCCTCCAGCTGCTGCCTTGGAAGGACATGGGCTTACTAGAGGCAATATCTGCCAGGTGCCAAACCCTAGCAGTTGTCTTCAGTCACACTGTGCTGTGTAAAATAGCCTGAGTTTAGGCTACTGAATCCCTCCGTGGCCTTCCTAGCTCAGTTACAGGCAAATGAGATGATTTAAAATAAAATCACTTGCAACAGCAAGTCAGGAACATACTTGGTGATTGCTTTTTTAAAGGCAAGCATTACTAGTTCTGTCTGAACTATCATATAGGCAAGAATTTTAGTTTAATGAAGCAGAGCCCAGCTTAGTCTCAGTGCAGCTAAACAGTTTGCATTTCCCTTGGAGCACAGGTAGAATGAACTTGTTCCCTATCTGACCAGAAAGAAATACCTCTCAATTCACAATTGTGTCTTATTTGTGTCATTGCTTTTTGGCTGTACATAGATTTGTGAGCAACTCTTTCCAAGCAGGAAGTACAGAAAGAGTAAAGTATGTAAGAAACCTCTGATGAACACCTCAGGAACTCAATGAGAATTGCAGCCACTGCCATTGAACCAGACTGACATATCAGTATCACAAAAACAAGGTCACATATCCCACTAGTTCTATGTTTTTGTTGCTCTTTATCATGTTTTCATTTCAAAATAATAGTTTTCTTGCTTAGATGCATTAATTTTGTTACATACTAAGGTTACCTCACCTTCAACCACCCGTTCTGTGGCCAAGGAGAGAACTGGCTGAGGACAGCAATCCCTAATCAGTCTTCCCATTCTCCGGGTGGAAAATCCCAGCACCAGGCCTGAAGAGCCTCACAGGCTGTCCAATGCAACTGCCAGCCACTGCATTTGGGTCAGCATGGGGCATTCAGAATCCTGTTGCCATGGCCACTGAGCTGCCCCCAACGGCAGTGCCTGAGCTGACTCAGAGGCTGCTGGACTCTGAGTCTCGGAAAGAGATACTCATTATTTCTAAGGATAAGATGGAGCAGCCACCCACTAAGAAGAGGCGGCTGCTGGAAATGGGTGATGACATCAAGCCCATGGAGGTGGACCCGCCTGGAAGCAGTGCACAGCCCACGGAGGTGGATCCACCCCCAGAAGACAACCTGATGGAGGTGGATCCACCTTCATTGGGGCAGAGTGGACATCACTCTGTTGTTGCCAGGCTGATCAGAAAGAGGTCGCGCCCCAGAGCACATCGCAGGGGCGCCAGGATCCGTCTACCTCCCTTGAAATGGCCGCTTCGACGCTGGCAGTGATCCTCTTGTCCTGTAAGTTTGGTCTTACCCAGGAGAGCCCCAAGATCATTGTGGCCATCCTGTGGGCTCACGTGGAGCTCCATTTCCTGGTCATTCTCCTTTCTGCAGCCAAGGCTCCTATGAGCCCTTCCTTCTCGTCTCCTTTCCTTGCCCCTTCCCAAGACCTCTCGTCTCTTCTTCACCAAGTCCTGAGGAAGAGGGCAGGGCAGGGACAGCCATCCTTCGAGCTGCTGTGCCAGGCCAGAGGGAGGAATCCAACAGAGGGACCTCAACACTGGGGGCCTCGAACATCGCAGGGGGGGCATGGATCCTATAAGTTTACTGTTAGCCAGGAGAGCCTGAACTCAGCACCAGCCTACAGGCTCACATGGAGCCTTCATTTCCTGATAATTCTTCTCGTGACAGCTAAGGCTCCCATGAGCCCATCCTTCCTGTCCCTCTCCCTCATCCTAGCTCAGGGTGGGAGAAGAAGTAAAAGAAGAGGCAGAGGCAGCTCTGGAGGACTAGACTTTGGTTTGGATGGAAAGAAGTACTGAACTTCAGCAAGAAGGTCCAGTCCAGATGCTTTGTTTGGACTTTTCTTTCAAGACTGGGCAATCAGCAATTTAAAACGACACAAAATAATGAAAAAGTACAAAACAAAATAAACACATTTTCTTTTTTAAAAGAAAAATAATAATTGTCTCTCTGCTTTAGGAACCTTAGAGTTTTCATGTAGGTTCCTGCATCTCCTTGCCTTTGACACACAAGCACGTACCCCACAGCAGGACACGCTGCCCTCATTTCCATCGCAAGGACCAACCACTACATTGCACACACCACAGCTGTCCCCTTGCCCTGTCTCAACACTCTCCTATGTGGCGGGGATATTTCACATCACAAACTTAGGAAAAAGCCCATTTTGAACACAGAACTATAGAATCACAAAACTCACAGCATTTCACTTCCCCTCAACAACTAACTGGTTAATTAACAGAGAGGTTTGAATTGAAAACAAGAATTGGCATTTGTCAGGACAAACACAGAACTAAAGGAAAACATTTTGGTTTAAATTAGTGATGGCCCCTGCCTGGGTGACAGTCAGAAGTCCTCAGTGACGTCTAATGATAGGATAAGGGGCAACAGGTAGAAGTTGTAACATAGCTGGTTCCACATAAATACTAGAAAAAAACTTCTCGGTGAGGGTAACAGAACACTGGAACAGGCTGCTCAGAGAGGTTGTCTCATTCTCTGGAGACATTCAAAACCCTTCTGGATGCATTCCTGTGTGACCTAATCTAGATGTTCCTGCTCTGGCAGGGGGATTGGACTAGATGATCTTTCAAGGTTCCTTCCAATCCCTGCTATTCTGTGATTCCGTGATTCTGTGAACTTGTTCATTTCTGCCCCACAAAGACAAGTGCAGGTGCATTTATGAAAAGACTACATCACCATGATCTATAGTTTGAACGTGCCAGATAACACCAGTGCAGAATCTTCTGTACACACTTGCACTTGCATTGAAATCAAATCCCAATTGTTTAAAACATATTCACAGAATCACAGAATCATCATAGTTGGAAAACATCTCTAAGATCACCCAGTCCTACCATCCATCTGTCTATCACCAATATTTCCCACTAAACCATGTCCCTCTGTACAACATTTAAACATTTCTTGAATACATCCAGGGTTGGTGACTCCACCACCTTTCTGGGCAGCCTATTCTAGCACCTGACCACTCTTTTGGAGAAGTTCTTCCTAACATCCAACTTGAACCTTCCCTTGTGAAACTTAGTCCTATTGCTATTAATATGGGAGAAGAGGCGAACCCCCACCTCACCGCAACCTGCCTTCAGGTAGTGGTAGAGTTCTCTCAGCCACTCCTCATAAGGGTTGTGCTCCAAGTGAATATTCATTCACCTAGTCTATTTTTCATAGTAAATATTTATAGAAACCAGAAACACTACTTTTTCATGTTGAGATATCCCTCTTATTCTCCCAGACATAGAACATTAAAACAACTTTAATTTTCCTAAAATGGAAGGCTTAGGATTCAGAGAGGAAGCAAAATAACACAAGAAAAATGTTTTCCTTATTTTGAACAGTTACACTCCACAGAAGGTGGATCAGCTGAGCAGACTCATGTTTTGATTACTTTTATGGTTATTTGTTCACATAGAATAAGCTTAGATAAATCTTAATGCAAACACATGCTTAATAAATATTTTGTTTCAACCCATGAAAAGATTATGGGTCAGATTCAGATAGTTTGTGCATAAGGTGTACATGAGGACAGAGGATGGATAGAGCCTGAATTCTCTCAGACATGCTTTTGTGATCCAGGCTGTGATGAAGTTGAAGCAGTCATCATGTCTCACTGTTAAAATCCATTTCCTGCCAGCTGCAGCCCAGCACACACTCCACAGTTTGAATCCACACAGCAGCTTTTGACAGTCCATGTGCTACCCTGCAGCCCCAGGAGGGTCTTCACTTCAGGGCTCTGCTCTCAAAATATGCCCAGCGAAAGCAGCAGAGGCAGCGCAACTCTCTTCTGCCTGCCCACTGGGATAAGCGTGCTTTTAAAAACCTGTAGACCTCAGCTTCGAAACAATTTGGATTAACTCGGTCTGACTTCTATGTTCATTTCATAAAAGCAAGTCCCAAGGAGGATACAAAGGCCAGCTTTTAATGTGATGACTCATTGTAGGCTTTGCTAAAATGTTTACTCAATGACTGAACAAATATGTAGTTGTAATTCTGTCTTTCCACTTTCCTGGCCCACACATCTTCAGTCTGCCATTGCAAGAGCTTGGCAGAGATTGGAAAATACAACTTCTGAGGTCACAGGATGGAGAAATACTCAAGATACTGATGAAATTTTCAAGATAGGACTGGACACCTAGCTGTGACGGAGGAAGACTACATTGGAATGATTTAAAACTTAGGGCTGACAATAAAGAAATATATGAAGATTCATTATTATTATTTTTTTTTTCTGACAATTTTCACAGTATCTGCAAGATAGAACTCAACACAAAACCTTGCTTGATCTAGCTAGAAGATCTTGCTGTCAGTAACAAGAGGGATTTCCTCACTCTTCAAGATTCTGACTTGAGACAAATGCCGTTCCCCTCAACAAGCACAGGGGAATTCAGATGCACTGTCCAGAAGTCACTTTCTAGGACATAGCATAATGGGGCTGGAAACAGAAAGGCTCTGACCTGAGAGTTAGCAGTGAAGTCAACTAGACTTCCTCTGTTCAGCAGCAATCAGACATATGCTGGGGTGCTCTGAGACATGCTTCTAACATCCTTTGCAAACAACTGCTTTTCTTCCTTTTTATATTCACCAACTCCACACCTGCAGTGCAGCTCAAGCCTCCTTTTTCTGGCTCCTGCAGCAGCAGAAGTGTGTATTTGTATTTTCCAGGGAGAGAAAATCAAGAGCCAGCCTTCTCCAGACAGAGATTTTGGCCACAGGGCAGAAGGGAAGATGGGACAGAATCCAGCTGAGTTATCTCTTGTGTCAGAGAAGGAAAAGCAGTGCTAAAATGAGCAGCTCTGGAAAAAAAGGGAAATGAAAAAGAAAATACTATAATGAAGGAAAGGAATGAGATGAGATGTATCTTGTTATCAAAACAGGTGACGTGTTCACATTCTACTGGTACAGTGTGGGGAGAGGAGAAAGCTGGTACCCAAATGGCTTTGCAGCAGGCACCGTCTGCTCTCTGGGTTGGGAGCTGGCAGGCAGGTGGAAGAAGTAGGCTGCTCAGTCAACTTTCCTGCTTGAACATCTGCTCCTCATATCCTTCAGAAACTGGAACACTGTAAATCATAAGGTAATGTATGATAGGACAGATTAGCTTGCAGACAGCCTATTAGACTACACTGTAGAAAAAGACACCTAAGATGTGGTGTGATCAGTATAGACCCTATTACAAGTGATATCTGATATTTCTTACACAAAAGCTGGCCCTGCTAGCACACTGTGTATGCTTTGCTCAAGGTGTTTCAAATTCAGAGACACACCATGAAAATGAAGTTCTTCGTGATTTCAGGGTTGTGCTGAGGTTCTTACTGTCAGGATCAGCTTCTGGCAGAACGTGAGCATGGAAGTCAATACACTTTGTCATGGAGGTATTCTATATGCTTGTTTTCTGTTTGTCTTAGCTGGAGACAGGACTACTCACAGAAGGAGAGAGCGTGAATATAAGCCTACTGCTAATTATAGTAACAGTTGATTTAAAATGTTTCTCTGCAGCTTTTCATATCAAAGATTAGCACACAAAATGCAGTTCTTTACTGCTGCACAACTTCCATGTCTAAGGTTGCCATCCAACCTGACTTTCATTACACATCCTGCAGCATTCTTAAGGTCTCATTACTGCTTTATATTGCCATGGAGCAATGGAACATACCCAGAGCATACCAGGGATTTAATTTCCATATCCTTGAAGAAAACATCTTACTGATTACACTTAAGAGGGTAAATAACAGGTAATTTGCCAGAGGGGTTGATCTTGGGCTTTGCAGATTCTTAAATCCCACTGCAAATTACTCACAGAAACAAGTACAAGAGAGAAGAGAAAAATCAGCAGTTGAAAATTAGTACTTCCATGTAGCCTGTGAAGGGTCGTAAGGATGAGTAGGCAATTGCTGCTATTAATTACCTGGTTGCAAATAAGACATTTCTTAGTCTTCTCTTTTATCTCCCCAAGGTTACACTGTGCAAGTTTTTACTCTCCTACCATTGATGACACTAATAATTCCTTTGATAGAGATATCAACATAACAAATACTTCACAGACACTTCAAAGAATTCCAAGAATTGTCCTCCATCTCCTTTCCCACAGCTGCCCTACTCCTGTGCAGGGTACAGCCAAGTGTACAGAATTCATCTTTTTCATTTATGAACTGGTCCTCTCAGGCATGGCCTATTTAGAAACAGACAAATTCTAAGGCAGCAGGGTGCCAAGCTGGCAAATATGACTGCAGCTTTTCTGATGACTTTGCCAGTGCCTAGGACAGATGACTGAACTTGATGATGCGCCCAAGAATCTATCTGTAGGACGGCAGCTTTTGCTTCAGAGAACAGAAAAGCATGCTTGCACTTATTTCAATGCAAACTCTGTTCCCAGCTTCCTTCATAGGACCTGTGAGGTAAACACTCCTTCACTAGACATAAAAATTTAATTTCATTTAACTTGTTGGAAAGCTTTAAGGTGGCTCTGTTCTCACAGTCAATGTACTCTAGAAAATAGATACAGAATAATAATTGCCTTTTCAAACTAACCTCAAATTTTAAGAGGGCTTGATTACACTTAGTGTGGAAATCAGAAATCAGCAAAGCAGCAGATGTAAAAGCAAATGAACAAGTGAAAAGCCAAAAAAATCCCCAAACAAACAAATAAACAAAAAAGGTATAATGCATTGAGAACAACACAGTTTCTGCAAGGCAGGATAGGGAGCAAAGTCAAGTGGGCAGAAGAGTTAATAAACAACCGGGATGAGAGAGTCATAGCAGTGCTCTCTGATGATTGCGGAACCAGGCATTTTCCAAGGAATTACAGAAAGATAATGAAAAGCCATCCACTCTACTGGAAAGACCAAGACTGAACTCACATTCACTTTCCTGTCCTTTGAATAAGTACAGAGACAGAAAAAAAGAAGAATCACAAGAGAGTTGGCAGATCACTAGTGCCTCTGCTGATCTTTCTTCTCTCATTTGTTTTTATTTTAGAAAAAGAAGAGAATGACAGTTTACATTTCTTCAGGAGATTCAATGAAGCATTATTTTATCTGAATATTTCCAACCAAGTAATTCTCCAGGATGGAGGTGTAGCCTCTGTTTGGAATCTTGCAGCACCAGTCCACTTTTGGTTCTTCAATGCTCTCACACAAGAGACTTACAAATCACTCGCACCTGCCACTTCTCATACAGCAGAACTGCTCTTATGGACTAATTTTTCAAAGCGTTACCCTGGAATGAAAAGTACTTTTGTTTAAAGTAAAATTTTATTTTAAAAAGTCATAAGATACATTTTGATTTGTTTTTCTGAATCATTTTTTCTATTGTAACTTAGAACAGATGTCTAACATATCAGTCTCCCTTAGACAAAAAAAAATGTGGCAGACATTATAATATATGCTGCTTAGGCTTGAGAAACAACATTTCTATGGGTGCCCGGGGACTAGCTGCCTTTATTTGCTGATCTCCTGAAGATCTTATGAACTAAGCAACAGAATTTGCATCCAGACAAATCACTTGATCCAGTAAATTCGGTTGACCACATTCCCCCCACACCGGTTGAATGCCTTCCTCATGGCATGCATGTCTTGCTGACTGAACAAAACTTAGCAGAAAACAAAGATCTATTTCCTGTGAGTAGATTGCAAATACCTGCTAAAGTTGCCTAACAGAGCAATGCCTTCACTGATACATAGTATAGTTAGTTGTATTGAGAAAATAAACTCCAGATAAAAGCAGTTGTGCTTGAAGTAGAAAGAACATATGCCTTGAAAATGAACTGTATAAAGAATTAATAAAATAGTATAATGGCACACAGGCACTACTTATCACTATCACAATGCAGATGCCACCTACTGTCTAAGCAAGAAATAATCATACGTAGAAGATGTCTTCTGCAATTGGTTGAATGGACATACTAATATCAATATAAATGATATAAGAACTGTCTAGTAGAACAAAGTTTAAGCAGTTTACGTCCTTCTGTTTCAGGGTGTTTTTTTTTTTAAAAAAAGAGAATTTTTATTAAAATAATTTTCTTTCTAGCATTCTCCTCTGCTTTGATTGGGATCTGCAAGCAGCAGAAGACCATATTTTATCATTTCATGAACATAAAAAATACCTGCAGAAGAATACCACAACAGAGTTAGTGGCTGTTTCCAATATTGTCTGATATAAAATGTCAATCTGAAGAAGCACCGGAAATGAGAACTCCTTCACACTGGAGTGTCATTAACACCAAGAGTGACATACTTAAGCTCAGAAGTGCAATACATGTATAACAACTGCTCTCAACAGAGAGAGTACTGCTATCATAGTGAATAGAAACAGAATGATTAAACTCACCCTCTGAAAACTGTGATCAGAATAAAAATAAAAATTACATTTAATATCTGCATGAAGATTAGCAATGGGGTAATATTGTTGTGCGTGTAGTAAGAAATACATATTTGCTCTTACATTTGCTCTTTATGTAAGAGAGCAGCTTGAATGTATTGAACTCCACCTGGGGGAGAGCGGTGTAGCAGTGGAGAGCTTGTGGGTAAGAATCAAGGGGTGGGCTGGTATGGCTGACACCGTTGTGGGGGTGTGCTACAGGCCCCCTGATCAGGAGGAGGAGGTTGATGAGGCCTTCCACAAACAATTGGAAGCAACGTCATGATCCAAGGTGCTGGTGCTTATGGGGGACTTCAATTATCCAGATATTTGCTGGAAAAGCAATGTGGCCAAGCATGCGTGGTCCAGACGGTTCCTGCAATGTGCTGAAGACAACTTCCTGATGCAGGTGGTTGAGGAATCGACAAGGAGAGGGGTACTGCTGGACCTTATTCTCACTAATGGAGAAGGGCTTGTCAGGGAAGTAAAGGTCGGGGGCAGCTTGGGTTGTAGTGACCACGAGATGGTGGAGTTCAGGATCCTGAGTGGAAGAAGTAAGGCAAAAAGTAGGATTGCAACCTGGACTTCAGGAGAGCCAACTTCGATCTCTTCTGGGACCTACTTGGAGCTATCTCATGGGCTAGGGTATGGGAAGGCAAGGGGGCCTGTGAGAGCTGGTCGACATTTAAGCAGCTCTTCTTCCAAGCTCAGGATTGGTGCGTCCCTGTTAGGAAGAAGTTGGGAAAGGGTGGCAGGAGACCTGTGTGGATGAGCAAGGAGCTCGTGCACAAACTCAAAGGAAAGAAGAAGGCCCATGAAATGTGGAAAAAGGGTCTGACTACTTGGGAAGAATACAGGAATGTTGTCAGGGTCTGCAGGGATGCGACGAGGAAGGCTAAAGCCCACCTGGAATTAAATCTGGCAAAGGGGATAAAGGATAATAAAAAAGGTTTTTTCAAGTACATTAACAGTAAAAGGAAGACTAGGGAGAATGTGGCTCCCCTGCTAAGTGACGGGGGTGTTCTGGTAATGGGGGATGCTGAGAAGGCAGAGATACTGAATGCCTTCTTTGCTTCTGTCTTCAGTGAAAAAGCTCCCCCTCAGGAATCTGAGACCCTGGAGGTTAGTGAGAAGATCTGGGGAATGGAAGACCTCCCTTCAGTCAGAGAAGAGGTGGTCCGGGAGCGCCTAGGCAACACCAATGTTCACAAATCCATGGGACCCGATGGGATTCATCCACGGGTGCTGAGGGAGCTGGCAGAGGTGATTGCTGAACCGCTTTCTGTCATCTTTGAGAGGTCTTGGAGGACGGGGGAGGTGCCTGAAGACTGGAAGATAGCCAACGTCACTCCGGTCTTCAAAAAAGGCAAGAAGGAAGACCCAGGCAATTATAGGCCAGTCAGCCTCACCTCTGTCCCTGGAAAGATGATAGAACAGCTTGTGCTGGATGTCATCTCCAGACAACTGGAAGAAAAGGAGGTTATCAGGAGCAGTCAGCACGGGTTCACCAGGAGGAGGTCGTGCTTGACCAACCTGGTAGCCTTCTCTGTTGTCTCTGGCTGGGTGGATGGGAGGAGAGCAGTGGATGTAGTCTACCTTGATTTCATCAAGGCATTTGATACTGTCCCCCATGACATCCTTATAACAAAGCTGAGGAAGTGTGGGATAGATGAGTGGACAGTGAGGTGGGTTGAGAAGTGGCTGACTGGCAGAGCACAGAGGGTCGTTGTTGGTGATGCAGAGTCCGGTTGGAGGCCTATAACTAGCGGTGGTCCTCAGGGGTCGGTGCTGGGTCCGGTCTTGTTCAACATCTTCATCAATGACCTTCATAAGGGGATAATGGCCACCCTCAGCAAGTTTGCTGATGATACGAAGTTGGGAGGATTGGCTGACACGCCTGAAGGCTGTGCTGCCATTCAGGAAGACCTGGAAAGGCTGGAGAGCTGGGCAAAAAAAAAACCGGATGAGGTTTAACAAAAACAAATGTAGAGTCTTGCATCTGGGGAGGAATAATTCCATGCACCAGTACAGGTTGGGGGATGAGCTGCTGGAGAGGAGCTCTGCGGAGAGGGACTTGGGTGTCCTGGTGGATGACAGGTTGGCCATGAGCCAGCAGTGTGCCCTCGTGGCCAAGAGGGCCAATGGCATACTGGGGTGCATTAAAAAGAGCATGGCCAGCAGGTTGAAGGAGGTGATCCTCCCCCTCTACTCTGCCCTGGTGAGACCTCATCTGGAGTACTGCGTCCAGTTCTGGGCTCCCCAGTACAAAAAAGACAGGGATCTCTTGGAAAGAGTCCAGCGGAGGGCCACAAAGATGGTGAAGGGCCTGGAGCATCTCTCCTATGAAGAAAGGCTGAGTGAAATGGGTCTCTTCAGCCTTGAGAAAAGAAGACTGAGAGGGGACCTGATCCAGGTCGATAAATATCTGAGGTGTGGAGGGCAGAATGGCGAGGCCGAACTCTTTTCAGTGGTGAGTGGAGACAGGACAAGGGGAAATGGCCGGAAACTGCAGCATAGGAAGTTCCACACAAATGTGCACAAGAGCTTCTTTACAGTGAGGGTGATGGAGCACTGGAACAGGCTACACAGGGAGGCTGTGGAGTCTCCTTCTCTGGAGATGTTCAAGACCTGCCTGGATGCCTACCTGTGCGACCTGCTGTAGGGAACCTGCTTTGGCAGGGGGGTTGGACACAATCTCTGGAGGTCCCTTCCAACCCCTACAATTCTGTGATTCTGTGATTTTGTGAAATACAGCTTTCAAGACAGGCAGTACATTTGAGAGGTATGGTTCCATCTTTACCAGTACTTTTTAGGTGTGTTTATGTACGTCTCTGCCTGGACACATTTAAAAACTGCAGATTTTCTCCTCTGAACAAATGTCATGTTATAGTCAGCATGTCATACAGTACCTCACTTATACCAGAATCAGAAAGCTTAAGAGTTGTAAATCACGTATCTTTGTAATGGCTTGGAGTAAATTTGCAGCACAGAAACTGAAGCAAGCCAGTCACAATAGAAACTGTATTCTTCCCAGTGGGTAACTATACTGGAAGAGTGTAGTTCACTCTTTCAATGAGTGGGATTAGAAGGGATAATCACCATTAAAATAAGCAGACCCAATGGCTTTAATGGGATGATATCCAAATATGCCAGCAATTAATTGCATACAGGAAGTGAGTAGGCTACTCTGCTTTCAAATCATATAAATAAAATACAAAATTAATCCATGTTCAAGAGGGCTCAGTTGAGCCAATGGGGTCACAGAGTTTCAAAGCTTTGTACTATATCTGAATTTGGGCCACAGTTATTACAACAATATACTAAGGAGAACATGACAAATGTTTTTCTTCTTCTTCCTATTGTTTGGGTAGTTCATGTCGTCCAGAATGGCCTTGAATAGCTTCTGTAGCTTCCTATTAGATTCACAGCAGGAGCAAAAAAACCCTGTGACACTATGAAACAAAATGTATGACACAGAAGTAATTATGTGTGGCTCTACATGCACTGGGCAAATGAAATATACAGCAAAGTGCAGAATTAAACCTGAGCTACACTGAAGCGTTTTGGTTAAATTCTCTTATAAATGCTGCACACGCTTTTTTCCCCATTCTTCTTTTTACATACCAATACAGACGTAGCTTCAGGGAGAAAAATAAAATTGTCTTTCTACAAGGCCAATATGGCCTTTGGCGGCTCATGTAACGAATAGTAACAGGTTTTATTCATACTTTGTGAGCCAGATCTGTAGTTTATAATCTTAGGGCTTTCAAATTACTGTTCTTATGACTCTCTCTGTGCATGGAGAACAGGTATTTTTGGTAGGTGGGGAAAGGAGAAAGCAGAGGTGGATAGGAAAAAGAGTGACATTATTTTAGAAAATATATGTCATTCAAAAGAATTTATTCTGCAGGACAGTCAGCCTTGAGATGGGCTGTTAATTTTTCTATTTTCTCTGCACTCGCAAGAATTTGCTTTGTTTAACAATGTCTAAATTGTTTCAAGTAGAGTTTCTCTCGGATTTTTTAAAGACACAATACTCAACTGTCAGTAGCAAAGGAAAAATGGATAACATTTGATACAAAACATTAGGAGTTAACATAAGGCAACATCACTTCTCTTGAAGAAGCTGTATAGATCTATTGTGTTTTAAGTGCAGTTAATGTGGGTGCAAGAACTAGAATGCAATCCCACATTATTTCCTGATATGTCACTCTCTCCTGGATCTTTGCTATCATCTAGACATCTCCACTATAGCTGGTGTCCCACTTACTCTTTTGCTAGTATCTAACAAAGGACTTTTTTTTCCAGATCACTGCTTACACAGCAATAAGAAGGTATAATGAGCCTTCAGCAGATGTCACTGTATGTGTTTTAGTAATGAAGGCACCTTAATGCAATTATGGGATTGCAGAAATTTGTTTTAAGCATTCCTCTCATATCGTATGTAGTGTGCTTTCTGTAAGATGTCAAGTCTTCTATTTCTGGAAATTTGCCATGTGGTATCTCATTAGAGAAATCTGCTGAAGAGCACAGCTTCAGCAGTTGGATTAATGCTGCATGACAACAAAGGACGCACGGATCAGATCATCAGATCACAGCTACTTGCTACCTCTGTGCATGTGTGCGCATCACTTTGTCAAAAGAATAACTCAGAGAACCTCCATACCTCAAATAAAATGATATCATGAAGACACATGGTCCTTAACACTTCAAAAATAACAAGGAAAACTCATCTGTTTGCAGGGAACTGAAGACAGAGAATCAGACTTTTCAGTAGGCGAGTCTCTAGAGTCCCAGTAACACTTGTTAATCTTTTAATGATTATGGCTCTTCTACGGGAGAGATCTCTTCAAACTGCAGTTCTCTTGATGCATAAGGCTATTCTGCAGTCTTCCTCAAACAAGATTATATGTACCATGTTTTTGTTTAATTAAAACCATTCCTTGTCAGCTCATTTCTGTCAGTGGCAGGACAAAAGAACCAGAATTTGCACTGTAAAGAACAGTATTTCTGTTCTTCGTGCCCCTTCTTTCTATTTCAGTTTCTTCCTCTCTGCTTTTCTTTTTCATCCTCTTTCCTTGCTATCTATGCTTTTCTCCCCTCCCCTCTCTACCCCTGCTCTATATATCAAGCTTCAAGCTTCTTTTGCAAGAGTAGGAAAGAAGAGCAGGCTAGACAAATATCTTTAGATTTCTTTTTAAAATACTGATCCAGCTCTCATCTTTCTTCAATTTTGCCACTTTATTTCCACCAAATATTGGCTTTGTAAAATGAGAAGTGGGAATTTGAAATTAAGCTGATATTTCAGGGAAAACTTGCTGTAAAATATTAGCAAGAGAAAACCTTCCTTTAATTGGCCCAAGGGTATATTCCTAGTCAACAGCTGGCCTAGTTACCAAGGAAAATAGAAGAGCTGGAGGGCAAGCACAGTAGGGAAGAGAGGAATAGACCTATATGAAATTAGGTTGGCTTAGTCAGAGGCTTGCTGAAATTTTTCTTGCATTTCAGATAGCCTGTTGCCCTTTCATTGATGGGTTGTAGATGTTGAGTTTCATCTGGGTTTACAAATCCATCTTAGCTCTACTGAAACATGTTCAGCCAAGGGTCTGAACTTGAATAAATATTTGAATCATCCGAATTCCCTTCTAATGAACCCCAGCCAAGAAGGCATTACTTCTTGAGCTTTTATCAAGGAAATATTACATGACTCTCTTGAGAGCACATTCTATAGTCTTAGGGTTAAAGTTTAAGGAAGATAAAAGAATTTTTTTTCTGTTTTGAGTTTCTGTTTTTACTTGCTGGGAGACTGTAGCAAAATTATTTCCTATGTTTTATTTGTTTGCTTTTGTTTTCCTTTTCAAAGGATTATCTACCTTCTCCAGAGAATGCAGTGTTTCTTTGCAAGCTGCTCTTATGTCATAGAGGTAAATTCTATGGCAAATAGCTCTGATTAATAACATTGCCACATCCTCCCTGTGTGGTATTCATATAACCAGCATCTTCCAATCATCTGGGAGAAAATAGCAACCTTGAGCTTTTTTTCACTCATGAGAAAAGCAGAATGCAGATTAGTTGCTGTGATGAAAAGCTGAGCTCTAGTTCCAAGAGTCACAATCTCATTTCTGGATGTACTGCTGCAGTAAGCAGGTGTTATTTTTCCATATGTCCTGAGCAGGTAAAGAGTGGAACATGATCTCCAGGGGCTGCCTCTGCACTGGCTGAATAAATATAGATCAGAGATTCAAGAAAAAATGCTACTGGGACTTTGAAACTCATTGCATCTGCTACCATTATCTTTCTTGCATCAGATGCTGCCCTTGTGCTCAGTCCATTTAAGGGTACAGCTGGACAAGTGGCAGAAAACATAACTTTCCTTCCCTCCCTCAAAAGACTCGTACTCACTCCCATTATTTGTGAACAAATATCTCAAATAGCCCACATTTCTCCTTATAATCATTTTCTGCTAAGTGGGAAAAGTCTGTGTGACAAAAACTAATATGGATAAGCGTCATATTATCTCTACCAGCAAAGCAGTTTCAGTACTCATGGGCAAGCAAACTAGGGCCTGGCAAATTACAGTTTAAACCTCCTGCAAATTTCTATTAAGAAAATCTGACAACAAAGCAGGGCAACAACTGAAGACTTTGCTTGTGTCAGCTTAAAACTAATGCTAAAATTGATATTAAAACGGGCTTTTACTCAACTGGCTTTTCATTTTCATACCATGACCAAGAAATATACTTCTGAGAGACGCACAGCACAAAGCACTGACAACTGCAAGAATATTTTTCATGATGGTTGCTTAAACTCAATTCAACAAACTGCGCTATCAACAGAAACACATGCATGATATCTGTGGGTTATTCAAGTAATCTAGAAGCTAGCTAAGCAATACCTATGCTAAAAAGAAAAGTTTAATTAATAAAAATGCTTCTCTGGAGAGAAATTATCACACATCACAAAATGGTATTTTCAAGAAGGTTAAGTAGAAGAATAAACACCAAATTTTAACACCATTCACAAAGACAGCTCAGGCTCAACAAACAAAATGCTACAGGTCAAAGCAGAAATTAGCCAAACGTAAGCAGAGTTTTATCAGCTTTTATCAGCTACTATCAAGTCAAGCCAAGCCCTAAGCAGTGTTGAAATCTTGGTTGCTGTCTGATCTCCATTGTGCTTGGTGCCCACAGGATAATTATTACAGATAGCAATATTTTATTTGCAGGACAGAATCCTATTTCCCTTGGTGATGTAAAAACAAGACCTTACATAAGTAAAAAACTATAATGAGTTATAGCTTTTATGACTTTTAAAGACTCTTCTTTAAGTTTATTCATGTCCATGGACTTTGCTCTGAAATTTCCTCTTCAATCTCTTTTGCATTAGCCAAAATGGCAGCTGCCACGCTGAAACTATTAGCTTGATTAATATCAGTTCAGTAAAATCAAACTTTTTACTAATTCAGACATTTATATCCATTTAATATCAGCTGACATAAAATTTTTGCATTTAATACTAATTGAAAACTACTAGTTTCTTATTCCAAAGACTATTAGCTGTCACTTATAGCTTTTTGTACAGTATAGTCATCAAATTGTATATTTTCTTCTACTTGCAGAACTTCAAACGCAAGTATGCAATGTGAGAAAAATAAAACATTTAGGGAATTTATCATAAAGGTTTTCTCCTCTTATTTTCCGTTTGAAGAATTTCTGACTAAAACAAATGAATAAAAATATAAGAAGCTACTCTTCATTTAAACACTGTTGAACACAGTTCCTCTACTTATTTATTTATTTTTAACTAAATAATTTGGGGTATGTTTAGCTTGTCTTCAGATTCCTTTTCATCAGACGTTGCGAAAAGCAGTGCCGACCTCTGCTGTGATTCTAATATATAACATAAAATCCATCAATGGCTACAAATGAATGTTGTTTATAAATTAAGGAATCTAGAAGAGGTAAAAGCATACTTCATTACACTTCTGAGTGGAAGATACTACTAATTTTTTCTTGGTGGAGTGTTTACAGGGGCCTGACACTGTCTTCACTTATGGCCAGTGGAATTCCTTGGGGCTGAACACAGTATTTGACCATTCCAGTTCATCTGTCTCTACTGTCTGATTTTCATCATTGTACTATCTTCTAGCCATTTTCTGAGTGGAACTCTACAGAAAATTACCAGTGAAAGGGTCCATACAACAATCCTTAAAATGGAAGATAAAGACCTGGGGAAAGGGTGCTAATGATGACCCTAAAGGATCAAAAATTAAAGGAAGGTGGAAATTGAATCAGTACATAAGCAAATACGGTTATGGGATTCATTTGTAACTTACAGAATCATGTATGCCACTGAGAGGAACCTCAGAAGGGCATTTGGTCAGACCTCATGTTCAAAGCAGAGATAGCTCTGATATTGGACTAAGTAGTTCAAAGGACTTGATCTCAGAAGTAGGCCCAGAATTTCTGAGGCAGGAACGAACTGAGCTGTACTTGAACCATACAACTCTGAGTCCTCAGAACACTGGGGTGGTTTCAAAGGATATGACCAAATGATAGGCAGGACTTCAGGGATTCGGTGATCAATCTTAGGAAGACCACTATATCTTCGGTGGCCATTACAGATTTTTTTTTTTGGAAGTAGAAACATGAATAAGCAGGCAAACATCTGCATTTCTAAGATATGAATACCACTGTGATCTGGTCTGCCTTCAGTTCCATTAATTACGTAAGTTGCTATGAAATTAATGCCTCCTATTTATTTTCATGCAAACAACAACAGATACAAAGAGTACAATAATAGTATTTGATAGAGAAAATTCACAGCTGCAAAACGTTTTCCACCACCAACACTACTATTAGCTATTTTGTACAGATGAGCTGATTGAGATGCTCTTCATTTTCTGGTGAAACAGCTGTGCATGGCCATCTGGAACATGGCTTGTGTTTCACATCAATGCTGCCTGCCACCACTAAAACACATCACCCACCTCCTCACTGTGTTCACATCCACCGTTTGGTCTCCATAAATGTTTAGCAAGTAACCATGAATGTCAACAGGTGACATTTTTTCCACATGGAGAAATTCAGTGACACACCTCTGCTTCATATGCACTTCCATGTCAGATACCCACTCTGTCTGGCTGCCCCTTTGCTGTCATCTGTCACATGGCAGCAAAATGTAATAGAATATTGGCTGGAAGGTTCAGTCTCTACTGTCATATCACCAACATCTGCCTCTGATGTCGTGGGTCAACTTAATAAAATTGAAGGCATTACTTTTGGAGCAGCTATCTTATATTTCAACTGAATAGTAATCTCTTGCAAGCTCTTTTGGCTGGGGCGCATGTCACAGCAAATATTTTCAAATGTATGTGAGACAGATTCCTTTTAGTGTAAGAACTGAGAATCCATATCATTGTTTACATGGTCTAAATCACATCAGCCAGAACTATCCTTGGGTACGTAACAGAAGAGACTTGGATTTTGCCCAGGATAGGGCTTAGACAACATTCTCTTGCACAGATACAATGTAATAAGAATTTAAAACAAAACAAAACACAAAAAAACACCTGTACATGAATGAACAGCTGCATACATACTTTGCACCGTTTGGGCTACAGTCTTCCTGGTACTTAAAAAAGGCATTGGAGGACAGTTGTATAAGAGTCAGGATCATAAGAGTGTATGAGTGTGAAATGATTAAATGTAACACTCCAGTGGCCCTGTTGAAAGGAAATTGATATCTGCTCATTTCTAGAATGAATAACATGGACTGAGATAGAAGAGTGGTTACATGTGTAAGGTCTCCAGAGGAGCACACAGCAATATAGGTAATCAAATTAATATTGCACTACACAGGAAGGGGACAGAAACACCACAGGTTATACTTGGAAATGATACTTCTTTTTGTATGGAAATGGTTCTAGGTCTCAGAGTTTTCTGAAGTCTTCATCTGAATCTAATCTTCACAGCTGGAAGAAATTAGTCCTTTTTCTTAGAGAACACAGTAGAACTGTATTACTTAATGCGCTACTTTATCTCTGCTCCCTTTTTATCACTTTCCTGCATCTTGCCTCCTAGACAGATATTTTGTTTTGCTCTCCTTTCTGGCTCCCTCTACAACTATGAAGCTTCTTTTTATCATTTTCCTGTCTGAAGTTTCTTCTTTTCCATTTCAAATCTGATTCCATCAGGAATACTGTAGCAATTCCCTCTGATCTCAAGCTAACAAGGAATTCTTCAACTTCTTAGTCTTGGAGAAGAATTGGGATCTCGAAGTAGGAGAGACAGGAATGTGTGCACATCAGGGTAGAGGGAAAACCCAGTTAGAACCTTTCCAACTGTCAGAAGCACGTTGCTTTTCACACTACATCCTTGACTCACTTCCTAGTGAATCTTGAAGAAAGCATTCAGTTTCTATCCACAGATAAGGTGATAAAGATTGCTTGCATGAGAATATATACACCAGTGTATGCAAATCTGTAAATAAACAGCAAAGCGTACATTTGAGAAAGCACTAGAACAGGAGGCAGCCTTGGGGAGCTGTTATTTTAATTTCACTGGATGACAGACTGTGAACAATTGCTGGAGGAAGCTGAACATGAAAATCTGAGCATTTATGTAAGACAAAGCCAGTTGTTTTTGTTTGTTTGTTTTTAAATCTGCTTGGATATAAGCCCTGCTGCACAAACTAGAAAATTGAAGAATAAGAAGCATAAAACAGGATTTTATTGAGAGAGATGGTTGAAGGCACATTTGTTGTTTTTACCAAAAATACTTAGAATTACCTTTTATCTCTAAGGATTTGAACTCTCCAGGACATTTATTGGATGAGTAAAGAAAGGAAATATATTAGTGTGTGAGTGAAAAGATCATTCACTTGTGTACACATTATTGCTTCTTTATTCAACTGACTAGAAAGTTTTTGTTACTGTGTTATATTACCTTTCTCCCTCCCTCTTTAATGAGAAAGGCTTTACTATTCACAGTTTTACTAACAAAATGGTTTTTTTCACTTGCTTGTTCACTACAGTATATCTAGGTTCATATAAGGGAAACAAGAACAGCAGAAGTCCTCTTCTTTCTGATGAAACCAACACCCAGCATGTAATTTTGCCATGGTTTACTAAAATCCTGAGCTGAATAGAAACAACTAGAAAAAGGTTGATATTCACCTTTGAAAATTTCAAGTGCAGATGATTTGTATTAGCTCTTCGAAAGAAAGTGAGATGAAAAACAAAGCTACACCAGCACTGAAGTTTTGATCAAATTTCCAAATAATTTCCTGTACACCTACTGCCAGGAATTTACACTATAGCCTGTTACAAACGTCATCCTCCACATAATAGTGGTTGTTTTTTGTTATTGTTGTTGTTTTATTTTATTTTTTAATTTTTAATTTTTTTCCAGCATATTCCATTGGACTTTCACTCAAAAAACTGCCATCAAGGAACAGCACTCACATACTGCACAACTGAGATACAAATGATATTTCATAGATAACTAAATTTAAAAGGTCCGTTTTGAAGCAAACTGCAACTATCTCTTAATGATTTAGTAATCAGCAATTCAGACAACCACCAAGAGGAGGAGATGTACCTTTTATAACAACCTTTACACTAGGGACTGTCTTAAAACATGACTTTATGACTTTCACCACACCGAGGTTGAGCTGAAAAAATGCTGGTGGCTTTAGGATAAGATTTTTTAAAAGAACATCTAAACAAAAAAGATAAACTAGTAAAAGCAGATCAGTGTGACACTCACTGGGTTACCTCAGCCATAAGTCTCTACTTTCATATCTCTAATGATTAGTGTTAAGTATCCAGACATTTTCCTCAGCTTCATCCTGTACCTCTGTACCAAACCATATACATGTTTGCATCTCAGTTGAATATTTCTGTGAAAAAAATCTTGATTTTTTCTGAATATTTTTCCTTAAAAACATCTCAGTGAAAAATTCCTTACTAATTCCACATTAATCCTTCATCCATGAGTCACATAAGAACTATTTAGTAAAAATACCACTGTTTATATAACACTGAGATAACAAATCTTGGAATATATTTATACAAGAATAATGACTTGTAAAAGGTGAAAGACAATTCTTGTGGCCTGATTTTCCTTCCAAATCAACAAAGTAATGAATGAATTTCCTGAACAGTGTTCTGCGTTATTTGGTAGACACAGCTAAAGAACAGTCCAGTTGTCTTTCTTCTGACTGAGATTTCTTCTAGTTCTTTGAAACACTTGTTAGAGTTTTACAGGATATAGATTTGGAAGGAATCTTAATTCAACTGAATTCCTTCAGAGGCCACCAATTACTTTCAAGTATGGAATGAATATCAGTTTTAACCAAGTGGGCTCTTTGCCAAGAAAACACCAAATGAGATGATGAAGGCCATGGTCTGTAGCGAAATTCTCTTGCTTAAGAGGTTATGACAGCCTGTTCACAGCATTGTTTGAGCAAAAACACATAATGCAAATGGAACTCATCAGACTGTTCTTCTTTTCTTCTATAAGCTCACTTCTAATTTGGTTTTCTGCCAAATGACAACTTTATGGTTATAGAGTAGTATACCATTTAGCAGGGGTGAGGCATTCAAAAAGCAATTAACGCTTAAGGAAGTATTTTCAAATAGCAGGAGCTTTATGAATATAATCCTTAAATACTTATCATATACAAATACCTAAAAATACTGAATTATAATAGTTTTGCACATTTGTCAGTGCAGGGCATTTTATCAGTCCTCAACTCTAACCTCTGTAGGAATATCACCTTTCATTATAGTTTTTGAAGTTTTTATTATAAACCATGTTAATAATTATATTTGGTTTTACATTTGGAAGTTCTCAGAAAAATTCTCATTAGTCACAAAGTAATTTTCTGTCAAATCACGTACTGATGCCACATATTCAACAAAGTCTGATTCATAATGACTGAGGCCCAGGTTTCATTCTGAAGAAGAATAATTTCACTTAGAAATATTAAACACAGAAGCACACAGCTGACTGTGATGTCAAAACAACCAAGTCACTCATTACACTGAATGACCTGTATCCAGTTTCAGCCTTTTTCTTTTTACTCATACTTCTCCCTAATGATGTTACTGGTAATGTTCAGAAATAGGAGTGATTTACTAAACTCAGACCTGTGAAACTAAGGTTTTGATTAGTCACATGATAGCTTTAAATGAGGACTCCCAACATATCAATCAAAAAACACCAACCAAAACTCACAGCCTGAACTGTGTTTTTGCAACTTGTATTTACTTTACAAAGTAAAAACTTTGCAAAACACACTCAATGAAAAATGGATTGAAAAGAACTCTCCAGGGTAGTCAAGGCTAATTTTCCCAATAACTGATTCAAACAGCTATAGTTAAAACATAATAGCTTGCTGAGCCTGAGTGAGTAAAAGACACATAACAGCAAAGTTTTTTTCACATCTTATGATGCAACTTTGAAACATCAGCAGATTAACTTTGCAATAATTGCCCTTTCTAGAAAGAAATCTTTAAACACAGGGGATCATAATGAAATAGTTTCCATCAATCAGAACTTGCTCGGTATGACCGCAACTATGTAGCAGAGAAGCATTCTGCTGAAGGACCATTCTCAACTGCAGGGCTGCTCTCAGCTGCTGAGTGCAACATTTCACTGGTCAAACACAACTGCTGCTGCTCAGCTGAGAATTGCAGGAGATTCGCCATGCTGTTTGCTTTCCAGCAGAGGATTTAACTCTCCACAATCATCATGGCCTGATCTGGAAATTCTGAATCACATTTACATTGCAGCTACTGTTATTATTTCTACATTTCAGATTATTAAGTTGGTCGCTCTTCGTTTATTGGCCTAGCTCAATGAATAAATACAGAATATTTCAGTGGAACAACAGAGCTGTATAGATTATGTTCAGTCATCTCCTTCCAGCAGTCTTTCACAGTATAAAAACACAAACCAAATCATTCACATCCATCAAATTCATAGCTGCAAATTATCCATTTGAAGTGACAGGACTAAATGAATGTTTTCTCAAAAGCTTTCCTGATTTACTACTACTTTGATTTACTTCCCAAATGTTCCCCTGGGACAAGCAGAGAGATCTGAGGTATCCGTCAGGCAAGATTTTGGCTGTTTTGTTTTTGAAGGAAGCAACAATAAAACATTTTTATGGAAGAAAGATGAGAGGAGCAGATTAAAGCCCAGCATGACAGTTGCACAGAGCCCTGCTCTGAATCCCCATCGCAGCAACACCAGCTCCATTTCCTCAGCCAAATGCACCCCTATGGCCTACGCAGAGGACATCTTTCTCCTGTGCCACAACAGCTGGAGGATGGGAGCTTTCAGCTCTGTTCCACCCCACAAACTGGTTGTTTAGTTCATCAACATCCTTGCATCAGAGACATAGTAACAGACCACCAAAATGGTACATTTAATCAATTCCACAGAGAATATTCAACAGACAACACCTATATTTCATGCTTAGTTACATTCTTGGAGAGGTAGTTATGATAGATACAACTTTAACCTAATAGGGAGTTTTTCTTTAAATGAAAAAATGGATTTGCTAGCATAAATATTTTTAAATGTAAAAAGAGTGAAAATGAAATAAATCAGACTAGCAGTGTTTTGAAAAGCAGTGTACCAAACAAACATTTTCCTTAGTGCTACCTTATAAATCATGAAGCAGCTAACAGTGTTAAGGCCAATTGCTCAATATATATATATTTTTTTCAGAGTGCTCTCACATTTTTTAGTCCATGTTTTCAACTCCAACTCTGCTTGCTTGCCCACGAATACAGTAGTGTATTTTATCATTACAGTAACACATACTGATAACTTCAGCCCTTGAAGGCTTTTTTTATATTGAGCTTGGCAGTATTAATCGTTCTCAAATATGATTTTTGGCATTTAGAATTTCCTTTGTTCTAAAAGTGGGAAAAATTATCTCTATGTTCAATTACTAATTTAGCTGCCTGTACAAATGTAATCAATGACAGGAATAGCCATACTTCACTCCATTCTCACCTTGCTACACGGTCACAAAGGTGCCTTACCTCTTCTTTTTTCACACTTTCATTCAGTTCATTCTAAACATTCAACAAATCTGTTCTACTAACAATGTCAAATCATCAAAACAAGACCCATGCAGAACTATGTTCTTTTTTTTTTTTTTTTTTTTTAAGAATTCACAAGATTATATCATATCCACCAAATTATCAAAGAAGTTATAGTTTTAATTAAGCAATTAAAACTATGTTTATTTGGTTCCTTTCTTTAAAAGTTGTAATTTTTAACAGAGTGGTTAAAACTAATCTCCTCTGTATTCAAAATGGCAAAATGCTATGTTCAGGTTCTTTGTTCACCTTTCAAGATAGTGTTTGCAATTTGTTTTTTAATTATTTGGAACTTAGTTTTTATTTCCTTCTAATTAGAAATTTAGAAGTGAAAAATGTTTATTCTTTTAATTAGCATTTCAATATATAAAGAGAAATCACAGCACCTGCAACTTCTTTGGTCTTCGCAAATAAATACTATATGTGCAAAACCCTTTACATTATAAAAGTGAACTTAATTCTAGAAAAATGTTGTCACACTCACTTCCAGAGATAAATTGCCTGACTAAAAGGCTGCTAAAGTCAGCGGAAAGCATCACAAACTAGGAAGAGTTATTTATGTATTCAGACTTCTCTCTTGTGTATGTGGAATAATAAAGACAGCAAATTTATAGATAGTCTTCCTAAAATGCTAGAAAACTTGCCAACCTGCCTTTAACTTTGCCTAAAAGTATCATTTTCAGCATGGGAACCAGATCATGTAGCCTTTGGAATCTCTCAGTCAATCTCAGTCTGTGATGAACATTAGGGTACATTTTCAAGAATAAAAGCGGGAGACATGGAGAACTTATTGGAGCTGGGTTGAAATGACACAGACATAATGGGGCCAGTTCCCTCTGCAGCATACAGACTGCATCAGCACTACATGCCACTGGGATCTGGGCCTCCCTGGTTCTGTGTGTGCTACCCTGCAGCAATAAGACTCAATTCTGTGTCATTGTTAGAGCCCCTAGCATCAGAAATACTTTGAGGGTTATATTATAGTCCACAAAGAGCAGAGAGAATAAAAGAGGCTGATGGCCAGTGGTATCTGCCTCAGATGGTTCACATGTGCATTCAAATGTGGGCAAGGCAGTGTTGCAGGCAAGGCAGTATTGGAGGCAGAGCACATGTTGGGCAAGTTTCTTCATCCTGCCTTTTGGAGGGGGTTCCTGATATGAACTATTTCCAACATTGCTCCACTACTGTACTGGAAAAAGCAGTCAGTAGAGCCAAAGTGGAAGGTAGCAGTTATGAGGTATAGCTGACCACAGGTCAAACAATTGATCTTGCCCCTTAATCCACTGTTATTGAGTAGTATTGACCAACACAGACTAGCTAGGGAAAGTTACAATATATTTTTGTAACTATATTTCTGTTTTCCAAGGAAATAATCTAAATTCCACTTAGGCTCTAACAACAAAACACTCAGCACAGTAGACAGCTGAATTCCTATCTCAGAAAAATAATGGTCCAAAGATATTAAATAGTACAGACATGTAGCTACAGTAAAAAAACCCTGTAAATTATTGGCATTTCAGAAATAGGCATTACAAGTTCAGAATGAAAATCCCTAGATATTAATCTACATTTTAGGTTCTTTACAGTCTAAAACATAATTATGATCATATCAAGTACTCCTAATTCAAGCTAACCTTATAATTATTACTTGGATGAATGACGCCTTACCTCAGAGGGTTGCAGGAGTGAGCAACTCCAGGACTGAACTCAAATTTTAATTCAGAGTAACAAAAGAACCAATCAAAAATATGCTAGGACTGGCTGCTCACAGGTTTCAAGATACATACGTGATTAAGTGTTCTTTTGATTCAAATCAGTAAGGAGAATGAAATAAACACAAAAGAAAATTGATGATTGTGGGTTTAAGTTGACGTCATTTAATTGGGTTGGGCTTTTCAGCTTTCTCTACACAGTTATTTAAGAAGTTCATTAATAATTAGCAGAATTGACAGTCTCTGACTGTTATAGAGAGACACCATATTGTGGGAAGAGCTGAAGCATGGCTGCCTATTTAGCATTCAGGTAATTAAGGATGTTAGACAGATGAGTGCCTGTTTGGTATATTCCTTCTTTTGAAGTCTTCAAGTAAAATACAGTTAGTGTAGATTAGTTTTAATAGCAAAAAATATATATTCCCTTTTAGAAAATATGAAGCAGTAATCCTGAAATTCAAAGCATGGAGCTCTGAATTAACCTAAGTAGAAACAGTTCTGGAAAACAGTATTGAGAGGCAAACCTCTCAATGGTAGAGAATTTAGTGATGTCTTTTTAAGCTTTTATACATTTCTTATGTTGGTTTTGCTTCCTACTGCTCTCTTCATGTAGAAAATGAAATACAAATAAAATATGATGCTCTATTCTTGAAATCAATAGTCTAATTCACTCTGCTTTTAGTGTGCTGGATTTCATCAAGAGTTAGCTCACATTATTTATGAGATATGCAGTTGTAAAATAGAAGACAGCTCCCTTTCTCTTGGTTATCAGACTGAATGCAGTTAAAAAATGTTATAAATTAAAAAAGAAATCTATAAGGCTTTTTGCAATTTAAAGAGAACTTTGAAAGAGCAAGTTGCAAAAGAACATTTTGCCTTCAACAAAGGTTTCACTTATCTTTTTGGTTTCTCGAACTAAGCATATAAAATGCTCGTGATCTGCCAAAATTTACATACACTCATACTCTTTCCCAAAAATGAAACCTGTTTGTAGCACCACCTTCAAGCAGCTGCCACCAATCTTAAAGGACACTACCCTTCTCCCCATTATTCAATCTTCCTATGAAAGCCAACCATCTGTGAGACATATTCCTAGGCACCTGCTGCCCCAGCCAGCTGTTTCAATCGTACATTGCAGCTGCCACCTATGGAACTAGCTGGAAGCAAAAAATGCTCCAAGCAAATAGGAAATGGATCGGCAGGTTGCCAGAGACAGAGAGGTCGATTAAAACTCAAGGAAGAAAGCTGACTGAAACTGTCTGTAAAATGTGGTAGCAAGGAAATAAATGGAGACTTACAGCAGATGAAATGTCCTGAAGGGTCTCAGCAGGTTTCTTTCCCCTCAAGCAACTCTTCCGCTTTGCTAGAAGAAATCTTTAAGAAAGCTTTCCTACTCAACTTAGCTGCAGGGAATGGGAAAATTCACTCCAGTTTTCTCCTATCCTACAAATTGAGCTATGAAAAGGCCAGAATCAGAGTAAATTTCTAGAAGGTAGTTGAGAAGGGTAAATGTTCCCTATATCTCATGTACATGAGGAACTTACCTTGCAATAAAGCTGAAATGGGATTTAAGTAGTACACAGTCCTGTGCTGGCACTGTATGCATGGGTAATTTTTAGTCTCCTGGTGAAGGGGAGTACACTCAAAAGGACTACTGAGATACAGACGGCCTACATTTATGAAAAGCTAGAGAGTAGAAAAGTCATGCACAGTAAGGAAAAAAAAAAAGGTGAAAAATCAAATGACCTGGTTGCTCTAAATATAAAAATTAATGGGACAAATCCACAGCTGGTACAATCAAATACTTGGTTTCATCAAAGCTTTCCTGATGTACAACACATGAAGATGTGTCCCAAGAATCTTAAAATGAATATTCAGTTCACTTTTGCCAATCACTGCTCAATTTTTATTTTATTTTTTAAATAAAATTTTCAGATAAACTTATCACTGCTTCATGGCAAGAGCTTCAACTACTTACTGTCCAACATCACTATTAAAAAGGTGATGAGCTGGTACATCATTAAAGGCAGCAGATTATTTCTTGTGTGCAGGGAAATTGTGTCAATTTTAAATAAGTGAGCTACTGTTAAAATGATGTTTGTCATTCAAGTGAGTTAGCATTGCCAGTCACCACCAATTCTAGTAACTATTGTCTTGGTTTACAATACTGTTGAAAAACATGGAAGTTTAACTCAGCTGATGTTTCCTTTGTGATTATGAAAATGTATCACTAGTTTACTGAATAATATTAGATTTTACATCTTCTGCTCCAAGTTCTATTTTGGGTAGAAACATGGTGCATACGTTGATTGTTTTTTAATAGTGGAACATTAATGTCACTTATTACAATTAAAAAATTGACATAATATCATTTCTACAGCTTGTTTTAACCAATTCTTCCTTCTAAGGCTGGGTTTGGTTACCAATCTTGTTAAGAAACAGAATTAAATGCTTCAGAGAATAAAACGCTAACTGCACTTCTTAAAAAAGATTTGGGAGCATGCTTGCACACGTATGCTGCCTGTATTATTAACTTAATGAGCTTTTTTTGAAAATCTCTTTAGAGATAACTGGACAAGACTCAGTTTTCCATTGTTTTTATAAAGACAAATCCAGTTTGCAGAGTAAATGAAAGCCTTTATTAATACAAACCATGAAATTACTGCTAAACTTTCTAAATAGAATTTATTACTTGGGAAACTGGATTTAAAAGTTCTGGAACAGAAATATTAATAATTGCATACATTTAAATGCTTGGTGGAAAACAGCTTGCTTCTGGAGAACATGGTGGAGCAGAGTATATAAAGAAGAAAAGTGTAGAGTCTGATGAACACTATAGGTGTGTGCTATATTTAAACTCTCCAATTCATATTGAAATGCTTGAACAAAAAGACTAAATAAAAGAGGTATGACTGGATACCTTCATGATCACTTTGTGCAGCTAAACATATATATTAAACACTCGAGTCCAGTCAGGCTTTTAAAAAATTATCAGTTTTTGAGAGTAGCCAAGCAGGCATGCCTTGAGAAGACATCTCTCCTGCTAAAACTAATGACTGCTCTGTGTATTCTGGGTGCACATAGTTATACTACTATTATACTACTGTACTTTCAAGGATGGCTACTTTAGACGTGGCTGCTGCTATTTCTGTATTATAGTATTTTCTCACGTTGCTCCACTCACCCAGGCTTTCCCATATTCTAAGTAAAGTGCATTAAGTGAATTTGTTCTCAGAAACACATCATCTATTGGTACGTATTGGTTTCTTATTACAGAAACACAGCTACCACATGGGAAAACACGACACATGACAGTGTTGTGCAGTGGTCCTGCAGATTCCTGCCCAGGCACTGGGTAGATACTTGTTAATAAAAAAATCCTGTCCCAGTTTTAAATGAATGAATAAATGAATCCATCAAATTTCTGCCAAGAATGTCTGCCAGATAAGGTACTGAAAATCCAGAAAATAAAAAAATATATATTTGAAAAAATATACATTTGAATATATATTTGAATTTATGTATGCATTATATTTATACATGCATTTATACATACATATAAATGTGTATTTGTATTTATATTTACATATCTATACAAAGGAACATATACTAATTTTAACATTTAATCAAAAGTTACCCGTCTAAGAAACTAATGTTTACATTCAGGTAAAATATACCTTCTTTACGCTTGTTTATTTGGGGATAAATAGCAAATTACTATTTATACAATTTGGAAATACTATTAAGGGAAGTATCCATGGGATATTCCAGAAAGATATTTAGTAAATTAGTAGTTTCCATCTGCAACCAAAGCATAAGAGGGTAATCAAAATATTTAATAAACACACAGTAGCTGATGATATCTCCACTTCCTGATGCACACAGGGATAAAAAGTGCTTGTAAAATAACCCAGGGTTGGATGACATCAACACGTGCTACCAGCTAAAAGGCACAGAATACAGTGAACATTTAGAAATATTCTACTAGATATAAGTGTGTTCAGTAATATTATATATTAAGGCTGCAGGGTGACCTCATTGTAGCCTTCCAGAACTTAAAGGGAGTCTATAATAAGAGGGGAGCCAACTCTTTGAAAGGGTAGATAACAACAGGACAAGAGGAAATGGTTTTAAGTTGAAGAAGATTTAGATTGGATACTAGTTCTTTACCAAGAGAGTGGTGAGGTGCTGGAACAGACTGCCTAGAGAGATTGTGGATGCTCCGTCCCTGGAGGTGTTCAGAGCCAGGTTGGATGGGGCCCTGGGCAGCCTGGTCTAGTATTAAATGGGGAGGGTGGTGGACCTGCCTGTAGCAGGGGGATTGGAGCTTGATGATCCTTGAGGTTCCTTCCAACCCAAGCCATTCTGTGATTCTATGATTAAGATATATATAAAATATAAGTCCTTTACCACATTAAATTAAATGATGCCAGATAAGGATATCAATTGCTCAAGATACAATTTCTTCTATGTATTTCCCAAGGCTATACCATCAGATAAGTCAAACAAAATTAGGAAAAAAAGAAAAAGGATGGATCTACACAGGTCTATGTTGCAAAGTAAAGTGGAAGAAGTTTACACATGCTAAATGTGGTGCCTCTTTAACAAATACACTGATTAGGCATATTACTATTATCCTATTTATTTCAGTGAAATGAACACAGGCAAAATTCTATTTTGTCCAGAGACATTTCCAGAGATCATGCAGATATAAAAATAAGATCTATGCTCTCTCTGACCCCACACTTCATCAACAAAATGATTACATTTCAAACTGTTGTCTTTGCTTCGCAGGGAGGAAAGCTTTTGCTTTCAGAGATCTGAACCAGTTGAACTGTAAATGAAAGTTCATTTCATCCATCATTACTAAACAAGAAAAAAAAAAAAAGCTAGATTTTCAGATCACAGAGCAGCACAGATGACAGAAGATACATTCCCTTTCCAACAGCCTTGAAGTGATGGCATTGCAAACAGTAATCATTGCATGCAAATAATATGATTACAGATATCCCTTCATTGTATAGCTAGACAGTGAATGGTGGTTCCTATCAGAACTGTTACATCTTCATGACTACTAAAAGGAATGGGAACACTGCTATCACAAGTTAGAATGATTTGTAGATGCTTCAGGAGACTTACTTGAATAGACATGAGAAGTCTGAAATCTTTAGAAGAGGTCAGAGAAATCTCAAAAACAGGACCTTTTATCAGTAAGTCAATGCTGCTTGGACATCTTGCAGGTTCTGAGTAAGACTACTTTATGTTCAAACCAGATAAGGAAAAAAATACAAATGGTACCTTAATTAAGAGAGCTGACCTTCAATTTTTTCTCTAGAGACAGGATGAAGTCAGAGATAAGCAGGACTTTTACTCATATCCACTACTAGAAGGATAATGATGAGAGAGTGAAAAAAACTACTGTTTATTTTAAACAGAGTTTGTCACTGATGAAGTGATGGATAATATTCACTGTAATGGAAAATGGATGAATTAATAATAAAAAAACAGTCTTACCAGTAAAGTTGATGGGCTACTTGGATGCTCTGAAGAGAGCGATTCAGCAGGAGTTTCACTAGAGGGCCTTCCAGACTCCACTCAAACTTAAGCACCTTAACAGATAAAAAGAACAATCACCTGAATGCTGGTCTTGTTATCTTTCACTTACATAAATAAAATTAATTGGAAAGGATAGTATCTCCATTTACAGTTCATTTACAGTTTCATGTTTGCATGAAACAATCCAACTTATGGAGAATGCCCATGAAATGAAACTTCACGACACAAGTAGATACTATCCCCTGCAAGACAACAGGATATCATCTGGATTTCGGACATAAATATACATGCAAATATACAGTCTTTGCTATATTTACATTTTTGCCATTTTCATTTGGAAAATAAATTCTATCCAAAAATTTATTTGTGAAACAGGAGCTGTGAAAGATGAAATCTTTCAAATGTGCTGAATGTTGTAAAGGTGTGATGGTTCCACTTCTTCACAGTAAAGGACTACATAGATATGTGCATTCATGTGTACTTATGTATCTACATACAAATATGCATATGTGCATGGATATGTGTGCATATAAATATAAACATATTGAAAAAAAAAAACACAAATAAAACCCTGAGGAACTCTGAAATGAAGAACTCTAAGAAAACCATGTGGTTGGAATTACAAAATAAGTGGATAAGACTAGCTCCTCCTCAACTAAAGAACAAGACTGACTCAACAAAAAGTTATATTGCAACAGGCCCGTAATACGTAAAGCATTAGTTTCCACTGAAAAGTAATGTACATTTCTGAAGGAACTATTCTATTACCAACTTGATGTAGTTACTGTGTGCTGACAATGATTTTCACTGTGTATGTGACACTAGAGAAATGTGATTCATTGCAAAGAAACCTCTTTTTGACCACAACATAGCCCAGGCCCTGGCCTGGCAGTCATAGCATCATTTGTTTTATACAGATGCTATTTCTTCTTGCTTTTTTTTTCTTTTCTTCCTTTCTGTAGAAAGGTCACTTTGTGGTACATGGAAAAGATCAATGACATTACCAAAACAATTGCATTCTCTCAAGTGAGAATATCTATATGTTTGTCCTGTTAATTCAAACATTTCATCAGCTGGTCAGTCTTTCTTACTTATTGCTCTTACAATATATAAAACTGAAAGAACCAAAAGTGTTTAATGAACTTATTGATCTGGACAAAAGACACCATTGGCTAAAATTTTTTTTCTTACCTGAACCAGCTGTGGGAGATATTCTAACAATTCATCATTTGACAGATTTTCTATTTGCTGGACTGCTGTTCGGCGAATATCTTTATCTGGAAAACTAAAGCAAAACAAATAGATATTACTAAGAGGTACCAAGACACTGTTTATGCACTGCAACTCTCTTGAGCTCTTACTGATGCAAAATGCTAGAAAAACAGTTTTTTTCTCCAAATGGAATAGAAAAAAATCATTTCATTTCCTTCACTGCAGCAAGAGTCAAGAAATAGAGAGTACATCGCTTAATTGGATTGGCTGCTACAGCACTGTACAAGAAAATCATAAACCCAGTACCCTGGAACACTGATCTTCAAATGCCTTTTTTTATTTTGAATTATCAAGCATTATAATTTCCTTTATATTTATTGAAATATGAAGGCAATTGTGCATCCTCCCTTGCTGTTTTTAGCTGTAATAGGAAATTTCTGTGCAATGGAAACACTTAACAGTCACTTGAAAGCATTTGTTTTGAGTAACAGCATGAAAACTTGAAAATTTCCGTACAATGAGGCTTCATGTTAGAAAAACTGTTGCAGTGTCAGTGCTCCTGGTTCATAACATAACAAAATTTTAAATATTTTTAAACAGAAGTAATTTGGAAGTGAAAAGCAGTTTTTCACTTTAGTTCTCCTGAAAGAAAATTTAGTAAAAAAAATCAAGGCATTCCCTCAGAAGGTCTCCAAGTCTGTGAAAAATGCTTCTCTGATGGGAAAATGCTCAATCAGTGCTCATCAGAAGCTATACCCTCAATAAATCCTGGCAGGAAATGTTCAACGAGTGTTTAAAATAAGCTGCATTCTCAAAAACAATCTAGTTGAAATCAGTATGACTGCGTCCTAATACAGACTTTGTGATGAAACTGTAACTGTAACTGATAAAAGAAGATAAGATGCTGTGGCAGCAATGATAAAAATAGGGAAAGGAGGACAAATAATCTAGCCACTCAATTTTTTTTTTTCTTTCAAATAAAGAGAATGAAATGTTGATGTAATCTTGACTGATCAAAACTGCCTGTTAAAAGTTTCTCTTAGAAAAAGACAAAGAATACAGTGTTTCTTCTAATATTCAAAAGTTGACTTACTTCAGAAAAGAAGAAAAGAAGAAAAAAACCTTTCTAGATTTTGATATGCTGCCCTTTTGATGCTCACAGAGAATTCCAAGAACAAAAAAGTTGCCTAAGTTGCTTTACACTTAAGCATTTTTCCATGGTCCTGCTTTTATGAGGAAAAGAATAGATGTGCTCATCTGCATATCTGTTACGCGTCAACAACATGCTTAACTATTTATCAGTACTTGACATTTGTCCATTACAATCCCAAGAGTCTCTTCTGTCTTCTGAAGCAAACTGGGAATGTTCATACAAACCTTTCCCTCATCAGAACTGTAAGAGTTATCATCTGTGCCAAAGGGGCAGAAATGTCTTCAGATGCACCACAGTCAATTAGATATTGTTTTAAAGGGCTACTGGGCTGCAGTTCAGTTCTCTAGGGGCAAGTATCTGCCCCACAAGAAGCAATATATCCCTCAACTTCTGAACAAATACAGCCATTAGACTCTTTCATGCACTGCAGTCCAGTGTCTCACTGATTTGTCACTCCATGCCATACGTAAAAATGATGAATAAAGACCACAGATTATGTTGCAATTTGCCTTGGAGGAATTCCTTTGAAATCAGAACTGTCACCTATGGCAGAAGGTCTAAGGGGGCCATCAATATTACTGTTTTATATGCTCATCAGAGAAACAGACTGGTCTTCTCCCAGCTTTTTATCCAGCACCTTTTGTAAACTCTATATCCACTAAAAAATAAATCAGAAGTAAAACACTAGAGGCAGTGCCACATTTGCAGTACTGACTTGCTGATTGCTATCACAAGAAAAGAAACTGTAAAGGTAAGTGCTCTGAAGTATAATGGCCCTTGCAGCTCAAAAGTTGAGCTTTTAAATTTAATAAAATAAACTGAAGTAAAATAATAAACAGACCTATGTATGCTTTGATCACCAAATTAACTACATTTCTTCCAATAAAAGTGGACATTTAGAGAACAAATAGCTAAGAGTCAGACCTACTTGAGATGTCCAGTTTTTTGTACTGATACCAGCTGTAATACTTTCAAACTTCCTGTTAATGTAGCTCATTTAATATTTTAATATTATATTTTTCTGTTATGGTACATATTTGATGACGTTTATAGTACAGTTAATAAGCACTTGCATGATGCTGGGAGAGCCTTGATGGGGACAGACAGAATACTTTATAAATAAATTATCATGTTTGTCCCAAATTAGCCCACTTTGCAAGTACTATTTATTTTTTTACTTATTTTTTTACAGGCACCCTATTAGGAACATGAAGTTGTTACTTTAATATTCATATGGCTATTTACAACAAAAGATACTTCAAGGAGGATCACATATTAAAAAAATTAATTCTTTCCATATCATTCCATCATCTAATTTTGCAGTTGCTCCAAAGGCTTGTGTGCCAAGCATGTGCTGATAATATGGAAATTAGTCAATTTCTTTCCCTTCTCCCCTAATTCAGCAGGTTTCTGAACAATGAAATATATTCCATATAGACACAGAATCTTCCACCTACCACTGACATTCTCCCACTACACCATGTCTTTTAGTACAGCATCTGACTCAAGGTTTGGCCTCACCAGAGCTGAGTACAGGGAAAATACCACTTCCCTGCTCCTGTCGACTACGCTATTTCCAATACAAGCTAGGGTGTCTACACTACTGATTTATGTTTACCCGTCTATCAACACCCCTAGATCCCTTTCTTCTATACAGTCTTCCAGGAACTTTGCCCCAAGCCTGTAACACTGCCTGGGGTTGTTGTGGCCAAAGCGCAGGGCCCAGCTCTTGGTGGCCTCATTCAACAGATGGCTCTGTAACTCACTGCGAGAAATCACTTTAGGTCTAACAAAACGTGGTTGCTGTTTACATACTGGGGCATAGGTGATTTCCAAGGCTTGCTATAAAGAATATGTAACTTTTATATACACAATGAGAACTCAAGAATGAGATGAGATGACCATATCACAACAGAGTCAATACTACAGCCTTTTGGGCTCCTAAGGAGCAAGAGCTGATCTCAAGTGCATATACCTGATCAGTTTTGGAAAGAATTTGAGCCATGACTATGAGGTTCTTGATGTGTGACCTTTGACAACTGTTTGTAAAAGCAGAGATTTGGGCACCCCTCTCCCTGGCTGTTTTAAGACCATATCCAAAAATTTAGCAAGAAAAAATCGCAACTTAAAATAAAATACTTAAAAATGTTTGATTCTTTTAATTGCACAAATTCTAAATGTGATTGAAACTGGACATTTCATTCAGGTTTCCAATTACTTCTAGCTATGATCTTCCTCTTCCTTTCCTTTCTGTTCCCTTTCTTCTATTTTTTTCCCCTCAACAAACAAGCTATTGGTCAACAAACAATTAAGTGGATAGAATTACTGTGATCCTCATTCATTTTCCTGAATTGCAACACACAGTACCTTTCTTCTTTTGAATAATTATATGTTTGCCATCCATTCAGGTAATGGATATTCCACAACTGGGACTGTGTCTCATAAGTTTGTCCCACATTTATATTCTCAAGGACACTACTTAAGAAAAAAACAATACGTAAACAATGGTTGTCAGGTCTAGTCCACAACAGTTAACGTTATGATGGACTTCAAATTTCCCCTTCACAGCTTGTCTTGAAGCCTGCATACTCCTTAAGTTATTAAACTGATTTCCTTTGATATTTAACCTCAAGTAACCTTTTGCTGTTTTGTTCTTTTATCCCTGCATGATGCCAGTGATTGACAGCCATCTATTTTGTAACTTCTGTCTGAGTAGTTTAAAATTGTTAGGTTTCCCATGAGATTTTACGACGGTTTCTGAAAAAGCTGAATATTGAGCTGAATGAGAACAGACTACAATTTGCTTTAGAAATAAGAGCAACATCCAGTCTTTTATTATTCTCATACAGATAGCCAGTACGGAGCATCTTGTCTGGCTTTACCTTTCAGCTAAATCAGATTCAAACAGAAAATTAAGTGCTGCTGAGGTATCCTGTGGATTTGTGATATTCTCTTGAGATTTTGGCATTTGCCAGTGACTTGATTGTAAATGAGAAATAGATGTGCGTTTCATTTTTTTTATTGCAATGTTTCAAATAACCCCATGCTTGAAGATATTTGTCAGATAAACTGAAATGTCGTTTTACTGCATTTTCTAGTGTTTGAGGACTTCTGTAAAGAATGAGATGACCTTTCATGAGCCATCCACACCACAAAATTCTGCAGCTCTAGAACATGTTAAAACAAAGCACAAAACTAATTATAGATTACTGTTTTTTCTAACTTTATTTCTTTGCATAAACCCATGGTTGCCCTCCATGTTGATATACAGTTAGGACCCTTTTAATCAAATAAGTTGCAGAGAGGCCAGATATGGTTTAGCTGCATCTGTTTGATAACTATTAAATGTTCTTTGCAGACTTGCAGGTTAAAACAATGGCTATCTGATTCAAGGCGTCTCAAATCAATTTGGCTTTCAAAGTTTTATGAACAGGCTAGTTTCAAGCTATCCCATTTTATTATAATTAGTGTTTAGAAAGTGAGTTTCACATATATTTATATATACCTTAACCTCTATAGCTCCACAGAAATTCTGCTAAATAATGTGAAAATCAACAGTAATGTTTTGAAAGTCAAAGGCTGAGGGATACTATAACCATAAGCATATTATCTCTGTCCATGGAGGAGTATAAAAGAGCCTAATTTCTGCTATTTGGGTTAATGAATTCATTTTGGCTTTCCTTTTAGATCATTTGAAATCAAAATAACCTGACAAAAATTTGCAAGTATGATTGCTTTATACATACACAGAACATTGGCATACTAGCGATACACCATATGAGGTAGCATTTCTAGCACTGTCTTTGGTGTCTCTCAGTTAAGAAGAAAATTCTCTGAATAAACAAGTATTCTGGTGTCATTTCCCCAGTCTGCCACGAAAAGTAGATATGGTCAGAGAAAGCTCTAATTTCACAGAATCACAGAATCACAGAATGGCCAGGGTAGGAAGGGACCTCAAGAATTATGAATCTTCAACCCCCTGCTACATGCAGGGCCATCAAACTCCCCATATAATAGTGGACTAGACCAAATTTCACTGAATTTTGGCTTTTTTTTTCGCCGTGACCAATAGGTGAAGTCTATAGTAAAACTCATAGGGCACCAATAAGCAATGGTGGAAGGGACCATCCTTATACTTTTGCTTTAGGAAGAAGAAATACATATTTTTCAGGCAATCCCTTCAATCACCCATCCCTGAAATTAGAAGTAAAATTAGAAGTATAAAATCCTATTTTTCACTTTTCCTTGACAGCTGTCTCATCCCATATTTATTGATTAAAGAAACAATCTTTTTACTATTATTATTTTTATTTACTATTATTTATTTACTATTATTATTTTTTAAAGCGTTGGCTTCTGGGGCTTCAAGAATCAATGCACTTACTCCAAGTACTGGATTCAAGACTGCTGCTAAATATATCCGTGAAATACACCATTATTGAGCTTCCAGTTTATGAATGTTCTTCCTTTCCACAGAATAAATGACTATGGTATCATTTGGCTGCCCTTATATGTGCTTGAAAAGATGAAGAGCAAAAGCAGGAGAGATGTGCCCAAAGAACAAGAAACATCTATTAAACTGTATATTTAGCTGTATATTGTGTACACTGTGGACAATTTAGAAGTTTCAGAAAGCTGCAAAGACAGTTCTAACTCAGATGCAGGATAACAGGGCTTAATTTGATGAGTCATGATAGCATTCCCTAAGCACTCCAATGCTGCCTTGTAACTCATACAATGAGTTAGCACCTCCAATGATTTGATTTTTTTATCCTTGCAAATGTGAGCTTGGGCTGAATCACGACAGATGCCTCTTCTCTGCTGTGAAAAGAATGGTAAATTAGGGTCCCCAGCCTAAGATTTGCAAAAGATTAGTGATTTTGAGTACCTTCCCTAAACCATATAAAGAGGTAGCATATTCTTGCAGAAATTCAGCTTTTCTGTTGGATACTGCAAAGTGAAATTCCTAAAAATGAAGCAATATTCTGAGTGATTGGAACATCTTGATCTTTTATGACACTCCTTACAATACGGTATAATTTGTATGTGTCATAGTTTACAATATAGAGCTCAAGTGTGGATCTCCTTGCTCCAGAACGTCTTTTAAGTTCAGTTATAAACACTAAATTCATTTTTTTTAAGAAAAATGAAAATAAAACTATAAAAGGGCTATTAACTCTAAAAAACCTCTCTGAGCTTAAATTACTGGAAGCTGGGAGAGTAAGGCAACATTATTATGATTAACCTATTTTTGTTGCCTTCCCTAGATGTCTGTTGTTGGACAGGATGCACTAGACTGACATTTGCTCTGATTTGGTCCAGCTGCTTCTCCACAGTTGAACTATGTTAACAAAACATATGCCCAATTTATTTTACTTACCTAGGATAAGATAGAGATGGTAACACAAGTCCTTAAAATGGACATGAATCCGTAAAGAGTATTTCTTTTATATTCTGCTCATGTTTTATACAAACATGGACCTTTCAGCTGTGTCTCAGTAATCACAAGAATTCAGAGAGCTGTTTCGTTGATGATAGAAGTCAGGAACTGAGTTGATGAATTGTCAGAGCCAAGCATAATACAGGATAGAGATGAATGAACCTTCAAAAACAGCTCAGTTATGGAGCTTACAATCCAAAAGTCAGGGAAGGTAATAGTGAAGGGAAGTTGGATTGTACTCAATGCTATTTTACTTTTCAATATGACTGAAATCTGAGGAAAAGATAACAATGAGAAGAAACCTCAGAAAACTTTTTTATACAGAAAGTACTTAGCTCCTTCAGCCCACTCTCTCAATCTGCATTTACATGTCTCTCAGTAGTTAAATAATGAGAGCTAGACATCTTTGAAATTAGAAATCTTAAATGAAATGTAATCCCTCTCTTTCAGAATGTTAGCTTCCTACTTGTTCATGTACCTGTACAATACTGAAATACGTGAACGACAAAATCTTTTTTAAAGATTGGTACTGTGATCCAGAACTCCTTCTCATAGTAAAGAGAATAGATCGGTGTTGTCTTTGTTGAGAAAGAAACTGTAGAGACAAACCAACTAAGTTCTTAAAAAATAGCCCTTTGGCATCACTGGAGGCACCAGCCACATACAACAGTGGCACTGGGAGACACAAAGTGATGACATCATCTTGTCTTTCCATCTCCGCAATGTCTGCAAGAATAAGCAGCATGTACACTGCATTCACTTCACACTGAGAAGCTTTGTGATATATAATTCAAATACCCTGAGAAGCACCTGGCAAGAGCTAATATTCTGCACCACAACCTAATGCAGAGCTGCACCTTCAAGGAACAGTAAAGCTCTTAATCTCCAGAAATGTCCCACACACACACAATCAAAATTTGACATAAGGTCTGAACTGAAATTGCTCTGGCAAACCAGCTCAAACTCTCTTGTTACTTGAGTGTGAAAGAAAACATGTTGCCTGTATATTCCTTTCTTCATTGAGTCTTTCATACATTCTAATCATTTATTAATGATAAACAAAATGCCAATAATATGCTCCATCTTTCAGAGAATTTGCTTCCATCACTCCCATTAAAAATCAGAAATACATATATGCAAACATGTGAAACTCCTTACACTTGAGACACGGGAATTCTTAGGAAATTGCTTTGCATTTTAAAACAACTATTGTTGAATATTGTGGGGCTGCGTAAATACAGTTCTTTCTCCTCGAGTAAAGCTCTAGGTGAAGTATTTTGTTTCTAAAGGTCACGTGTAAAATATGAAACTGATATTGCAAAGCAGATGCAGTCTCATGCTTATCCAGACTAGTACTTGATAGATCTAATTTCTCAGTCATTTCATTCATAGGGTTAATGCTTTCATGGATAGAATACTTAGCAGAAAATATGTAGTAAGGTTTTAGAGGAAGCATAACTGCTGAGGCAGATTCTATCCCTTGATATCTGCCATTCCTTCAGAGGTTAGACCATCTCAAACATTCCTGAAAATCATCTCCCAGTGTAAGAAGTTGTGTGGAAGAAATCACCCAGAACTTGCTCAATTTTTCAAAATTCTGCTTCAGAAAGATGGGCTACAGGTGAGCCTGCACATACTTACACATAATCTCTAACTGGAAGCATAGTTCAGTCTTCCATATCTCCCCTTAGTTCCCCTTAGCACAGTAGTTTGAAGATATGGAATGCTATGCAAGTGCTAAGAATTTGATTGATCACCTGCTACCAGAAAGTGACTGAACCTGCTGTAGAGAATGAAATACTCTTCTCATTATTCTGAAAAATAGGAAACCTTCTCAGTCAAAAACAGGGCTGGTGTATTCAACTTAAGGACATCACAGGAGTTGCAGTATAACTATTCTTTGACAGAGGGACAGAACCAAAAACAACAAAGTAGCATACTTCGTTGAGCGTAAGTGAAACACTGAATTAATCAGCAGCACATAATGATCATTCCTCTTCTTGTTAATTTCCTACTAAACTAATTGTCCCTTACCTGAAAGTTAGAAGCCCAAGTGCCTCCACAGGGTTAGAAAATCTCCATTTCCTCATGACAGAATACATTTCTGACACAGTTGTTTGATCCCAACTGGGTGCACTGCCCAGTACCAGAGGAAGGGAGCAATTTTGCTTATTGCAGTAGTAACGATAAAACCATAAGATTCTTCTCTGTTGCTCTGAGAGTCTGGAAAAGAAGATTAGAAATTCAGTTTGAAATTAAAACCACCTGGAGCTTTGTGTAGCACCAAACGTTACTGTACTGTGGGGCCAAGTCATACAGTACACTCCTCTTCAGCTACGTACATGTTTTCCTTGGGGTAGGATATCATTTTCTGCAGACCAGCTTTCATAAAAAAAGTGATACTTATACTCTGGATCTGTCAGCCTTGGGTCATATAAAAATGAAGTGTCAAAAGAAACACATATATGGTTATTTCACTTCCCAAGCACTCTCATTTTTCTTCTCCACTGTTGTTGGTATTTGTTTGTTTGTTTTCACTGAGATTTTGACAGAGACAAAGAAGATTCGGTTTTCACTGGGGAATTTATTGTTACTTCCATCTACTAAGGATCATCTAAGTTCTGTAACAACCAGACATACAACACCACTAGCCATAGTTTTTGTTCATGTTCTTGCTATGACTAACACAGGCATGTTCATTTCTAGCACATTTGCATTAAAATTGGGGTTTAGGTAAATCCATACACACATGAGCATGTGTGCCCATACAGAGTCATGGCATTTGCCTCAGCATATAAAAGGAAGGAAAGCTCCCATCAATCTCTGTCTGTTTATAAGACCTGTTTGTAAGTATGCTATGAAAACAAAGGATGCAATACCAAATTCCTCATAGATATATTAGGTGGTTGAATAACATATTGATGAAATGGAAGGACATCACACCACATTTCACCACCATAAGTGCCTCAAAATAATTTTTTTACTTATATTTTCAATTTATTACCAATTCAGGTGTTTTTGCCTCATCTATATTAAAATCCTAGAGTTTGGTATTATTAGAAAACATTAGAAGAAATCATCTATCAAAGCTCAAACTCTTTCATTTGATATCAAAGCCTTGAGAGTGCAAAGTGATCTCCAGTTGACACATGTCATTACTGACGCCAAGATGAACACTGGCTATCTTCGTCATAGCAGCTGAACACATTGGTGATCCATCTACTTAATAAGATAATTTAATTGTGATGTAAAACTCATCTAAATATTTCAAGGTGTAAGAAACCTTGTAGAAGGCAGTATGTAAATAGTCTATTTCCAGTCAAATATTTCATTATCTGGATGCATAATCTGGGCTTAAAATCCAGCATTTTAGAATAGAATATCTCAAGTTGGAAGGGAGCCGTCTTCCTTCTACTTGCAATGATCTAGAGCATTTTTAGCCAAAACAAGGAACTTAGCCCTTCCCAAATTCTCAAGATTGCCACAGTTCATATCACTGGACATTTAGAACAGAGGTAGTTTTGCTGTTGTATTTGCTCTTTTTTTAAATGTCACAAGAATGTTTATTCCTCTCTGTTAGGAGAATAAGCTCATAAATGTAGGTAGAAGAAAAATCTACCCAGGATCCAAATTCAGTCATGACTTTTAGTAATTGTGTCAAGAAAAAATATAATTTTAGCAATCATCTTAAAAGACTGTGTCAGAATTCACAGCATATCTATTTTAACAACACATATACGTTTCTCTCAGTGAAGGAGAAGTCACACAGAAAAAGAGATTAAAGTAGGCCTAAGACTTTACTTCTATCTTGTTTTTTTTTTACATTCAGATGGTATTCTGCAGGACAAAGGGTAAATGGTTTTAAGTTGAGAGAAGGAAGATTTAGGTTGCATGTCAGGGGGAAGTTCTTTCAGAGAGAGTGGTGAGGTGCTGGAACAGGCTTCCACAGAGGTTGTGGTCGTCTCTAGAGGTGTGCAAGACCAGACTGGATGGGGCCCTGGGCAGCCTGGTCTAGTATTAAATGGGGAGGTTGGTGGCCCTGCATGTGGCAGGGGAGTTGGAGATTCAAGATCGTTGAGGTCCCTTCCAACCCTGGCAATTCTGTGATTCTGTGAAGCACCCCTTTTATATGTTAACTTTAAGCAGAGAAGTTTTCAAACAGCATGATCCAAACTATTCAATTTGTTCAAATTAAAGCAGCTACATTTCGTTCAAATTAAAGCAGCTAAAGCCTTCACTGAACTTAAAAAATGAGATAAGAAAACAATCCTTGTATCAAGTTTCTAAATAACAGATTTCACACTTTGCTTTAGAGGCAATTGCATTTTCTCTTTCCATGTTTCTGTGAGAAACTAGACTAACATATTTTAAAGATTCAAAATTAAATTAAAGGTTGGGTTAGACTTTTGTTTGGTAGTATTTTACTTTCTAGGGAGGGAGGTATTACTTTTACTCCTTGGTTGTAATAAAAGTTTACATACACGTACAATAGAACATAAAATATGTGATAAAAGCGTTTTGCATAAGTTTAGCATCTGAAGATTGCTATGCTAATAAAGCTATTTCTTCAACACACAAGTGATAAGATGCTAATAAATTCTTTGTATTGATAAAAATGCAGTTCTTTAAGTTATTACGTCTAAGTTTCCCTCCCTGTATCAATTATATCAAAATATATTGTCTTCTAGCCTTCTTCTCAAAACAAAGAAAAATACAGAAGAAAGAAAATCTTACTTAAAATCTAAATAATTCATTAGTTTTCCTTTTGATAATTTCCCTCAATATCTTTCACTAAATGATGGAAATTGTTTCAGTGGAAATTGGTCTTAATTTTCATTTACTTTTGTGGGGAAATGGTAAAAATGAGTTTATATGCTTGTTCATGTTCAGCCCTAAGACTGGACAAGACAAAATAGCAAAACAAAGAGACAAACAAAAAAAGAGTCAGGAAAGCAAAGCAAAGCTAGAGGTTGCAAATTTTGGCCCCCTGGCTCTGATGCTCACTTGCAGGTTTCCCTCCTGTGGACAGATTAGCAAAATCTGCCCAGAGACATTGTGGAGTCTCCTTCTCTGGAGATATTCAAGACCCACCTCAACATCCACCAGGAAGACCTGTAAGGAACCTGCTTTAGTGAGGGGTTGGACTCAATGATCTCTAAAGGTCTCTTCCAGCCCCTACAGTTCATGAAATGTGCAGATCAATGCCATTTTTAGGCATGTTCTGCTATCTACCAGGCTCTAAGAAGTCTTTCTAATCACAATTCACAGCAAAGGCAGTCTAGTGATGTTTGGTAAGCAAACCAGATTCTTAGTCATTAAGTGACAAAAAAAAAAAAAAAAAAAAAAAAAAAAAAGAAGTGGAAGCAGTGAGAAAATGTAGAAAGAAATCATGTATGCTGGAAAGAAAGATGGCAAAAAGATTGTCATTTTCCTGACTTCAGATCAGTCTCTGATCCTTTCTTCACTGGGAGCCACTGTGGGCAAACAAGCTATGTTCAAAAAGAAGCCATTGTCTCAGATGGCTACGGGGTTTTGTGTTTCAAGCACAGTAATCCTAAAAGGCATCAAAGGTTCACATCTCAACTGCTGTCAGAAGTCGGCCAAGGTATCAGGCATCAACTAATGAACTCACTTAGTTTCCTCTCTCTCATCTGGCTTCACGATGACTCCAAAGATCACAAAATTGCACACTATGCGGACCTGCGAGGAGTACAAGTGCCATACGCTGAAGTTCATTATTTTCAGACCCACTGATCCACTCTAGTAACCCATCACTAGTCAGCATCCATGAGATGCTGGCAACAGGACCAGTGATCTCAGCTTCCAGAGACAAGGGTCTGAGAGTCAGCTGCTGTGAAGACCATGTGTCTGGATCAGTTACTGGGGAGACTGATGTCTGCATAACATGAAGAGATCTAAAACCAGTAACCACAGTATGGTTGTGAACTTGGGGGTTTGTATATCTGGGTGTCAGCAGCTGAGGAAAGGAGGAAGATCTGGAGCTAGCTAGCAGATGAACTGAGCACAACTACTAGCGTAATTAATATTTTAATGCTATAGACTTAAATATATAGACATAAGGGTATGTATATATTCCAATGGCAGAATTTGATCCTAATCAGGCAGAGAAGGAACAGAATCAGGTTGCCTGCTTTTGTGGGAGTGCTATGTGTTTCTACATGTGCTAGTAAGGCACTGCTTTCTGTCTGTGTTGATGTATGTGGCTGGACATCCTTCTGTAGTACGTGTGCCTGCCAGGAATATGCACTACAAGTGTCTAATGGCTGAACATGAGGACACAGAGCCACAGCCAGGCTGCATCCATGATGGTACTGAATTTGACAGTTTGTAACAATGACAGCCAAGTAGTTGTATGGTTTTAGACATTGTTTCTCCTTTTTCTGCCACAGAGTTTAGAACATTTTCTGTCCACTCTCTTATCTGCTTTCAGAAGAATGACTAGAGGGATCCTGACAGCCTGAGGGTGGTTTCTTGTGTGTTCCATCCACAGATAACTTTTTATTTCAGAATCATATCTGAAACTTGTAGGCCTGGAGCATCATCATACATTTTGCCCCTGAAAGGTTACCTAGATTTACCAACTTTATTTGACCTATGAAAACAAGGAAGAAAGACAACTTGAGATTTTGTGGCAACAAAGAGTTTTACAAATTTTAATCAAACTCCATCTTTACTGAGGGAGGTAAAAAGAATCCCTCTGATATTGATATAACAAAAAATTCTGGCTCACAGATTTTTCTTGATCAGAAATCACTTAATAAAGATGAACTCTTCCTTCATTAAAACCCCCAAAAAAGCAACTCTTCAACTTGACAATTTATTTGGTAAACCAGTTTGTTCATGAGATGAAAACAAGTTGTGAAAAAAAAACAAGGACTACCATTCCTCATCCTCCAAGAAGGTTATTGCACTTATCGTAGTCTTAGCAGCAGCCACTTGTGCCAACGATTTGCAAAATTCCAAGATGGAAAAAGAATTTGTACCTCCTGAAAGTACTACACAACCTGTAATGAACTTCTTAAATAATTCAATGAATAGTAAAGTATACTGTATGTTACAGCATAACATTCTGTAAGAGTAACTCCAGGAAAGGGATGGGAGTGAAGAAAGCCACAGAGGGTAATGTAAATATGATAAAGCCAGAAAAAAAAAAAAAAGCCATTTCAGAATGACACTATTAGTTCTGTGAATCATCATAAATGACCATGATCTCATTTTCTTCCTTTAAAATTTAAGACATGTCATCTCAGATCAGGTCATCGGTCTATTTCTCACTCAGTGTTTTGCCCCAACAGTGGCAGCTAGAGATGCAACTTACACAGAGGATGCCAGCCTGGCCATTTGCAGTGGTTTCCTCCCTTCATGCACCCACAGAATACAAAATTGTTGCACTAAGGATACAATAGGCTCTATGTTTGCCTGGTCTTGTATAAGAGCCATTTACGAACACATTAGCCATGAATCTTTGGATAGATTTATGGATCCAATGGCATTGTCTACCTCCACAGCTCCACAGTAGCAGGGATTCACCACTGTCTGCTTAAAGAAGTATTCTCTTCCATTTATTGATAGTTGATATACTTCTGTCACTGAAAATCCCTAGTTTGAATATTCTGTGGTTTTATGGTTCATTAAATATATTGCTTGATTAAAATAAAAGGAAGAAAGAAAAAGGAAAGAGAATTGAAAAGTTTTTTAACAGATGCATCATATCAGACTGGGAGAGAAGTTATTTAGTCACTGTAAAACTAATGCATCTTTTGACATTTGATTCACATAATTAACTGTGACTGGCATAATGACTTTCTATAAGTATTTCTGCTCCTAATTTCACATGGATTATATATAAAATTATATAGTACATAATCTTAACTTATTATGTAACTTACGTATATCTGAGCATACTTATCTTCTTCACTATATACACTATAATTGGTTTTGTTTCCATGTGCCTTCTGTTTGATGCTGAACTTTGTATATTTACTCCTTTGCTTAGAAAGAACTTTGTACACATTTTTAATGGTTACATGCTATTTAACCTCTATATAGTGTTAATAAAGGATGATGATTTTCAACAAATTAAAGGTTTGCTTAATAATACTAATATAGACATACTGTATCACCTGAAGATCTTATCTTTTGAATAAAAAATTAGTTACTTCCCTCAATGAGTTGAAAAGACGTAACAAGAGAAAGGTAAAAAGAACAGTTTTCTAAACTAGTAAAACACACTGCCATCTCCAGGAGCTTATTTAGGCTTTGCTGATCTATTCTCACATTTAGAGGTGCTGTTCCTGAAATCAATCCTGCTAGGCTCCTTCAGAGAAAAATTTTGTTTCTGAAGTATTGGATATATTTAATTGTGATCAATAGATCAGGACTAGTCAGGTACAACTTACAGCAGGAGAGAATGTGCCTGTGATAGTCTTGCAATATGCTTCAGGCACTCTTCAGTTGGCTCTTCAAGATCATCTCTTCTCTCTTCAGGTTCAGGGTTAATGAACTCCAAATCAGTTTCAGGAAATTCAATCTTTATTAAAAAAAAAAAAAAAAAGAAAAAAGTGAGAGAGAGAAAGAGAGAGAAAATCTGAACTCTTATTAGCGATATGTATTCTGCTAGAACAGTTAATAAATGTCATAGTCGATTTGTACAGGAAGCATACAAAATATGAGAGAGAAAAGAGGATGCTTTCTGCATGCAGCATATTACCTAAATATGTTATTGATAAAGTCAGCCCACAAGAATCAGTGGCATCTTTGTCTCTGACTTTCCTGGGAAAATTTCATCTAGTCTATTTCACTATGTTTAGAAGGCTGAAGTTGTTTTTACTTTCTTTCCTCCCCTCTTGTTTTTTAATTAGGTGGGTCTTAAATGAAAAGTTTCTATTATTACAGATTTATTTTTCCATAAATATAGGGATAATTCTAACATGCACTTTCCAGTGTAAGATAGAAGAATCAAGTTCCTCATGTCAGTTCCTTATGATCAACTACTTATACATTGTACAGCATCTACAATTTTTTTCATTCTTTGCACTTCCATATAGACATTAGAAATTTAGAATGTTTTTAAGATGCAGAGAAAGAAAACATTCTACCAAAATTAAGAAGTTTGTGGTATTTAGTGATCTGAATACAGTCAGCTGAAAATTCAGGTAGCTCCTTAAAATCCAGCTAAATTTGCACATCACATTTTGGCTTGCTAACTCACATCATCATTTTTTATCTATCTATTTCATATATGTGTATGTATTTAATATGCATCGTTTGTCAAATGCTAGCGAAGTTATGCCCTAGAAAATGTAAATCTCATCTTGGCCATATCAGAAAAGCAATCCTTATGGCACTATTTACGTTATGTTCAAAATCATGACACTGTTACTTATATGAGAACCGATACTGAAAGGGAAAAAATGGGAGACCCTCCTGTCCTGCTTCTTTTAGCAGAGACAAATTATAAATGAGCATTCATTTACTAACTTGACTTCCTTTATTATTAATAGAGAGAGCTATTCTAAGGCACTTTCTTGGACTGAATTCTTCAGACAAGAAAATCCCCTGTCCATTAAAACCAGGAAATTTTAGGCCAGCCTCATTTATCCATATTATCTACTATTACAAGCCATTTGCTAACAGTTGTTTCAGCTTTTTAATACAGAAAACAATTTGATTTTCTTTTGAGGTATCCAATTGCTTTGTTCAGCTTCGAAATATGACGAAACATCCAGGCAGACTTACTGCATTTTCAGTATTGGGAGCACTATTCTGCTTGGAGTTGGTGGATTGTCGGCATGTAGTCATGGAGATAGAGTTTTACTGATGCTTACTGACAACTTCCTTGTAGCTACTTCCTTTATAAGTCCTTCATGCTTATTGCAAGTTGTATGTTACACTTATAATAGCATGCAGTTCAATAGTACATGGAACAAAAGTTCAGACCTGAAAAGGCAGCTGCAAGTCAGGTAAGAAGTCAGCAATTTTTGTCAAAGTATTTTTGGAATAAAAATTTTATGAATAAAAAATTCTACGAAAACCTTCTGTGGTCCTCAGAGGTGGTATGTGATGTAAAAATTAGCATACACTATGCAGCATTATATTTTTCTATCCATAAAGATTAACATGCTCTCTCTGAGCAGCTATAATGGAAATAGCATTTTCAATTTTTGATGTCCCGATGAGCTGCGGGAAAAATCCTATTTTTTGCACTTTGCTGGAAAAAAACACTTTTCATTGGCTTTTTCATTTTCTTACCTGCAATGTTACTGATGTTGGTGCATCAACACTACAGATGCCTGGGGTAATCATTGCTGCTGGAAGCATACTGTACAACTTCATGTTAAGTAGCACAGTTCCATGAATGAGCTGCCTGCAATGGACACAAACAGAAATACTGCCTCATTACCGGATGTAAGGTGAACTGGGTTTACTGAAATTACATCAAAAACCATGGACCTGGATAGCTTAAAGGACGAGAGAAAGGAGAACAAACCTTTACATTATGCAACTAATACAGATATAACCAAGGTAGTGGTTGTGTATGGAGGGTCTCAGTGCCATAATGGTATCTGTTTAGTTGGAGGGATTATGCTGCAAATGAGGTGGAAAAAGTGGAAGGCAGTGTACACTTATTCTAGAGGAAGAAGAATCCTGTGACCACCTACTGCAACCACCATCAACCCTGCTGATATATAGATGGTGGAGAAAAGGGGGTATGATGTTAGTCTCCAAAAAGCTGTAAGGATTTGAGTGAGATCATTTGTATTACACCTGCTGCACTTGTTTTTTGGACAGATAAAATATTATGGTTTGAAATACCTATTTGAGCCCTACATGCACAATAAAGCCCTACCAGAAATAGGCATACATGTAGTCGGTAGATAAGAAAACCAGAACGATTTTCATTCTAGAAAACTTGAATAAAATGAGAAAATTCAGGTGTAAATTCTAATCATGACTAATCCACTCAAATAAAGAATGCAGCACCTGAATAAAGTGTAGTACATTGGATGTACCCTCTAATTTGTCTACATCTTAACAATTAGGATACATTCATAAATATGATTATGTTTAACATTTATTTTTCTACTGAAAATTTTTACCACTTTTATACCACAGACTGCCCAGCCAGTAAAACCATAAGAGAATGGACTAGATTCTCTTCTGTCAAATCTAACAGAAACACCCAGACAGGCAGATGAGTTTTGAGGTTAGGACTAATTTTTGTTTTTCACTTCTGAAGCTACTGATGCTGTAAGTGCAAACATTTTGATTTATTGTGAGAACATCACTCAGGAGGATTAAAGACAAAATCATTTTCTAAAGTTTCTTTTGCAGCTGAAGGTTTAATGTGTGGAGGAAGGGAGGCAGAAAAAGGAACTCTGATGTGATATTAGTTGGGGAAAAAGTTTGTGCTGTGAAGTCTTTCACTGAGGTAAATGTGGAAGTGATCAAAGGAGGTTCAAAGCTATCTTCCTGTGATGCTTGCTTAGATGACCTATGTTAAATGAATAGCCCTTTGCCCATTCCCTTGTGGACAGGTATTTACAACATAATTTGAACTAACTGACCTCGTTAGAGAGAGTAGATGAGAAGTGAATGAACACGAAGACCAAATTATCATTTGAGTTCTCTTTTCTGCTAATCACTTATGTTGTTCTCTGAAATTAGGAAAGATTTTAAAGAATCCATACCGTATATTTTTTTACTGGGAAACTTTGAAGTCCATGTAGGTAAATACAATCAAGGATAATTTCTGTGTGCCTAACTGAGACGTTTCCTGAGCTCATTATCTCAGCTCATTTGCACACAGTGTGTATGTGTCTAAAGACTGTCCTGGAAGGTAAAGAATCTGCAGATGTACTTCTCCATTTCTCAACAGGAGAAGAACGAAAGAAAGTACTGTATCATTGATTCTCTAAAACTGTTTATACATTAAAGCAGATGAAAGGACTATGAGTAAAACCAAGGACCTCACCTCCATACTATTTAGCTTAACAGCTCCTAAGAAAAAATGAACTAGTTTAGGAACAGATATTTATAGCATGCATACAAAGTATGCTAATTTTCTATGTGTAAGTGAGTATATTACACAGTGAAACATACTTTAAACTAAGGCTATTTGTTAAAAACAGGGAGTATTTTAAAAACATGTGAATAGGCATCAACAACTGAAAGATCGTATATTTTGAGAGACAGTAATCTTCAGGAAACTCCATGTACTCCGCAGATAATATTCCACTTTCGGACATAAAAATCAAACAATAACTAAGAACTCTGTTGATGAAACAGTTACAAAGAATATAATTATTTTTAGAAGGAGGAAAAGATAAAGGAAGGACAGTGTTCAGGATCCTCAGAACCTTTACTGATCTGCTATCTTTGCCTGCTGGTGAGCTCAGATAGGTGACTCAATATAGTTCTCTCATCTATAAAGTGAAGACAGTGCAAAGTCAAAGACAATTAAAGTCACAGATGATGGCTTCCATGCAAAAAAGAAGAACAAAAGTTCTCTTCAGCATAAATTACATCAGAAGGTCAATAAAAAAAGCTTCTCTGTGTCTGCCACTGTTTGTTTAAGTCCTCATACAAAACCAAAGCAGATGAAAAGCTCTGGAATTATAAAAATTTCCAGTTTTTCTCTATGACAGCAGCAAAAATAAACCTCCAATCTTATTTCAGCAGCAGAGAACACTGAGATGTAAGGACAGCACCAGTTATTACTCTACCTTACAAAATCAACCTCATGTCCTGAACTCACATTGGTGGAGACCTCATTCACCACACCCACCAAGAGGAAAATTTTGTTGCTTGTTCTATCTGATTTGGAAATACCAATGCAAAATAAATAGTGCTGTTAGAATCAGTGAACTCAGGGCAATGGGCAGCAAGGAGACACTAAAACTCTCATATTTCCCCACATATCAGATTCCTGATTTGCAAATTAGCTCTGGATCACCAAATTATTCAGTCTAAGAGACAAAACATTTTTATGACATGAAGGAATGGAAATGTAGCACTCTGGTTTGGAAACATTTTCTCAGCTGCCTCCTTAGCCTGAGATTGCTTGATATCAATGACCTTACTGACACTGACCTACTGATACTAACACTGACTACCTGCTAAAGATAAGAAATGTGGATGCAGAAGATCACCTAGCTGAACAAGGTGTTATTACTGATTTCATTCTCAAATAACTGTAAAATTAGAGTGGAGTTACTGTTTAGACTGGATATACCAAGAAAAAAGAGGACCAAATACAGTGTAAAAACAATTTAATTATCCCCAACTTTATGTTTGTAGCTTTAAATATATTTTTCTCATACTTTCTACTTAGTGTTTTCCTTGTAGAAATGGAGTGCTAAAATCGCAGAGAACAGCTATAGCTTCTTCATCTGTAAAGGTACATTAACATGGTCCTACCCAAAAGCATGAGCAGTTCTCCATGCTTCTAGAAAAAGATGAACTTGTGCAGATTAAATGTTGGAGAATTATCCCAAAGTGATCACAATTCTTTTTTCCTGTTCTTTTTAACATAATCTACAGACAACTTGAACAGGATTCCTTTGTTTTTAACCAGAATAGATTATAATGGGACAGAAATCAGGAAATGTATTTTTAAAAGAATTGAAATTTATTTTCCTTCCCCAGTGTTTATAAAAAACAAATAAACATTTTAAAAGTGCTTGAAAAGAACATAGAGTGGTCTTTTCTAATCTTTTCTGGTCCTGAGAAGAATGCCTCTGTGACAAACTAGGACAAGGACTTAAAGAAGGATGTGTGATGACCCAGGCAAATATCAGCTACCAGCTTCTTCAAAGAGCTTATTTGTGTCCTTTCCCTTATTAATCCTAGACCTGAGTATCTGTTAAGATATTTTCAAAAACTTAAATTCATCTCTAAGAAAAGTATTTGTTTGAGGAAGTGGTATTTTCCAAGTCAGGAAAGTTTTGTTAGAGATTTCCTGGGTAGATTCATTTAATCTTTTTATGCGTGTTTACAGAATTTGTTCATTTATTGATCCTAATACCATAATCTTCACAATAATACAAGATACTCTTAACACATTAGTATGGAACTACAGGTGCAAACATTTTCTTGGTATATACTTTCATGTTAAGAAGTATCTTGCTGAAACGAATCAAAATCTACTTGCATTTCAAGCATGAGGGAACAGAGTTTAGTTAATTGATAGCATTAAGAATTATTAAGAATAATTAAGAATTATTAAGAATCATCTAATAATTTTAATCTTGCTGCTCTCTAAGTCATTAACCTTGAGAGCTAGTTTAGAAAAAAAAAAAATTAAAAAAAAAAAAAAAAAAATTCATCTCTTCCAAGAAAAAGGAAAAGCAGGCTGAATTTCAAGTTTCACATTTCAGGAGTTTCAGTACTCCATTTATTTTTAAATCAGTATATAAATTCAAATAATAGAGAATGGAGTTGTGATTGGCTAAAAGAGGAAAAATTACTTAGGCTTCTTCATGTTAATTATTGCTATAAGTGACATAGCAAACTGACTGAACAATCTATTCCTAAATTATTCCAAACCCAACAACTCAACTTTTATTTCTGCTTTGAAGGGTCATTTCAGCAATGACCTGTACAATTATACAGCAGATTAAAAGAAACTAACCCTGTATCCCCTTCATTGTGCTGATTGTGTGTACTTTGAAACAACGGAGCCATTTTCCGGTGAGTTCTGAAATTGCCTGGGTGATTTGGAGATCTATCTAATGAAAATCGGTATGCTTGCTCTGAAGGTAGGCATTACAACATACATAATATGGGGAAATGGGGACTTTCAAATATCATTAATTTGGAACTTAAATGCTGAAAAGTGGTAAAAAAAAATAAATAATAATAATCCCAGTTAAGTGACCATGCTAATATTCTGTTTCTGTGTACTAAGCACACATTAGCTTGCTGGGGCTCAGGGCATGTTAGCACTTTATCTTCAGGTAGCTTATCAACTAAGATAGTACCCTGTACCTTTTCATTCTAAGCATCAGAATAGCAGAGATATGCAAAACAAGTTCAAAGGCACACACAATGATGGTGAGTGATGTGCTTTTCTTGCAAGTAGCCTAATGAAAGATCAATAAAAACACTGAATAAAATGCCTAAGAAATCCTTGCAGAAGAGATTTGATTCATAGAAAGAAACATATAGAAAGCTTTCATTCAAGCTAAGACCTCTAATCATTCAGTCAAAGAATGATCTCCTTTCTTTAATGCAGCAATCTTGAATTTTTTCCTGAAAATATGAAAAAACCTCTAGCCAAGTCTAAATTACTGTCTACTGTTTTAAGCCTCTTGGCCTAGAAGTTCAATAGAACCCAAGGTCCTTCCTAACATAGTAAATGCCTAAATGCAATCAATTGTGGTTTTTTGTTTGGTTGGTTTTGTTTTTAATGGCAGCTACCACAACATGTGAAAGTAGATAAAGATAGCTCAAGTTGAGGAAAGAGCTATAGCTATAGAGCTATAAGAGACAGATGCTTATTTAGAAGCTTGTAGGGCTTGAACATATTCATCTATTGCTCAACTTGAGCAGCTATGCATTTAGTTAGTCTGCTGTTGTGTATCTTACTTTATGGCATGCAGGACTAAGGGACAAATAAAAATAACTTATTGTAATAGATCTAAACTCAGATATCTCAATGAATCTAAATAAAAATTAAGTATCATCATAATGGATTGATCTAAACTTGGATTTCTCAGTGCTATTAAAATATATTTATGGTAAGGCAGAAAATTTATCTTAGATGACGGTTTATGCATCACTACACTCAAGCCTACAAGCATTGTTAAATCACAGTATGCTATGTGTAGAATGAAGAGGTTAAAAAAGAAAAGAAAGCTTCTTAAATTGTCTGTAGATTAAAAGGGGATCATTGTAGACATTACTGCCTGTCCAACTCCAAGCAGAATGAATGGGAGTGAGAAGGGAAAGCAAACTGAAAAAAAACCCCACACAATTGTGAACAGGAAGTTATGGTGGGAAAGATTTTGAAAAGCTACGAAATAGATTTCAGTATGGATTTTCAGCAGGCCAAATGAATTTTACTTTATTAAACAGTTACACAAGCCAGGTTCAAAAACAAGGTATTGAAAAGAAAGAAAAGCTTATGGGTGGAGCTCTTACAGGCACATCAAGAGCATTTTATTGTAAGTGTCAGCCAGGTTTTGAAATTAGTGTTTCTTTCTTTTTGTATTCTTCCCAAGCTGAGCGTAACACTATTCAGGAATGGTGTTTTCACTAACCGTCATATGAAAATGAACTTACTCTTTTTGATACAATGGGCAACATGTCCAGCCAAGCACCTCTGTGGTTTTAGAAGCACTGTTTAGTCCAAGTAGTTTTATTGTCAGCATCGTTTCCCTTGGAAGAGCCTTTATCCGTAGAGGAAAGTTGATTCTAAAATAAAATAATGGAAAAAGAAGAAGAAATCTAGTTTTGTTACAAGTAACATCTTTTCACATTTCTCTGGATTCCTAAACACATATATCAAACTATAAATTACAGGAGGGCAGTTGTGAAGGAAAATGTAACTGATAGGTCCCTTCAATACACCAGCCACACATGTAAAGTATTGTCAGCCACTAACTTGCATGATAGTACTTAAGAAGCATAGAACCCTAGTTAAAATCTTGCATAGTATTAATTTATCAGTGGAGGGCTATTTCAGTGCTAGCATTCCCTGAGCATGAATTGTAAACAAATAATTTGCTGGCTTGCGTCTTCAGAAGTAAACACTACTACTAAGAACTATGAGATGTTTTGTAAGTAAAGTATGATAATCATTCTTGTTTATGTGTATGTCTGTGGAGTGGCATTTCTCAGGCACAATTTAAAAGCAGAATTTGTTGTAAAAGAAATGAGTAATTCATGATTTTTAATGAGAAAATTCTAGTACATGAGTGTTCTTCTCAGCTTCGTATTGATTACTAATAAACTTGATTGGTCATTCAATTTGTACATATATATGATTATATGACCAATTTACAAACATAATTTAGAGCAATTGTAATAAATGAGATACTTTCATGCTACATGGTAGAATCACATATGATATTAATCAGACATGTGCAAAATTTTATTTCCTTTTTCCTGAAGAGAATATCTGTGGTAGATGGTTTTTAAGTTAAAAAATTTAAACTTCTCAAGCATAAAATGAGATTTGTTACTTTTTTTTTTCTTTTTCTTTTTTTTTTATATAAACAAAATCAAGGAGCTAAGGGCTAAAAGAATTATTTTTGTGTTGACAGCAAAAATGTCAAGAAAACAAAACGTCTGCATAAACTCGAGTTAAAACAAACCAGAATAAAAATTGATGTAATATTATTTAATATTGTGTGTGGTCTTCCAATTCATGAAAGGGGCATATAATCAGGAGAGGGAAAGAGTGTTTACGAGGGTGGATAGTGATAAAACAAGGGGGAATGGTTCTAAACTGAGACAGGGGAGGTTTAGGTTAGATATCAGAAGGAAGTTTTTCCACAGAGAGGGTGGTGACGCACTGGAACAGGTTGCCCAAGGAGGCTGTGAATGCCCCATCCCTGGAGGCATTCAAGGCCAGGCTGGATGTGGCTCTGGGCAGCCTGGTCTGCTGGTTGGTGACCCTGCACACAGCAGGGGGTTGAAACTAGATGATAATTGTGGTCCTTTTCAACCCAGGCCATTCTATGATTCTGTGATTTTCATATTCAATCTAAAAGGGAAACAATTCAACTTTCATCATTTTTAAAAAATGATACAGTAAATAAATGTAGAAATTAGTATTAAAAATATAGTAGCCTGAAAAAATAAGGATTGTGAGCAGCAGAAATGAGACAAGATAAGAGTGTAATGTTCAATTTAAACAAGATTTTGATCCTACTCATTTCACTCAAAATCTGTCAAAATTCTATTGATTCCAGGAAAGTTTGCTTGAATGCACTGAGGAGTTACTGTTACAAAGAAGATGTTTTTGCTAAAACTCTTAAGTACTCTAAATTAGCATTAGTGTCAAGATTTCAGATGAATCTAAAATATTTTGGAAATTATCCAAATTTGCATATGTCCATCTGAGTAAAAAAGCAAGACAGCAATTTCCCATCATTTGTAATTAACACAAATAGGTTTGAGAAGCAGTTCTCAACTATCTTCCCACATGTCTCTATTTATAGCTTCACAGCATGATTAAAATTTTCTGTGGAAGGAAAAAGAAAAGCCACGCGTTTTCTAATATAGAAATTTGTTAGCACTATTTGTGAATGTGAAGAAGTGAAATAAACTTCTCAATACCCTTTTCCTTGCAGAAAGCAAACACTTGTCAGAGATTCCCTAGGACACAAGATATAGCACTACCAGATGTACACAGATGAAGAAAAAAACTTGGAGATTTAAGTAAGAGTTAGGCATCCCAAGACTTAAACAAGGCCAAAAATTTTCTTTCAGTGATATATGATATACAGGGAAAGGGAATATTTATACTAGTTTTAATGATGCCTAAGCTCACTCAGTTGGCATTATAATTTCTGACTGCATGAGGCCGATACAAGGCCGATAAGAGGAAAGAGGAAATGGAAAGGTGGCCAGAAACAAGACACTTTGTGGATGATCAATTTCAGCAGTAGTTGAGAAGAACAAAGAAGCTACTAACTGAGAAAGTGCTGTTTACAGATGTTAAGTAATGTTATACAGCTGGTTTCAAAGGCTAAGGCCCTAACATCATAAGAGCACACAACACTGAAAGCTCTGAGGCAACTAGGGCTTTGCCCAGGGAGAATATAAACTAAACATACAAGCCAAACACAATATGGGGAAAAAGAAATCCAAAGCCAAGAAAATATCTGAGGTGATGAATGGTAGGCTTAATGCTAATTCCACATTTTATGTCTATAGGTTTAACATAAATTACGGAGGATGGAAAAAAAGAGGAGGTGGTAGAATGAAGACATGAAGAGCAGCCAGCAAAGGAAAAAAAGGAAGGAAATTCTGGAGAGGCTTCATGCATTTAAAAATGAAGCTGATGTGAAAAGAAACAGGGAAATTTGGGACTTTGTTCATTATGTGCTAGACAGTATCAGTCTGTTCAAATTTTGCACTGAAGTGATACTCATTTTTCAAACACAGAGATTACAAAACAAAGAACAGAATCCTAAAAAAGGACAAACAGCAACAACAAAAATGCTATGTGAGGCAACCTTCTTAGGAATCAAACAATTTAAATCTGAGGGCATTCTATTGGAGATGATAAACGACTTCATCAGAAGATAATATTTAAACACAAACCTACCAAGTTCAAACACCAATTGGATAAAGCAGTGTAAAACACAAACTAAATAAATGAATACCAACAAATATAGCAAATCTTATATCTTTGTTTGTTTGTTTGTTTGTTAAAACAATGTCCCTGGGCTCCTAATCATCAAAGCACCACTCTCCATTTCTCTGTCTTGTTTAGGAAAAATCAGTTTTCAATTAAGTAGATTCATTTTTTATCCTGATTGATCTCTAACTCTATAGTGAATATCTGACTTCCTATTCTAATGGAGCCTCTTCCTGATGGCCATCTACCATCTGCATTTTCATTTCAGTTTCATTTCAGGAAATAGCATATGGGTTTCAATGAAAGTAGCACTTTACAATTCAGGACAAAACATCTTGCAAAAAAAAAAAATCTCGTCTTCTCTTAAATTTTTATGTGAACATATTCCCTTCTCTTTCAGAAAGTGACTTTACAGCTAAAATATAACCAAGAGTAAACACAGATGGGTGACAGTTTTTAGTGATGCAGACTTTCTACAATAATAAACGGGGGCCAATTCATGACATATATGAACAACTGTGGTAATACTTATTTCATTAAAATACACTATTTTTAATCTGTTCCAGACTGTATCTTACAAAAAAGTAATAATGAGTTTTTCTATGCATGTATTATTGTATGAAAGACAAACCAGCCTGTTCTTCAGTATGCTTTAAACTTCTGCAAGTTAGGTACATAACACCTTCAATAACAACGCAATACCACATTTACTGTTCCTTCTCTCTGTGTTTCAGAAAACTGAATATAATGATTATTTTGTCAAGTTTGGCGCTGTTTGTTCCTTCTTTATTAGAGGGTTATCAGCACCAATAACAAACAAACAAACAAAAAAAAAAAAAAAAAAAAAAAAGAAGCCAACAAAACCCAAACAACAGAATTTCCCATTATGACAAGTATTTCACATTTAAAAACAAAAAACAGATGGAAAAAAAAAACAATTCCTTCCTTTTATATATCATCATAATGAAAACACCTGCTGGCATCATATCCTCACTAACATTCATAAAAAATATCAAAATCATACTGTGTTAAGTACAACTGAGTACAGAAGTCAGCACTTTTCTTTATGTGAAAACATTTGATTGAAGTGTTTTGTTAGATACAGAGAAGGAATATGTACTAAATAAGCATCCAATTCTGAATAAAATCTATCCTGGTAAGCAAGGAATATTCTAGTGACTCAAAGACAGGAGGGAAAAATCTAGCTGTAACACTATTAGCTGGTGTAAAATATCCCAATTGACCTTTGCATTCTGATTAAAAAATAACTGTTGTTTGCAAAAACCAGTTCCAGATACAAAATAAAGCATACTAAAATAATGTCACTTCTGTCTGCCTAGACTCTCAGCCTTTGCTTCTGGATCTCATTCGGTCCAAGAACTTTGCCCTCATGATTTAAGGCTTACACAAATATGGGCCAAACAGGTGGTATACATGTTCATGATTGAAGGAAACACAGAAAAGCCTGCTAGACTTATTTGATTTTGTAATTTGTAATTAATTTGATTTGATTGAATGAATTGATTCAAATTTTGAAAATGATTTTTGAAATTCAAGGAACTATAAAAAAAGTCCATAGACTTCATTATTGATGAACAAGAGCCTGCATGCCATGCTCACAAAAGTCAGCACCAGTGGAAATGACCCACTGTTTCACAGCTGCAATGACAGCATAATTGGTAGGAAAATATTGCTTATACAGTTCATCTTTCATCAGCACAAGCAGATAGATGTCAGAAGGCACCAAATCCAGACTACACAGTGAGTGTGGTAGGACAGTCCAGCCAAGGTTGGCAACGTACTCCACAATCTTCAAACTAGTATGGGGCCTGGTGTTAGTATGTTATAAGAGAAAGGTGATCTTCACTTGATTGACTTTCAAAATGTGAGACTTCAGCTTAGACAGCATTATGCTGTAGTGATCAGAGTGGAAGGTTTGCCCAGGTTGCAAAAAATCAGAAGGATCACCCTTTCCAACTCCAAAACATGGTGAACATCACTTTCCCGGCTGATGGCTGTGTCTTGAACTTTTTCTTTAATGGGAAAATTTCAAGTTACCACTCCACAGACTGCAACTTTGAATCATAGCAGTGACACCTCATCTCATCACCAGTAATTATGCAATTCAAATATCACCTTCCACCTCATACTGGTTCAAGAGATCCTGACATACGTGCATACAATTTTCATTCTGTTCCTGCGTGAGCATTCATGGGACTCACCTGGCACAAACTCTGCAACATTTCAACGTTACCACCATCATTTCCAACACATTTAAACCAATATTTAGCTTTGTACACAGTTCCCCGGCCATAATAAACCAATTTGCACAGATGAGTTGATTAAGATACTCTTCATCTCAGGGTGTGACAGCTATATAAGGCCGTTTTTGAATGTAGCTTGTCTTCCACATTGCTGTCACCACTACTTAAACACACCACCCACAACTTCACTGTGCTCACATCCACTGTTTGGTCTCCATAAACATTCAGCATATGTCAATGAAAGTCAATGGGTGTCATGTTTCCCACAGGGAAGAATTCAGTTATACATCTTTCCTTCATAGACACTTCATGTTAGATACCATTCTGACCAACTATCCCTCTGCTGCCATCTGTCACACAGCAACAAAATGCAATTGATGGAAAGGTTGAACTGCCATGCCTCCAACATCTTCCTCTGATGTTGTGGGCCAACATAATAAAACAGGAAGCATTGCTTCTGGAGCAGGCCTCTTATTAAGTTTCATGCAATTCTGTATCTTGTTTATGGTGTTAA